>NC_141137.1:176759273-177071023 GCF_053477565.2 Lygodium microphyllum
ACCATCTACATCCTTGAGAGTCCACCTTGCATATTTGGATTAAGGACTTGCATCCCCTTCTCATCTTATTTTAGGTTTCCCTCGATAGGTTTTTCCTTGGCTTTGTCAACTTCTTTACCCTTTTGACCTCTCGTAATAACACGTAGGTTAGAAAATTCAATGCCATTGACACAAATAGCTTCTATAAGGCTAACTCCACTGCCACTAGGTAGCTCCTCTACCATAGCTTTCCCTCTTTGTAATCTTTATTTTGGTCCTTCATCTTACTGGAGATTATTTCCCCATGCTCGATGATTAACTGGACCTGGCTGTTTACTACCTTGTTGGAGGAAGCTAATCTTACTCCAACATGTACTAGCTAAATGTCTGAACTTCCCACATATATTACATTTAACACTTGGACAATTCCTAGGGAAATGTTGACCACCACACCACTTACAACTAAATTTTGAGGGGGCATCCTCTTCAAGGAGTCGCTCCCTATCCAATTCTGCTACTTCTTAAGGAAATTAACATTAATAGCTATTTGTCTATATTGTTTGCTAATCATATGAGTATAGTGCTTCAACATATCCTTAACTTCTTCATGGACATTTGAGGCACTTAACTCATAGTCGTGATCGTCTACCTATTGTTCTATTGGCCTAACCACTTGATTAGGGATTGGTTGTTGATTCCCTAGAATAATGGTAGGATTTATTGTTGGGCTTCCAATAGTTGGTGGAGCCATCTCGCTAGTCATATGCATGGTCACACTAGGAGGAGTTGGCAACATGGACACATTTGGAATTATGCTTCCTCTCCCATTAGGAGAACTCATGGGTATCCCTTGACCTCCATTTGTTAGTGTTAAAGTATTTCCAAACCTTAAACTTGGATTCCAGTTTGACCTAGAGGCGTAACCCACTTCTAATTGTGATTCTACCTCTTCTGCTCGTGTAATAGTCATATCAATGTCGGCTATAGCAACATTGTTCACTACACTTCAATGTTCAAGTCTAGCCCATTCAAAAAATATTGCAACTGAGTAATAGCTGGAATAGTCATATATGTTTGCAACTTTTGAAGTACCTCCTTCAGTTTCTTGGCATAACCATGGACATTCTCGTGAGGTTCTTGACGTGTAACATTGAGGACATGTAGCCAATACCGATCTCCCCTTTCAGGGGCAAACTCTCTTCAAAAGGCTGCAAATAATAAGTCGATCATAGTTATCATTCCAGTCTCTAGGCTATGATACTACACTATAGCTCGTCCGTTCAATGAAGAACATCATTAAGTGTCCCTCATCTTCAATTCAATAGTTAAACATTAACTTCTAGAATTCATTGATGTGAAGTTTCACATCATCCTCTGCTAACCCATTAAAAATGGGTAGAGGAAACCCTAAGGTTGGCAAATCGGCCATTCCAGCAAGAATCACAATGGGTTGTACCGCCATGGTAACAATTGGATTTGCTACAGGAGTTCAAACAACCGGAACTATCATTCCACTCAAAGTGGATGGACTGATTGAAAGGGGGGAAGTACTAGAGCTTCCTCCTCCTAACAGACTATGCATTGAGCTAGGATTACTAAGACCCCCCCCCCCCCCCCTTCCCCCCCTTATAAGTATATTGGACCACTCCTTTGCAGAGAATATCTTCTATTTGTTTCAACTTGCCGTCTAGCTCATTCAATTCTTTCTTGCTTTTGAAGCTTGGCTTAACAGTCTTGTGAGACTACCTCACTTCTTGTTGGCATACACTAACGAATTGGTCCCAATTGATCGAGATTCAAAAATGTACCACTTGTCCATACCTTAAACAGGCCCAACTAGCTCTAAGCACTAGCCAGGCCTCTTTATACTAAAAAAACCACACCCCCTCGGCCTCACGGCCACGAGCGTATAGAGTCCCTACACATACATCAGTATAAAATACCTGGTAATCACAAATAGAAGGAGGCACCCCTTTGGTTGAATGCCATGGTCCCACTGTAGCTCTCCTACACCAAGGGGATTGGCCCCTAGGTGTGCCACTAACATAAATAACACAGACGTAACAAAGTCCACTCTTATTTTAGAATGATCCAAGAGATAAGATATTTACTCACTTAACAGTTTTCCAAAGTAACCCAAACTCCTAAACCTAAAGCTTAAGTGTCTCACAACTCAGCATGGGTCATATATATAAGAAACCAATTACAATGCATCCAGGAATTACTATGTGATATGCGTAATGTAACTGTAAATGCCACAGTGCTCAAATATTTTATATTTACAAATCAGCATTGTGGAGTGCAACAAGCATTTCTTCTAATGGTTTCAGCCTATACGTCATGCTTTGTTTCTAAGGGTCAACCTTGAGCATCCTTCTACTAGTTAACCCCTTTAAACTTAATTTATAAACGTCCTGTATGCTATGCACAAAAAAATAGATCAGAATTTCATATGTTTTCAGCAACTAATGAGCATCAAAACCCCTCTTTCCCCCTACCGTTTAGATTGTGCATCGTTGATAAATGTAAATAGCGGTTTTTTCATGTTTTTCTTCTAAAAAATGGTAAAAGCAGACTTTAACATGAATACACAACTGAAATGAGGCTTATCCCTCATGCTACAACCATGCCATACATTCACGGACATAAAACATATTTTTTCTTAATTTTCTAGTGTAGAAAACCAAAATTTTTAATTTTTTACTATTTTTATTCATTTATTTAAATAAAAATTTTGATATTTCCAATTTATGATTGAGACTAATCACAATTACTAAACATTGATTTTATATTCATTTCTAATCCATATGAACCCCAAAATTACAACAAAACCCCCAAAATTTATCATTTTCATGACCACTTGAGAGCTGAGAAGAATCCATCATTGGGATAATGATATGTAAGTATACAAATAGAAGAATGAATATATTTATCTGTCTTTCAATACACCTAGCTTAAGCTTTGAAAGCTTATTCTTACATGTCATGAATCGAGCCTCTCTCTCTCTCTCTCTCTCTTCACTACATTCAACACTTCCTCTAGAAGGCGTTCTGTTTTGGACAACAAAATCACATTTGTATTTAGGAAGGGTTGGCCTTGGAGACTCTTTATCTTATAAACAACGGCATAGTGAACTCCTTCACATTGTTGTAAAGAAAAAACATAATTGGCATTCTTAAGGTAAAAATGAATCAAATGTGTAACACAGCCAGCACATGGTCGTATGTATTCAAAGTGCTCCACATTAGAGCAGTTTCAACTTTGAGGCTCAAAGAGAAGAGATGGCTAAGAGAGGGAAATGGAGGGACCGATTTATTGTGTACAGGGCATAGGCTATGCAAAGGAGCAAGATTAGCCGAGGCATGAATATGATTTGAGCAGGGACGTCTCGTCAATGGTTTCTAGCTTGGGCATCCACGACCTGCACCTCGTCACCTGTCGATAGTGATGCGCCATGGATGCTTGCACTTGCAGCTGTGGGAAGCTGGGCTTGGCTTCACCTTTTTGTGAGTGAGAATAAGGAGAAGGAGACGAAGATGCAGGCAAATTAGACGAAGGAGAAGAAGAAGACGACGACAACGACATTAATGATGATGATGCTGATGCAGGAGAAGGAGACTGAAGCAGAAGCCTGGCGAAGGCCTCCATGTCGTGCCTTGACAGCCTCTTGTGCACGGCCGCCTGCATCGGCACCAGAAGGTAGGCATGGCAGGGCCTCAGGTCTTCATCCGCTGGTAGTGGATCACCACATTGACCTGCACCCCTATTCATGATCTTCTTGTGGCCTGAATCTGCAGCATGCTGTGCAGGCGTGGCAGGTCTATAATAGCTGCAGTAGTACTGCCAAATCTCTACCACGAAATGGTTGGGGAATTCCAGCATCAGCTCTGCTGCTTTGATGGACTCCTGGATCTCAATGATCCGGTGCTCGAGCGCATGCACCACTTTGATTGTAGACGTGCTCGGGGCGGCGGCAGTGATATCAGGGGTGGATGCACAGGGAGGGATGTACATGCAGGAGGAGACCTGGCTGCCCATCCCATGCAATTACAGGATTAACAATAGAAGGCTGTTATGGAGGGAAGAACTATGCTACTTTGAGAGACACATCAAGGGCAGAGAAGGGCAGCAATATATGGCATTTTGCATTGCCAAAGAGTTGAGCTGCTATCTCAGTATAATCAGTACTACCTTGTGCGTTGGTGGTGGTTGTCTGTTACACACGGTAAGGCATTATATAGAACCTTTGATGTGAGAAGACTGAATGATATGATTAATAAAGTGGCTCCCCAAGGAAAGGACTGTGATTGTTTAGGAAAAATATTGCAATTGGTTGTATCACAGAGGTGCTGGTGCTGCCCAGGTGCCAACACATCCCTAGAACCTTGGCATTCCTGCAATTGTGCCAAGTCTAGGTTTTAGGATAGAACAGTTTCCCAAAAGAGCCTTCTCTTTTGGGGATGTTCTGCTTGAATTATGCAATATGTGCACATACTACATAGTCAAGCATGACCACCAGTCTTGATCTAATGCCCATATAGATGGTAGAATTTTCCTCTTCACGTGGCATTTGATAAGACACTCACCAACATTAAAGCCACTATGTCCTCCTTGAACCAAGTATGTCTTCCCATCCTTTTCTTCTCCTAACCTATGGTTATGCCATGGCCTTGGGTCACGGGTGACTTTTCACATGGTTGTTTGCCTTGGTGACAAACAAGAATGAAAGGTGATGTGGCAACATGATATGATGGGGATGCTAATGGAGGCTGGGCCAGATGCCTAGTTAAAGCTTGAAAAAAAGTCCAAGGATTTGGATTCACTTGCAAGGATTGTGATGGTGGATTATTAGCTGGTTAAAAGGGGCATGTTGAAGAGTGTTGGAGTTGGCAAAGGTATGTGGAAAGTGGGGTTCTCTCTCCTAGGAAGCTTCGCTCGGTACTGTATCAAAATGATTGTGCTTCACAAAAAGATCTGCCTCTCGATGACATCTAGAATACAGACACATATATAGCGTCTAGTTTAAGCAGGCAAACACGACGTCGGACGCGCTGTCTGCAAATCTCTGAATATATGTGTTCTTAAATGCGGGAGGACCGAAACATAATCCGACAGCTTTAGTACGCGGAACGTGATCTGTAATAACTAAAACTTAGGCGGCAGATGCAAAGCGCATGTGATTGATTGTATTTACTATTGGGTGCTGCAGAAGTCTTTCTTTCTCCGCGAGAGAGAGAGAGAGAGAGAGAGAGAGAGAATGTGTGTGTGTGCGTGTGTTGGTAAGGTGCGTAGGAATCTAATCCGTCCCGAGTCAAAGGAATCTTTGCGTGTCTATAATTTGCAGTTGAGGCTGTTGGAGTTTACCACAACCCACATTCTCATCTAGTATCTACTTACTACTACTATTATTATTAGATAGAAGCTCGGGGAGAGGGGGAGGGCGCTGGGCGGCCATGTGGCACGTGCAGCCCCCTCACAAAAACCCACCCGGGCAATCCCACCCACGCGAACCGCCCGTTTGCAATCTAGCCTGCTTGCCCGCCTGCCCGCATACTCAAACCCGCTCGTGTAATCGCCGACGCACGTCACAGGCGCTAGCCACAAAGAACCGAGTCATCATTAAAGAAATGCTCTACGGTAGAAGGGCCGATAGATTGCCATCTACAAGGAGAACAAAAGCTTAATCGGTCATTATTGCACTCAACCCAAGCGCATTTGCCCCCTTGACATCCCAAAAACAAAGGACAATTGATGGACTTGTACGAGTAATCGAAGCAAAAAAAAAAAGACAATTTATGGACTTACACGAGCAATCGAAGCAAAAAAAAGTAAAATGTGTTTTTGAGAAATGGCCTTCTATAATGTGCTCGAGAGGGGCTTTGAAAAAATCACGAGGGGGAGCCAAAAGATTAGCAGGTATTGAATTGTGAACAACTAATCAAAATGCATATTTGCTTCTATGCTAGCTAGCAATCCAATCATTTGTGTCAATTAATTGGCCCTCCAACGTTACATAAAATTGATAATCTTTCAAGCCCTGTCACTTTGTGGGTCCTTGTATCCTATGTATGAGAGAGTGTCACTAAATTGATTGCTTATTACGTATTCTCTATTTAGTAAATTTATGTTAATAAATTAATGACTCACTTTTGTTTAAGTGTTGATAATTATCTAGCATGGCCATGAGACCATTTAGAAACCAATATTCCTAATGCATCACTTAATGGGGTGATCAGAGCACTGTGACGGGGATGTCTGGTACATGTAGTACAAGTTATAAAGGGGAAAGAAAGTGTCTGTCAAGTGTAAGAGTGTACACAAGAATCAAGGAGTTACACATAAATGAAGATAGATTGAGTTTTAAGAAGAGAAAGTACATTAGTATTGTGTATATGTATTTATGTGTGCATCCGAGGACGGTTGGAAATTTTACTTGTGTGTAATAAGCATTACATTCATTTGGGGTCATCTTCTCCCTTACAAGTCAAGGTTTAAGGTATTTTCTCTCTTAATGAGTCAAGGAGAGAAATAATTATTTCATTAAGAAAGACGAGAGAGGTAATTCTCTCACTAAGAAAAATGAGAGATGTAATCCTTTGGAAGTGAGGAGAGAAGTGATTTTTTCTTTTTAAGATCTAAAATGACACAAGTTTTTGTATGGAAGTCAATCTTAAGGTTGAAGCCCAAGGTAATCTAATGAACTCTCCTTATCTATGGCTCAATGTGGTTGCATAGACCATAAGTTAAGAATATAGTTTAAAATTTTAATTTTTGAAAAATAGACATGGTAAATCCATTTCTAAAATATCTCGCGATAGAAATTCGATCTCTAAAAATGGTCACATATGTTATTGAAAACGGCGAGATCTACAACTTTCGTGTTGGATATTTTTCCATCCAAGCAATGCATAGAGAGACATTCCAAAACTGGTGATGTAGTGTAGGTCTTGGAACAGCCACATCTTGCATGAAGATCAACCTTTTCAGTCTTGGCACTCAAGTCTCTCTTCAAGAAGAAAAGCTTTTGGAGTATATAAAAGGGAATGCTCTCCTTGGGTGTGGAGGAGATGAAGGAAGCGTCACTTTGCGTGCATGCAAGAGAAGAGAAGGCGGTTCGAGTCTTACATCAAGTTCCAAGAGGAGATCCCTACATATATTGTGTAGGAGAGAAGGTGTAAGTGTTGTGGAAGCTCTACTGAAATCAAGCTCCAAGGGGAGATCCCTATACATATTGTGTAGGAGAGAATGAAAGACTTAAGAAGGATCAAAAGATGTCAACTTTCAAGTTATGCAAGTGTTAGCACTACAACAAAAAGGCTCCATAGACGTGCTTATAGACGCAATATTTGAATTGTGAAAAAAAAAGTCGGGCGCGTTTATTAATGCATCTATTTTCGCGTCTACAAAATCACGTCTAAAAGCGCGCTTATAATCAGAGATAGACGCACACTTAGACGCGTCTATAGGCGCGCGTATAAACGCGCTACGTAAATATATAATCATATTTATAAAAAAGTGGATATATTTATATTGTGCATCTATACACGCGTGTATCTACGCGTCTAAAATCGCATTTACTCTGAAAGTTTTTGACGAGAATAGATACGCATTTATCCTGCAATTTAGATGCGCTGATGTCATGATCGCAAGCACTAGCTGAAAGTAATACATATCAAAAATGAAAATTACAAGCCAAGTGGAGGCATGTATGCATGGGGCTCCTCTATATCTCCTCAGAAGAGGCATCATCATCGCTACCACCACCGCTGCCTGTGCCGCTGTCGTTGCCGCCACCGCTACTGCTAGTCCCCTCTTCGCTATCCTCAACTACATCAGGGTTCGCTTACACAAAGGATTAAAGTATATAAATACCATTAGAAACAATAAATCATATTGATCTATACTTTTCATGTAAAAAATAAAACATACATCTTCTGGTGGTGGAATCCTCATGGCGTGATTATATTGCTTCTCCGTGATGAGTCCCTCCTCGTAGAAATGTTGCTAAGTGGACGCCCGGTTATGACCTCGATGGTAGTCTACCTCTCTAGGAGTAGACATCCTACCAACGATATAGAACTACAAAAAAATTTGAACATACAATGTATTAAAACACACTACATAATGAAGTGAAACAAATTACAAAATTTAATTTAAAAAAAGAAATCAAATAATACTTACAAACTCAGCCTCCCATGACTCCTTGCCACCCGATCCATAATGCGACGATCCCATGGTTGCCATCAGGATACGTCGCGCCTCTGCATGCTGGCGACTTGTCATTTTCTCCGTTTCTCTCTTCTTGGCCTCTTTCCACTCCTTGCGGTGGCAATTGGGTGGTTGGCCATATCCAGGGTGCCCCCGCTCTTGTCTTCGCAATGACTCCTTGGCGCGCGTCATAAGGTGAGACCTCTTGTTATGAAGCGCGTCTCTCACCTTTGACCATCCCCAATCATTTGAGAATCGTGAATTCTCGAGATTAGGGTACCTTTTATGTACTGCCCGCAGCACCTCTTGCCGCAAACCTTTTTTTTTGTGCTTAAAGGGAATCATGCAATCTTTGTATGTAGCATGCACGACAGTCCTCAAGTAGGCTATCACTTCCCTTCCCTCGAAGTCAAGCAAGATACCACCAACATCAGTGATAGAGTAGTACATTTGTGGAGGCTCACCTCTCTCATTTTTCGGTGAGGGTGATCGAGAGCCACCACCTAGGAAACCCCCACAAAGCCCTCGACCTCCTCGTCCTCCCGCACCACTCTTCCTCCTCCCTCGACGTGCACTACCCTCTACCTCACTCGATACACGTACCTCTGCAGATATACGTGCTTCGGTCGATCCATGTACCTCAGCTGATCCCTGTGTAGGCAAAGATGTGATAGGTGTCCCAGACATCACACTGAAAACCTCATCTGCAGTGGGAGAGCGACCAAGATAATTTGTCATCTCTCCCATGAATTGCTCCTTGTTGAATGGGGTGTTGGAGGATCTAGGATTTCACATCTATACAAGAAAAATCATATTACAATGTGTAGATAAAACATATTACATACGTCTATACCTGCGTCTCTGTGCGCATCTATACATGCGTCTCTGTGGGCGTCTGTCAGCGCGTGTATCCTCGCGTGTACACTGCAGAGCACACTCGCCCGCACACGTGCTCAAAGACGTGCTCCCAGAGAAACGTTTTCCGCATCTATATCTACGTCTACACTGAGATGTAGACGCGCTATCAGACGCGTTTGGTCGGCTGATTCAGACGACCACCATTATTGATTTACAAAATACACTACATAATGGAATCACAAATCCTAAATACACAGACAGAGCAGAGAGAGGAAGAGAGAGAGAGAGAGAGAGAGAGTCACCTTGGGTGTTTGGTGTGGTGGATGGTGGCGCTTCTTGCTTCTCCTTCTTCCTCTCCTTGGTAAGTTACCCTCCCTTGATGCTTGCTTCCTTGCTTGCTGCTTCTTCTTATTCTCCTCTCTCTTGTTCTCTCTTTCTTCCTCTCCTTGGCTTTCCTTTTTTCCTTCTTGTGTGTTTGAAATAAAAGAAGAGGTGAGTCATGAGGAGGTGAGGCATGCAAAGACTAGGTGAGGCATGAAGAGACTGTATGTCGGCTAAACTCAAGCTTCAGAACCGCAAAAAACGTAGGAAAGGAAAGGCGTAGTTTGAAAAGAAATGATTTAAGTATGATTTGAATTTTGATATGTGTGTCTATTTTTGCGTGTATAAGCGCGTTTATTTGCGTAGATATATAGACGCAAAAGTCATGTCTATTTACACGTACGTTTAGATGCACCTATAGACGTTGTGATAGACGCGCCCAACTTTGCGCATCTAACATGCGCGTCTATGCCTCATTTCTGTTGTAGTGTAGCCGGTTGTATATCGTGTAAGGAATTATGATCTTATTTTCAAGATCTACAAGTTAATAACTGGTTTATGTGTAACCGAGGAGCTTGCTATTTATTAATAATATAACTATGCAAGGGGGGGACTGACCCATCTTCCAGTCCCTAGTGTGTTGTCAATCTCTCTATCTCTTTCTCTTTCTCTCTACATCTTTCTTTTCTCTCATCTGCTCTCTCTCTTCACTAGCATAATATTCACCATATATCTTTTAAGTATATAAGAAGGTCGAGCGTGTATCTCGAATCTTATAACACAAAGAGAGAGAGAGAGCGAGAGAGAGAGAGAGAGAGAATTAGGTAATTAGGTAAGTAAAAATATTCTCTTGAGAGAAGCGGGAGGATGGGATCCAAACCTATAGTTGGGTGAACTTGGTGAGCCGAGAGCTTTCTTAAAAAGGAATAAAAAATACATTTTTGATAGGTAAATGTATAAACATTAGAGATCAAAAAGCCTGACTTGCATTGTTTTATGGTTGGAATGGAATTTTTCACCACAAGTAGAGAAGAGATTGAATTGCCACACTCCCCTTGGTTTTCCATTCTCTTTGAACCAAGTACAATGCAAGTCTATTTCAGTCGGGTAAATTCTATAAGAAGTGGAACATCGAACTGCTGACACCAATCAACCGTTAGTAGTTGATTTGACTCATTATAGGAACCAAACCTCAGATCAATTGATGCCAGGAGGCATGTGCCACGGTGGATTCCGTGAGGTTTTACGGTGGATTCCGTAAACTTTGATGACCGGGGCTCATACACAAAGTGGATTCTTTGTGCGAGAAGTTGATAGAGACGCTTGTCCTTTTTGGGCGTTTCATTAATTTAGTGTGTACATGGGTGATTCCATAGCGGGTGATTTCGCAAAATGCATATTAAATTAATAAACGTTTATGAGTTTAGAGTGCGCACTCGTAATAAATTAAGGTTAGGATTTATTTCTAACCAGTTGATTTATTTATGTAGCTGAAGACTGCTAGGTATTCACTTTTGTCGGTTTAATTGTATTATTTTACTAATGATTGTGAATACTTCAGTTGATGTGTAGAGATAGCAGCAGTGGCGGAGGAAAGCATTGGAGTCTAGTGAGTATTCGATCTATGGATTATATTTTAATAGGTGTCACGTCTATATTTTGTCATGTCTATTGAGGCATCGATTATTTATTATTATTTTGTATGTGCCTATGCGTACGGATATGTTATTTTTATTTGGACATTGTATTGGGCGTGCCAGACTCTTTGGGCACCGTCCATTAGCTTTATTTCTATTTTTGTAAAAGCAAACTCAAAAGCCAAAAGCTAAAAGCTTAATATATTTTTGTAAATTGGGCTATTATTGAGCATGAAGATGGAATATACATAAAATACATGCTTTGTGAAGCGCTCACACAAGGCATGGGGAGAGATTGAACCCAATTGGTCTCTTGCTCTTGTCGTTCATGCTTTTTACCTTGTAACTTGTGCAAGAAGTAGAGTTCATTGTTCTTGGGGACCTTCCGGGATTCACTACGCGAGCTTACAGGGACTGATCTGTGCACCAGTGGTATCAGAGCAGAGCTGAGATCAAGAGCTTCCAATTGCTACCCATCTCGTACGAAGGCGGAGCTCGTGGAACGATCGGGCTCTACGGTCAATCTCGTCACGAACCGTCGATACAGGCAAACTTCTGACGATCAAGAACCCTTGTTTCTTTCATCAGATTGCGAAGGACCGGGCTGTACAGACGGAGGACCACTCCTTCACCTCCTTCATCAAAATCGTGGATAAAGAGAGAAAAAGAGTAACTCCTCTCTCACTAAGCTTCAAAGCTTAAGGTTAAAAGTCAATAAGCTTGGTTAGAAGCTTAATAGCCACAAAATCGGTCCGCGAGATCTCAGAATATCTCCGTGATTTTCGGCGTGACGGATCAAAACGCCCCCCCCCTCCCCCGGACGAAATTCGCCGTTTTTTTATAAGCCCCCCCTTCATTAAGCTTAAGCAATTAAGCTTAGTCTACTTAAGATAAATCAACTCTGCAAGTCAGCAACTCCAGGTCACACACCACAGAAGTCAAGTTCTGCAAGTTCATTAAGTCGGCTAAGTTCTGCAAGTCTGCAACTCTGCAAGTCACATAAGTCTGCAACTCTGCAAGTCAAACTAGTCAACTGGAGTCAGAACTGACTTGTGCTCAAAACACCTAGAAGGACTGTTCCTGCGCAGAAACTCTGAACTGCAAAGTTGTTCGTTGGAAGGTATTCTACCCATACGCAGGTTTGCTGAAGCATTTTCAGCATATGAAGAAGAAAAAATCGCAGATTTTCTGAAGATTGAGAAAGAAATACCCAAAAACACATAAGCCTTGTAATCCCGAACTTGAGCTACGCTCATCCCGCTAACTTGATTTTGAGTGAGAAAGGTCTTTTGAGTTTTACAGGATGATGGAACCACATATGGATGATCTTATGGCTGAAGACGACCTACTTGAACCTACGATGGAGCAAAAGCTGGACTTAATCATGATGCAATTGGAAGAAGAACGAAGGGCTAGGCAAGCATTGCAAGCGCAACTGGCAAAATTACAAAGAGCATCTATCGACAAAGAAGAACCTCAAGCTGAAGATCTGATTCGACGTACTATCGATGCTACTCTTGAAGCTCAAACCATTCGCAAGGAATCAAAGATAAGTAAACGAAGTTTCAAATTTCGTACTTTCAATGGCATACGAGAAGGAAAGACTGTTTTAGCATTCATTAGTCAGTTTGATGACTATTTCCATGAGGAAACCTATACAGAAAAAGATAAAATCAAGTGTGCTACTAATCATTTGATAGACAGAGCATCACTTTGGTGGATTGTAGTACGCAAGAGCATAGAATGTCCTACTAATTAGGAAGATTTCAAGAAGAAGTTCATGCAGAATTTCCTTCCACGGCAATTTCATGAGAAAGCTATTAAGCAATGGGATCTTCTCCAGCAACGGGATCGTGAGCCTATACCTCAGTATACAGAGCGTTTTGGAATGCACTCCTCCAGCTACGCATGCTTGAAGACGTACCAGAGACGATACATAAGCGGAAGTATATGTCTGGACTCCTTGGGCATTACTACGCTGAAGTTAACATGTTCAAGCCTGCTACCCTTGAAGACGCTATTTCACTAGTTCACGACACTGAAGATAAGCTACACGGTAGAGACAAACGACCACAACAATTCCAAGCCAATGGTAATTATGGATCTAAACAATTCAATTCCAATTTTAGAAAATTTAATCCAGGTCGTTTCTCTTCATCATCTTTTCGCAAGAATTGGGTAAAACCACCTGCATTACCATCCAATGTAAATCAAAATCCTAAGCCTATTCCACAGCCAAATCCAAATGTACCTCAACTTTCCGCCATTACAAACAATGTAACCAAAGCCAAGCCAATAGTATACTATAAATGCCACTAGCCTGGACATCTAGCAGCAAATTGTCATTCAAAGAAGCCACCAGCTCATATCAACTACCTTGGAGCCATGGACGAAGAAGAACATGAAGATATGCTTGATTTCACTGAAGATGAGGACGGCACTACTACTACTTCCGATACTTTACCAGGTATGCCTACTCCACATTCTTTATTGACTATGAAATGTTTGATGCATGAAAAGGAAAAGACTATTTTGCATGATAACGGTAGTACTCATGATTTTATTTTAGCAAAATTGGTAAAGGAATTGAAATTACAGACTATACCTACGCTTTATCGCATAAAAGCTACATTTTTAGGCACTAGGTATAATGGTACATAAGAAGTGCAAGACTTAGAGATTCAAATTTGTCCATACACTGAAAGAAGAAATTTCTTAGTTGTTCCATTACAGTCGAGTGACATTATTTTAGGTATGCCTTGGCGACACAAGCATAATCCAGATATAGATTATTTCACACACACAATGAATATTAATTTTCAAGGAAAATCTATTACATTATATGGTATACATGTATCTAATGTATTTCAAATGCTTTCGCATACTCAAGCTAAACGTGCATTATGCAAGAGTAGTAAATCCTATCTCATTTGGGTGAATGAACTGCAAGTAAAGGAAAATCATATGCATCCTAGGCATAAAGAATTTCTTGCATATTTTAAGGACTGTTTTGCAGAAGACCTACCACCGGGTTTACCTCCTTCATGTCTAGAAGACCATAAGATAGATTTGATCCCTGGCACACAACCACCTTGCAAAGCACCATATAGGCATAACCAGATAGAGCAAAAAGAAATCCAGAGTCAAGTTGAGCAATTACTAAATAGAGGTTTGATTCGACCTAGCAGTTCTCCATTCGGTGCACCTGTATTGTTAGTCAAGAAAAAGAATAATACATATCGTATGTGCATTGACCATCGAGCTTTGAATAAGATCACTGTAAAGAATAGGTATCCTATTCCTAGAGTTGATGACCTTATGGACAAATTGCAAGGATCTGCTATATTTAGTAAAATTGACCTTAAGTCTGGTTATCATCAGGTAAGACTAGATAAGTTTGACATATTCAAGACTGCATTTAGAACACAGTTTGGTCATTATGAATTCTTAGTCATGCCATTTGGATTGACTAATGCGCTTGCTACCTTTAGTAGAATGATGAACCGTATATTTTTGAAATATTAGTATTGTGTAATTGTTTTCTTTGATGATATTTTGGTGTTTAGTCAAAATGAGAAAGAACATTATGAGCATTTGTCATTGGTTTTTCAGTTATTGAAAGAAAATCAACTATATGAAAATCTTGAAAAGAGTGAATTCTTTAAGAGAGAAATTGAGTATTTAGGTCATATTGTATCATCTGATGGAATTAAAGTTGATCATAAGAAAATTGATGCAATATTGAATTGGCCTGTACCTAAAAACGTGCATGAGTTACGCTCATTCCTTGGTCTTGCTAGTTTCTATAGGAAGTTTGTACGTAATTTTTCATTACTTGCTTTACCATTAACCAAACTTCTAAAGAAAGGAATTGTTTATCATTGGACCGAAAATCAACAGAAATTCTTTGACTTATTAAAACATGCATTAACCAATGCCCCTGTTCTACAGTTGCTTGATTTTAATAGACCATTCTTTCTAGTAGTGACCGATGCTAGTGGATCAGGAATAGGAGCCGTACTTATGCAAGACAATCATCCTATAGTATATTCTAGTTGTAAGTTGAAACCCTCTGAGCTGAAATATTCCACATATGACAAAGAACTATTAGCAGTTGTACAAGCATTAAGATAGTGGAAACACTACTTAATGGATTCAGAATTTATGATTAAGACCAATCAGCAAAGTATTAGACATTTACTTAGCCAACCTCAAATCTCTGACCGTCATATCAAATGGGCTTCCTTTATTCAAAGTTTTCATCCTATCATTCAATACAAACCTGGAAAAGAAAATGTAGTGGCTGATGCATTGAGTAGAAGACCTGCCATTTATAATATTTCTGTCATATCTTTTGATTCTTTGATTGCTATGAAAGATACATATCACCAAGATATTACTTTTCATTTTGATTGGAATAAATTAGTTCAAAATAACTTCATTCCTATTGATTTATTGTCATATAATGATGGATTTATGTTTTATGAAAAGAGACTGTGTGTTACAATTCCATTTTGATCTTTTGTTTTGAATGAAATTCATTGTCTCCCATATCAAGGTCATAGAGGTATCATATCTACCTTACGTATGTTAACTGAAGATTTTTATTGGCCGCATATGGATGCTGATGTATCTAACTTTGTTTCTGAATGTTTGATTGTCAAAGAGTTAAGAGATATCATGGTAAACAGTATGGATTACTTATGGCTTTGTCTATTCCATCTAAACCTTGGGAACAAATTTCTATGGATTTCATTACTGGTTTACCAAATACTAAATCTAACCATGATATGATTTGGACAGTTGTAGATAGATTTAGTAAACAAGCATATTTCATTTCATGTAAGAAAACTTTAATAGCATCATAAGTAGCACAATTATTTTTGAAAACTGTTTTTACTAACCATGGATTGCCAAAAGTTATTATTTCAGATTGTAATTCTAGATTTTGTAACAACTTTTGGATTACTCTATTTGCTAACCTAGGTACAAAGATTGATTTCTCATTTACATTTCATCCAAAAACTAATGGACAAACAGAAGCCACAAACAGCACAATTCTAGATCTTTTACGTGCATATACTATCTCTAAACCTCAGACATGGGACACTCATTTGTATTTATTACAGTTTGTATATGACAATACACTGCACACATCTACAAAGAAAGCACCGTTTGAAGTCATTTATGGATATAGATTATCTATACTTGTTGCATCTTTGTCTAATAGAATTCAGAGTGCTGATGATATTGCTAGTATGCATAATAGTATATTTGATGAAGTTAAATATATGATTGCTAAAGCCCAGCAATCATATACCAAACAAGCCAACAAGAAAAGACAAGCCATGAATTTCAAAGTTGATGATTATGTTTGGCTGAGAATATAAAAACGTAGACTGTAAAGTATAGATAGACATCCAGTTGTCAAATTAACACCCAGATTCTATGGACCATTTAGGATCATTCATAAAATTAATGATAATGCATTCAAGTTAAAATTACTATCTCATTGGAAAATTCACAATATATTTCATATTAGTTTATTGAGACCATTCAGAGGCCAATTACCTGTACACCTTGTTTATGAAAACCCACCTTTATTAGAGAAAGAGACTGAAATACTTGAACCAGAAGCTATTATAGACACTGACTTTATGACTACTAGAACTGGCCGAAGGTATTCTAGATATCTAGTTAAATTTAAGAACCGTCCTGTAGAGGAAGCACAATGGATGCACGCTAGAGACTTAAATGCTTTTCCCACTCTGTTATCTCCATATTGAGCTAATAGCAATTGAGGTCAATTGCTATCCCACCCCGGGGGTATAATGTCAGGAGGCATATGCCACGGTGGATTCCGTGAGGTTTTACGGTGGATTCCGTAAACTTTGATGACCGGGGCTCATACACAAAGTGGATTCTTTGTGCGTGAAGTTGATGGGGACACCTGTTGTTTTCGGGCGTTTAATTAATTTAGTGTGTACATGGGTGATTCCATAGCGGGTGATTCCGCAAAATGCATATTAAATTAATAAACGTTTATGAGTTTAGAGTGCGCACTCGTAATAAATTAAGGTTAGGATTTATTTCTAACCAGTTGATTTATTTATGTAGCTGAAGACTGCTAGGTATCCACTTTTGTCGGTTTAATTGTATTATTTTACTAACGATTGTGAATGCTTCAGTTGATGTGTAGAGATAGCAGCAGTGGCGGAGGAAAGCATTGGAGTCTAGCAAGTATTCGATCTATGGATTATATTTTGATAGGCGCCACACCTATATTTTGTCATGTCTATTGAGGCATCGATTATTTATTATTATTTTGTATGCGCCTATGCGCACGGATATGTTATTTTTATTAGGACATTGTATTGGGCGTGCCAGATTCTTTGGGCACCGTCCATTAGCTTTATTCCTATTTTTGTAAAAGCAAACTCAAAAGCTAAAAGCTTGATATATTTTTGTAAATTTGGCTATTATTGAGCATGAAGATGGAATATACATAAAATACATGCTTTGTGAAGTGCTCACACAAGGCATGGGGAGAGATTGAACCCAATTGGTCTCTTGCTCTTGTCGTTCATGCTTTTTACCTTGTAACTTGTCCAAAAAGTAGAGTTCATTGTTCTTGGGGACCTTCCGGGATTCACTACGCGAGCTTACAACGACCGATCTGTGCACCATCGATCCTCATGGGAATGGTCGAGACTCTCATTGTGGGGTAGTCTTAAGCGAGCCTAGATAGCAAACTCTAGGGTATTTTATCAAATCTCCCACGGTATTTTCTAGGACATCTCTTAATGGGCTACTAATAAGAATGTGTTGAAGAGGGAGCGGCTCGGGCAGACACATTACAGTTAATATTAGAGCACACGTTGATATAGGATACGACACACAAGTAAATAAAACTAGTTATAATTACATCATAAAATATATTTTCCTTAAGTTATGAAAATATTCTCTTTGTAATATATGTTATTGATTTTTGACAGAGAGACAAACCTTGGAAACGATTCTTGATTTTTCAAGTTATATTTATGTTAACAATGCGCTCCTCTAGTTTCAACTGGAGAAACCAGATGATATGAGTATTACATCAGATATACAATCCTTCGCCCTTGTAATATGAAAGACGATGGATGTTAAGCAGAGGGTATTCTTACGTTGACGCAAACAATCTTGCTTACCTCCATAATAATTTATAGAGGCTAAGATGGATGGAAACCCTTAAGGTTGCCAATATTTATCTATTCTATAAGGCCAGAGTAAACTCAAACATATTCATAGGAGGACGACAGGTCAAATTAAACTGGTACAACTATGAGGAGGTTAGAAAGGTTATATCGGCTGATCGAGTCATGGTTGTAGGACGCTCCAGTTACTACAACTACAAGAAAGATGAATTACATGATCTTCCCCTAAAATATAGATTTTTGGATATCCATTCTCACAATCCTAATTACTATGTAATGGATGTATCGCAATGCCATGCCTAGGTTGAAGTGGGAAATCCTCTTCCAAGAATAATATGAGCTTCCAAAACTACTCGAATAATGTATTTCTTTCCTATTGGCATAAATAATTATTTTTTTCACCTGTTATGATCAAAATAAGTTGTCTCCCTAGTAATCAAGAATAGTGAAAAAATATTATTTGTTTGATGAAATTTTTAGACCCTAATAGAAAATATAGTTAACTAACAGAGGTGGTGAAGTTAGAACAAATACCCTGTATTTCAAGCCATGTATATATCCACCAAGCATTCAAATGGCAAAACAATTTTTGACTAATTTATAATGAATATATGATTCTTATCTCTCATATCCAGAATGACAATCTGGGACGGATTGATTCATTAAAGCTAACCACCCCAACTATATCATAGATCAACCTTAGGTGAATCCAATGAATGGAAGACTCAAAGGCTCGTTGAACTATTATTCCTTAACAGGACCTCAGTCTTCATACTAACGATCGACTAGATTATAAAATCATCACATAAGCAAAAAACTAAGTTTGTTTCGATCGATGGAATTGTTGTTTTAAGGAGTGACCCATCATAAGGATATCTAGACATTTCCACAACATTATCAAGATATGGATATATATGCCATAACTCCAGCCCACTGAGATCTACTAAGCTACCAAAGATTCACGGGTAAGTCCAAATAATTTTTTATTAAGATTCAAACTCTTTTAAAATGTAACCTTGATCATTATAAAAAATACCAAGTAGTACATAATTCCCTTTCTAAATTAATGAGGTAGATTAAGCAAGTTAACATATTCTTGAATATTATTGGAGAGAAAATTGATCATGAAAATTGCATAAATCCCCAGGGCATCACTGCAAGCCTCAATATTACAGAAGCTTAAGAGAAGAAAATTCTTCTCAAGCAGTACAAGCCACCGGAGTTTGATGGTAAGGGGACGGACATTCCAACTAAGGAAGAAATACAGATAGAACCTATGGAAGACTATTTCATTGCTATACGGACTGCACCATCAAAATTAAAAACGATCATCAACAAACTAAAACTATTTCATTGTATGAGTAAAATTTTAAGAATTTTTTCATATTGATTTGGAATTTTAATGGGGTTTTTATAGTTTTTAAAGGTTTTAAAATACTTTTTAGTTTGTTTTTAGAGTTTTTCAATTTTGGAGATTAAAAAATATAGGAATATGCACCCGAAAATGGAGTGTATCTGTTGCATGTGAACAATAGCTAGCCAAGTAGTCCACCTGCCTCATGGATCGGACCTCAAGCGTGAGGACACACATGAATGCCCATGAACAAAACACGTAATTAGCATAAGGATGGCACATGGCACACGCCAACAATCGAGAATATGAATACACAGAAAAAGGGTCGCATAGGTGAACAAGCATTGGGATACGACCAAACACAGGGCGGCGAAACAAAGGCGGGTATGTTAGGATGGGAAGGAATGTCTCTAAAGAGGGTGGGTGGGGGAAGTGTGTGAATGGGACTTTATTTTTTTTGGGCCGGGGATAGGCACGGGGACGGCAATCACTGTGGGGTTGGGGGGAAGTGTAATGGGTAGGCGAGGGTAGGGGAGGGGAGGTGGTGTGATGGGCGGCGGCAAGGGGAAGACTGTTGCGCAGATCAGATGCTGTACGCTTACGTAGTGAATGTCGGAAGGTCCCCAAGAACAATAGAACTCTATTTTTTGCACAAATTACAAGGTAAAAAGCATGAACGACAAGAGCAAGAGACCAATTGGGTGCAATCTCCCCCCATGCCTTGTGTGAGCGCTCCACAAAGCATGTATTTTATGTATTATTTATCTTCAAGCTCAAATAATAGCCCAAATTACAAAATAGCAAGCTTTTAGCTTTTAAGTTTGCTTTAACACAAAATAGGAATAAAACTAATGGACGGTGCCCAAAGAGTCTGGCACGCCCAATACAATGTCCAAATAGAAATAACATAATCATACGCCCATGCGCATACAAAATAATAATAAATATCTGACGCCTCAATAAATAGGCGTGAAAAAATATAGGCGCCATGCCTAAGGTATGTGCCCATCAAAATATAATCCATAAATCGAATACTCGCTATCCTTCAATGCTTTCCTCCGCCACTGCTGCTATCTCTACACATCAACTGAAGCATTCACAATCGTTAGTAAAATAATATAATTAAACTAACAAAAGTGAATACCTAGCAGTCTTCAGCTACATAAATAAATCAACTGGTTAGAAATAAATCCTAACCTTAATTTATTATGAGTGCGCACTCTAAACTTATAAACATTTATTAATTTAATATGCATTTTGCGGAATTACCCGCTATGGAATCACCCATATACACACTAAATTAATGAAACGTCCGAAAAGGATAGGCGTCCCCATCAACTTCTCGCACAAAGAATCCACTTTGTGTATGAGCCCCGGTCATCAAAGTTTACGGAATCCACCGTAAAACCTCACGAAATCCACCGTGGCACGGAATCCACCGTGAAATATGCCTCTTGGCATCATACCCCCGGGGTGGGATAGCAATTGACCTCAATTGCTATTAGCTCAATGTGGAGCTAACAGAGTGGGGAAAGCATTTAAGTCTCTAGCGTGCATCCATTGTGCTTCCTCTACAGGATGGTTCTTAAATTTAACTAGATATCTAGAATATCTTCGGCCAGTTCTAGTGGTCATAAAATCAGTATCTATGATAGCTTCTGGCTCAAGTATTTCAGTCTCTTCCTCTAACAAAGGTGGGTTTTCATAAACAAGGTGTACAGGTAATTGGCCTCTAAAGGGTCTTAATAAACTAATATCAAATGTGTTGTGAATTTTCCAGTAAGGTGGTAATTCTAACTTGAATGCATTGTCATTAATTTTATGAATGATCCTAAATGGTCCATAGAATCTAGGGGCTAATTTGACAACTTGGTGTCTATCTACACTTTGGAGTCTACGTTTTTCTATTCTCAACCAAACATAGTCATCAACTTTAAAATTCATTGCTTGTCCTTTCTTGTTGGCTTGTTTGGTATATGATTGCTGGGATTTGGCAATCATGTCTTTAACCTCATCAAAAATAGTATTATGCATACTAGCAATATCATCAGCACTCTGAATTCTATTTGACAAAGATGCAACAGGTGTAGATAATCTATAATCATAAATCACTTCAAACAGTGCTTTCTTTGTAGATGTGTGTGGTGTATTGTTATATGCAAACTGTAATAAATGCAAATGTGTGTTCCATGTCTGAGGTTTAGAGATAGTATATGCACGTAAGAGATCTAGAATAGTGCTATTAGTGGCTTTTGTTTGTCCATTAGTTTCAAGATGAAAGGCAGATGAGAAATCAATCTTTGTGCCTAGTTTAGCAAATAGAGTAATCTAAAAGTTGTTACAAAATCTAGAATCATGATTTGAAATAATAACTTTTGGCAATCCATGGTTAGTGAAAACACTTTTCAAAAACAATTGTGCTGCTTGTGATGCTGTTAAAGTTTTCTTACATGGAATGAAATATGCTTGTTTACTAAATCTATCTACTACTGTCCAAATCATATCATGGTTAGATTTAGTATTAGGTAAACCAGTAATAAAATCCATAGAATTTTGTTCCCATGGTCTAGATGGAATAGACAAAGGCATAAGTAATCCATACTGTTTACCATGATGTCTCTTAACTCTTTGACAAATCAAACATTCAGAAACAAAGTTAGATACATCAGTGTCCATATGCGGCCAATAAAAATCTTCAGTTAATGTACGTAAAGTAGATATGATACCTCTATGACCTTGATATGGGGGATAATGAATCTCATTCAAAACAAAAGATCTGAATGAAACTGTAACACACAATCTCTTTTCATAAAACATAAATCTATCGTTATAAGATAATGAATCAATAGGAATCAAGTTATTTTGAACTAATTTATTCCAATCAGCATGAAAAGTAATATCCTGATGATAAGTATCTTTCATAGCAATCAAAGAATCAAAAGATATAATAGAAATATTATGAATGGTAGGTCTTCTACTTAATGCATCAGCCACTACATTTTCTTTTCCGGGTTGATATTGAATGATAGGATGAAAATTTTGAATAAAGGATGCCCATTTGATATGTCGGTCAGAGATTTGGGGTTGGCTAAGTAAATGTATAATACTTTGCTGATCGGTCTTAATCATAAATTCTGAACCCGTTAAGTAGTGTTTCCACTGTCTTAATGCTTGTACAACAGCTAATAGTTCTTTGTCATATGTGGAATATTTCAGTTCAGAGGGTTTCAGCTTACAACTAGAATAGGCTATAGGATGATTATCCTGCATAAGTACAGCTCCTATTCCTGATCCACTATCATCGGTCACTACTAAAAAGAATGGTCTATTAAAATCAGGCAACTGTAGGACAGGGGCATGGGTTAATGCATGTTTCAATAAGTCAAAGGATTTCTGTTGATTTTCGGACCAATGATAGACAATTCCTTTCTTCAGAAGTTTAGTCAATGGTAAAGCAAGTAATGAAAAATTACGTACAAACTTCCTATAGAAACTAGCAAGACCAAGGAATGAGTGTAACTCATGCACATTTTTAGGTACAAGCCAATTCAATATTGCATCTATTTTCTTAGGATCAACTTTAATTCCATCAGATAATACAATATGACCTAAATACTCAATTTTTGTTTTAAATAATTCACTCTTTTCAGGATTTGCATACAGTTGATTATCTTTTAGTAACTGGAAAACCAATGACAAATGCTCATAATGTTCTTTCTCATTTTGACTAAACACCAAAATATCATCAAATAAGACAATTACACAATACTAATATTTCAAAAATATTCGATTCATCATTCTACTAAATGTAGTAGGTGTATTAGTCAATCCAAATGGCATCACTAAAAATTCATAATGACCAAACTGTGTCCGAAATGCAGTCTTGAATATGTCAGACTTATCTAGTCTCACCTGATGATAACCAGACTTAAGGTCTATTTTACTAAATATAGCAGAGCCTTGCAGTTTGTCCATAAGGTCATCAACTCTAGGAATGGGATACCTATTCTTGACAGTGATCTTATTTAAAGCTCGATAGTCAATGCACATATGATAGGTATTATTATTTTTCTTGACTAACAGAACAGGTGCACCGAATGGAGAACTACTGGGTCTAATCAATCCTCTATTTAGTAATTTCTCAACTGGAATTTGAATTTCTTTTTGCTCTATCTGGTTATGCCTATATAGTGCTTTGCAAGGTGGTTGTGTACCAGGAATCAAATCTATCTTATGGTCTTCTGGACGTGAAGGAGGTAAACCAGGTGGTAGGTCTTCGGCAAAATAGTCTTTAAAATGTGCAAGAAATTCTTTATGCATAGGGTGCATATGATTTTCTTTTACTTGCAATTCATTCACCCAAATGAGATAGGATTTACTACTCTTGCGTAATGCACATTTAGCTTGAGTATGCGAAAGCAGTGGAAAAATATTAGATGCATGCATTCCATACAATGTAATATGTTTTCCTTGAAAATTAATATTCATTGAATGTGTGGAATAGTCTATATCTGGGTTATACTGATGACGCCAAGGCATACCTAAAATAATGTCACTCGACTGTAATGGAACAACTAGAAAATTTCTTCTTTCAGTGTATTGACCAATTTGAATCTCTAAGTCATGCACTTCCTGTGTACCATTATACCTAGTGCCTAAGAATGCTGCTTTGATACGATAATGCGTAGGTACAGTCTATAACTTCAATTCTTTTACTAGTTTTGCTGAAATAAAATCATGAGTACTACCGTCATCATGCAAAATAATCTTTTCCTTTCCATGCACCAAACATTTCATAGTCAATAAAGAATGTGGAGTTGGCATACCTGGTAAAGTATCCGAAGGAGTAGTGATGTCGTCCTCATCTTCTGTGAAATCAGGTATATCTTCATGTTCTTCATCGTCCATTGCTCCAAGGTAGTTGATATGGACAGGTGGCTTCTTCGAATGACAATTTGCTGCTAAATGTCCAGGCTGGTGGCATTTATAACATACTATTGGCTTGGCTTTGGTTACATTGTTTGCAATGGCAGGAAGTCTAGGGACATTAGGATTTGGCTATGGAATAGGCTTAGGGTTTTGATTGACATTGGATGGTAAAGCAGGTGGTTTTGCCCAATTTTTACGAAAAGATGATGAAGAGAAACGACCTGGATTAAATATTCTAAAATTGGAATTGAATTGCTTAGATCCATAGTTACCATTGTCTTGGAATTGCTGTGGACGTCTGTCTCTACCTCGCACCTTGTCTTCAGTATCGTGAGCTAGTGAAATGGCGTCTTCAAGAGTAACAGGCTTGAATATGTTAACTTCAACGTAGTAATGTCCAAGGAGTCCAGACATATACTTGCGCTTGTGTGTCGCTTCAGGTACGTCTTCAAGCATGCGTAGCTCGAGTAGTGCATTCCAAAAATGCTCTATGTACTGAGGAATAGGCTCACGATCCCGTTGCTGAAGAAGGTCCCATTGCTTTATGGCCTTTTCAAGAAATTGAGGAGGAAGGAAAAATAAGTTGGAGGACATTAACACTGATGAGGAAGGAAATTCAGTTAATGTACGTAAAGGAAAAACATTAGTGTGAGAGAAAGAGGGAAGTGGGAAAGAAATGAAGAGAGAAAAGAAGAAGAGAGAGGAGGGAAGAGAGGGGGTGTCGGTTGGGGGGTGAAAAGGGTGTTGTTTTTGTTTGTTTTTAAATTTGTTTAATATGTGTTTTGTTTTTTTTAAAAATATGAAGAGCACCCCCTCATCTTGCACATGAATGTGGCCTTGGGGGGGGGGGGGGGGGGGGAGGGGAGGGAAATTTTGCAAGATGACGAAGTCGACATAGCGGGCGCGGCATACGTGTGGGGGAAGAATGACATCACAGATGAGAGGACACAAAAAAGCACGCCTTTGTGTGGAAACATGCGAAATGGCAAAAACTCAAAATAACTAAAAAAATAATAACAAATAAATCGAGCTTTGGATGAATGGATAGAAAAAAGGAAAAATAAGTTGGAGGACGAGAAAGAGGAAGGAAGAGTAAAATGAGATATCCATGAACAAATAAGGATGTTCACATGGAAAAAATGAGAAAACCAAGCATACAACACACAATAGGACGTAATACCAAAAATTTGGTAAGTCAAAACAAAGTATAGACACAAGGAAAAATATCCAAAATGATATGATAGAAAAGCTTGTCACATTAGAATGTAGTTCTAATGTTCTTATAGGGATAAGACCTGTTCGCATGGAAAAAAAGAAAGAAAACACACCTGAAAATGTGAATAAAAATTAATACGAAAATTTGACGGTTGAAACAAAGAAGAATGAAAATGAAAAATGTTCGCAAGGAAGTGGCAGACAAAATAGGTAAGGTAGAGCGTGGTTTTGGGGGTGGTAGGGGACGTTCGCATGGGAAGAATGATAAAAATATAGATAAAATCGGAGTCAAAAATTAATATGAGAAAATTCATGTAGCAAAAAGGAGTGCAACAAATAGAAATTTTTTTAGGGAGAACCGTAGGATAGGGCTATTAGGTCAGAATGCATTTTCTGTGTGGCATTAAGGGGCATTTACATGAAAAAAATATAAAAAATGAGCATGAAAACAAACAAAAAAATTAGTAACATAAAATTGGTGGGCCAAAACGTGATAGAGAAAAAAGAAAAATTGGGTAGGGGAGCAATTTTAAAGTGGCTATCTAATTAGAATTAAAATTTGAGGCAAATAGGTAGGTTCTCATAGAAAAAAGTCAAAAACACCCATGAGGATACTCGAAAATATGAAAAAATTAATAACAAACAAATCGTGCATCAAAATTATAAACAATAAAAATAAAAAATATCAAGATGAAGGTATAGGTTAGGGATGTCACATCTTGTCATTGTTTTGAAGTGAAAAAGGTGTGTTCACACGAAGACATGTTTGTTTGGTAGAAATTTCTTAAAAAAGTAATAACTCATGAAATGAGGCTTAAATTTGGTAGGTCATAAAAAGAAAAAGTGGCCAATTCGAAGGGACAAACATGGCTGTAAGGTCAAATGTCAATTTGGAGGAACGTAGGATACGTTCGCATTGAAAAGCAGCAAAATAAAAAATAAGATCAAATAGAAAATGGATGACCCCAAGATGGGGTGAAAGTAGGATGGGTGGGTGGGAAAGGAATGCCATCAAGGCAGAAGCAAGACATGGTATACTTGAATTGTTTGATAGAGATGTTTCCACGAGGGCATATAGAACAGACGCACAGGGACATGTCTCCACACTTATGACCTTAATAGATTAGGTTAATTAATCCACAAGGGTCTAACACTTAACCACAACTCATATCCATACGTTCTCACACTTAAAACATGACATATACTTGGAAATAAAGGGATAGGATTTAAAAAACTTGGCCTAGTTTGTAGATGGTCGAGGTGAATCGTCACTCTCACATGAAGACTCGCAATCATCAATAAGAGGTACCACAACTCGCCATATCACACTCGTATGGCAAGGACTATGCAGTAGCACCCAAGGATGTAGCTTTGTTGATAAAAATTTAGTTAGGTTGTCGGTGGCAAAGTATACATCACTCAATCTCGATAGTCACTCATGTTGGAATGTTAGATCAATTGCTCACCCCATGCTTTACGCCATTCGAAGAGAATGATTGAAATCCATATCTCACACCCGGTTTATAAATCAACAAGAGGAATGGTTTAGAGAGAGTATGCCAGTGTGCATGGTTTGATGGTATATCAGTGCATCCCAACCCATTTGGCATAGGTGCAAGAGGAAGGAAGACCATGAAGCCTTGCAGTGTAGTGCGGTGAATAAAATGATATGTGTATGGTGATAGCGGAGGAGGTTTGTCCTATGTGTGCATAGGAAAACAAGAAAGTACCTAACTCCAATGGTTGTAACGTCCCTTAATCCTCACCTCTCAGTTGATGAAGAGAAAATCAATCATGCTTAACCCCCCTCCGTTCTGTCTCACACATTGTTAATAGATACAAAAGGGCAACCCATTCCTCAAACCCATTGATATAATTGTTACTGCCACTTGTGCAAAGGAGGGTGTATGTCTTTGTGTGCAATTGATAGTGCAATAGTGTCTCCCACCCTATGCTGACATACAATGCGAGAAGGAAGGCCATGAGTCTTATAGTGCAATGCATAGGAACAATTTGTGCTTTGTGCATTGAGAGGCTCAACCCGTGCATGCAACATTCTATTCACACATCACACCCCTCTTTGAATATAAACGGCAAAGACTGGTAACTCACCCCACCCTCTCTCTCATGCTCTATTGATGATTTTTACACAGGGCAACCCATAAAACCCCATCCGGTTAGGATAAAAGCTCACATCGCTCAAGGTTTGGCAATGAAGATTGGCTTAGTCTGGTTAATAATGTCAACTTGTATCGATTAATGAAGAGGCATATCTAAGGAGGTAGCCAATAGGTCTCGAACTTGGATTATAAACTGGAAATGTTGTCCGTTGTTATAGGAGTTAGAAGCACTGATGAAGTTGTAGGATTGACGCACTAAGGGAGGTAGCTTTGGAATTTCTTCTAGAAGACTTTTGCGAGTGATTTACCCATCTTGGACTGCGAGGTGTTACCATCTTTTCGACAACCAACTTCCCGTCTAAGGGTGCTTTCTACATTTTCTCGGAAGAGGCATGTTATAATAGGAAATTTTTCTCATTACAAGTTTGATTTTTTTAAGTTTTTCTTTCATTTCTTTTTTCTTTTTCCTAACTCCACCTTTTCTCAAAGAGTAGATCATCATGACAAGGACCACATTCCTTTTGTCCCATGACCAGTATATATTTTTTCATTTTTGTTTTTTTTTAAAAGGTGTCTCCACCTTTTCTCAAAGATTAGGTCAGCATGACAGGGATCGCAGTCCTTTTCTCCCATAACCAATTTTTTTTTCATTTTCATTTTCTCTTTTGAAAAAGGAGAATGGCAGGAACACCATGTATCAGAACCATCAGCACCACCTCTGTTAGATCACATGGAAAAGAAGCAAACGAGGAATGGAAGGTGGCTATGAGGGGCAAGAAAAATGAGTCCACCTCATCAGAACAAGCATAAAGACTATTAGGAGCAATAGGCAAAGCCTTACCGACTAATGCGCAAAGAAAGAAGGCGCTATCGGCGGTGATTGTTACGATCCCCAAGGAGGTTAATACTTCTTTAGGCGATAGCCATTAATCATGAAGGTATCATCAGAAGCATCAACTATCTACACTTAAACAGAGCCATTAGGGTTGGCAACACAAGGATCTTATAGGGGCCCATCCATTGCTATTGAAGCTTGCATGGAAACTTGCCAAATCTCAAATCATAAAAGCAAGGACTAAGTTACCTTCCTTAGACTCCTTTTGCTTGTTGATGAAGCTGTCATGATAGGCCTTTCGTCGAGCTTATGTGGCTTCCATGCACTATATGGCCATCTTGTGAGTCTCATCCAAACATTTTAGGTGCAAGAGGGGGCATTGTATGGACTTGTTATCTTCCAAGAACTTTTTGATAGCTACACGCAAAGAGGGTAGCTTGAACTCAATAGGGAAGACGGCCTTTGTACCATACACCAATTGGAAAGGGGTTTGTCCTATAGCAGTCTCATAGGAGGTTTTGTATGCCCGAAGGGTCTCTCTAAGTTGATCGTTGATCCGATCATGATGATGTGCAACAATTGTCCTTGTTATGATCAAGGAGAGGATGCAATTAGTAACTTCGACTCAACCATTGGCTCTAGGGTAATAAGGCATGGGCTTGCAATTGGTGGATCTTATATAGCTCTATCAATTCTTTCATAATCTTGTTAAGAAAGTGTTTATCTCTATCACCTACTAGCTCTAGGGGATTGCCAAAACAAGTAATAATATTCTCGTATAGGAATAAGACCACGATGTTGTCATCATCTTGTTTGAGAGCTTTGGCTTCACACGACTTTGCCACGTAGTTTGTACATACCAAGATGTATATGTTTTGCTTCCTTCTGGTTGGTAGAACAATGGAGCCCATAAAGTCAATCCTCCACTTCTCAAATGGTTTTAGGAGAAGGATGAGTTGTAGTGGCATAGCACTAGATCTGGTAGGCTTTCCCATTCGTTGATAGCCATCACAACGTTTGTAGTGGTCATATGCATCCTTGTGGAGGTTTGGCCACCAATATCTTGCAAGCAAAGCCTTTCTAGCTATCACTTCTCTTGCAAAGTGTCCTCCACAAGGCTCATCATGGCATGCTTTCAACACTACTTAAATCTCATCTCCTACTATACATCTTTGCAATACTTCATCTTTGCCTTTCTTGTATAGAGTGCCATCTATAACAAGGTTTAGGGGGATGATTCCAAAATAAGCTTCTTCTTCTCATGGGGTTGGAGATACTAGGGGGATACTATTACATTGACAAGAGGTTGGCTATGTTTACGTACCATGGGGTTATAGTTTCAACTAGAAAAAGGGAAGCATTATGAAGGTCTGGGTCATCCTACTCCTCTTCCTTGCTTCTGAGGAACCCATGACAGATGATCAGCTAGGACATGGGAGCAACTAGGTTTAGTAACCACTTCAAAGACAAAATCCTAAGACAAAAGGATCCATCTCATCAATCTTTCCTTCACATCTACCTTTTTTTATCAAGAAGGACAAGGCCTCATGATCCACATAGAAGTGTGTCGACAGCAAGTAGTATTGGAACTTCTCCAAGGTGAACATTATTGCTAAGCACTCAAGCTTCAACAGTGTGTAGTTTCTTTCTCTATCACTTACTTTATGGTTGGCATAATAGATAGGTTGATCTAACTTGGAGGCACCTTTTTGGCATAAGGCTGTGCCTAGCCCTTCAATTGATGCATCAGTGTGCACATGGAACTTCTTCATCTAATTAGGAGATTGTAGGATGTGTGCTTCAATTAGGCACTATTTCAGAGTGTTGAACGCTTTCTCACAACCAGTGGTCCATGTAAACTCTATGTCTTTCAACAAATCTTATGTAGGGGGATGCCTTTGTCATATAGTGTGCAATGAACCTTCTATAAAAGCCCACATGGATAAGGAATCCCCTCAACTGTTTGAGGTTGGTTGGTGCTATTAAAGCTACAATCTTCTTAATCTTTGCAAGATCTATTGCTTGAATCATTATGAGAATGCCTATGCATATACGCCAGGTACCAAGTAAAATGAGCAGTTAAGCGCACAAAAGGATCTGTAGACTGAGAATATTGCTGAGCAAAATGCAGATAATTCTGATAAGCCTGACTAGCACTTATCCATTCTCCTGGGATCAATGGCCAATTGATTTGAGGTCCAATAAGGGAATCATTTGAACTCCAGCCTCTTCTTCAAAGAACCTTGTGATCAAAACCTTCATACCCACTAACAACTGAGGAGGATTAGGAATAGAAGTGTTAGGAGACGGAAGAGGGACTAATGAAAGAGGATGAAGCGATGGATAGGAAAAATCATAAAATGAAGAATGGATTAAAGATGGATTTGCTGAAAATTGAGGAGATTCTGTTAAGAAATGCATTAAAAGATAAGCAAGAAAAGTTGATAGAATGCCAGGGGATGGGGAAGGACAAGGATCAGGAGGTAGAAAAACTCGATCTTCAATAAAAGAACAATGGGTAAATATAGGAATTTGAGGAGATCCTTGAGGTTGGAAAAGAAGGGGTAAAATGACCTTTGAGTTAGATTGAAAAAGGGAAATATAAGCATCATACCTATGAGTCATTTGTTGATAATGAGTTAGGCATGGTAAGGACTGGCCTAAAGCTGATCTATGATGATAGGATTCAAATAAAGAAGTATCAAATGGGGGTTGGTTGGAGAGATAGGCTAAAATATCCACCCTCAGTTGGTTAATGTTCTGGGCATGAACTGAAGCTTTGACCTGACGGTGATTCAAAATGACAACATCAATTATAGTGTGCCATGAAAACTCAGGAGACTTAGCCACCTTTGAAGAATATCCCTGGAACATCTCATCAATCCTCAACTCCAAATGTCGGACATACAAAGAAGCTTGCAATACCACATCTCCGACATAACAAGCCAGATCTTCATCATCCAGAATTAGTAAATCACCCCTCAAATACGTAGAGGACAGAAGCATTGTATCTGGAGTGACAGAGTCTTCAAAAACCATCCTCACTACTTCTATCAGTAAATCAGATGACCAGGCCCCACTCCATCCATCCTTTGGAATAGGTAAATCCATCGTGGAAAGTTTTATATAGAAGGCCAATTTCTATTGTTGATAATGGACAAAAAAGGAATGATCTGGTGGAACATATTCTTGATATTGCTCAAAAGAAGACCATAATAAATCCATGCGAGATTGCAATCTTTCCACCTTGGCCTAAAATAAGGGACATAATGTAGCCTGTCTCTGAAGAGCTACCAAGTTTGTAGGGCATAAAAGAGAAATTGGTTGCACAGGACTCTGTGTATTAGATCGAGACTGAGCCAATTGATCTTTGAGTTGCTGGATTTGAGCATTGCTCTGGTCTAAGAAAACTGTGGTGGATTTAAACTTCTCTGCTTGGGCAGCTATCACCTCCTTCATCTCTTGACTCTCCTTCTGTAACTTATCCCTCTCCTCTGTTACAGCAACCACTTGAGACCTAGCTTCTACCAACTCAGCTTCCAACTTAGAGATTTCAGCTTTCTGAGTATCTATGAGCTTACTCTGCTACTCCATTTGCATACAAAGGCCAGAGAATTTCTCATGAGTAGAGGCTAACTCAGTATTGGTCTTATTCAGTTCCTCCTTAGACTGCTGAACTTCATCATAAAATGAAGAATATAATTGCTAGATACAGGCAGTCATCGAAAGTTCAATAGAACTCTGGATATCCTTGCACAGGAACGGAATAGCATCTCCTGTTACCAGGCGGTGAATAGAAGGAATAGTAACTTCTAGGATCTCATCTCTATGGGCTCTGAAAAGATTTGGCGTTTGAAGGAATGCATGCAAGGTGATGCAAGATTGGGTAGGAATTGTCACTGGAACTGGAGGAGGAGGAATAGGCACTGACTCAGCCACCCTCTTGAGGCATTTTCTCTGAATGACAAGGGGGGGAGGAGAACCATCATCCTCAATTATCACATCATCACCTTCATTATGAGGCGGAGGAGGAACTTCTGGAGGATCAATTGGAGGTAAAGAAACTTCCTTTGCAGGGGCAACATGTAGCAAGAAGACATAGAGGAAGGATCCAAATGTAACATTAATTTCCTCAAGTAGCTCGGATAAAGTGGTGATCCATCTTGGAGAGGAGGTAAATACTCCAATCAATAGTTATGCCTTTCAAAATCATTCATGAAGCTGTAAACAACTCTTTGGAAAGATAATGAGATGGGGATTTTGTAGGCATGAACCTGTCCTAAAGGAATTGACATAGCTGTTTCCATAGGGGATTGGAAATCATAGAGACATTGACTCCTGACGTGGGAATGACCTTCTTCGGATCAAGAACATCTTGTGTTTGCTTCTGCAACAGCTTCAAAATATCCTCATTGGCGAACAATTGTCTGGTAGCAGGGACAGACTCCCCACGGTATGGCAAACCAAGGGCCTTGCCTAGACTCTTCGATGTTAGAAGAACAGTATTGCCACGAACTGGACCAGACCTCTTACTGCAAGAGGTTAAAAACTCGTCACAAATGGTAGGAACATTTGGAACCAGTGGGAAAGAAAGACTCACGAACTTGGACAAGCCCGCTTTAGCGACAACTTCCGAATCCAGTAACAAAGAATAATCATGTAAAGCCAAAGGAACATAGTGGATCGGGGGAGGAGTACGAGAAGGCGCAATTCAGATGGTTACACACACACACAACACAAACACAGACAAACAAAGAGAATGCCTGCAAAGCAACAGACGAAAACTAAGGATAAGATATCAACCAATGTGGTAAAACGTGACTCGACTAACTATCCCCAAGCAAACCACAGCCTAGAAAAAAATTGACATGACCTCTACACATATGCGACCGAAAGCTTCATGCTATGCAACATACAAACACCCAAATCCCCGTATCAGGAAATAAAGAAAAAAACTACACACCGTACCCTTAACCGTATCACAGAGACTGAACCAAAACATAACAACAACCCACACATATCATGACCACAACTTTGATAATCAGGTTTGACCATGGAGACAACTCCGAAGACTTCACGTACCCATCCCACGAAGCGAGTTTATTAAAAAGGCAAAATAAGTGCAGTGAGGGAAAATTAATTTAATGAAGGTTCATTGTAATAAATTATTAACAATGGGTGATATTTTATTAAGTGATAAACCTTAATAAGAAAACGGCGGTTCCTTCTTAAAATTTTAATTACAAATTATTAGGTTGGAGCGGCGCTTTAATCTGAATCCCGGACTTCAATACTAGACTGAGGTCTCTAAATGCAAATTCATTTATTAAAAATTAAGGTAATGTGGAGCGCTTTTTTGCCAGCGCGTGCTCTTGTGACGGTTGGTTCATTGTTATTAAAAATGTTAAAGTGCCTCTTAAGCGCATGTAGCGCGTGCAAAGTGAACGACGGGTTGATTTTAATTAGAAAAATGTGTGTTTGGCACGAGCGCACGTGCCATGGTGGTGTTGAGGATTCATGTTAAAAATTAAGCGTGAATTTTGGGGTAGCAAAAAAAATAAAAAATACCTAGAAGTTGGTGTATGTGTATGCAATGAATGTGCATGTCTCAATCACCAAAATGTAGGTCAGCAATCCAAAAATAAAAACCACAAACTGAAAATAATTAGACACACGACATAGCAAGATTATTCTATATGCATTTGTTTGGATGACTGATGGCTTATATACTATTGTTGTTTTTTTTTTTCTTTTTGTTAAAATTTTGTGTATTGTTGATTATGTATGTTGGTTTTTATGTGTTTTTATTTGTTGTAATGTTTTTTTTTTCGTGTTTTTGTTGATCTTTGTGGTAAAAATTTGACAATGAAACACATATAAAAATATTGAATATTTTCAGCATTAATCCACTACGTGTGACCAAGGTATCTGGATTTTTCCAGATTTTTCAGCTTGTGTTTGGAATTAAAGAGGATTTTTCATGAATTTAGGCATTGAATGAAGCATTTTTGCCATAAAATAATAATAGAATAAATTGACACAGCATTTTTAACTTAGGAAATATTCCAAAAATAAGCAAAGAGGTTGATGAAATTTTTAGAATTGTTTTTGGCAATTAAATTGGTATTTTTACTAATTTTAATGAATTTTACTCATTTTGTATGTATTTTTGAAAGAATTTTTACTTTTAGAAATTTCTGAATTTTTTCTGAGATTTTCAGTTTTGAAAAATATTTTAATTTACTGCAGAAATATTGGAAAATTTTTAGGAAAAACTTGTAAATTTTTTGGTTTTTAATTGATTTTTAATGAATTATTGAATTTTTAAATGTATTTTTAGGGTTTTTTGGGTTTGGAAAGTAAAAATTCGAGAATATGTACCCAGGAATGGACTGCGTGTCAGCTGCGTGTGAACAACTGGCTGGTGCACACCACCGCACGGATAAGCTAACACGCGTCCCCGCGCGTGAACGGCTGCTAAGCACGCACACGAACCCGCACATATGACTCCGCGCGCACATACACCCTGCATGTGACAGGGGGCTGAGAAGGGTTTCAGCAGGTTTCTGCAGGTGGCTGCGGGTTTCTTCTTGTTTGTTCGTTTTTGAGGTCACTACGGGGGTATGGGGCGTAAGAGCGATTGGGGGGAACGGGGGCCTGTGGGGGGTGGTGGGGTGGATGGTAACTGGGGTGTGAAGGGGGGCTTATGAAGGGTTGGGAGGTGGGTGGGTATTGGGGTGTGAAGGGGGGCTTATGGGGGGTTGGGAGGTGGGTGGGTATTGGGGTGTGGGGTGGGTTGGGATTGGGTGGGATTGGGGGCTTGTGAGGAGGTATGGGTTGGGGGGGATTGGTGGGAATTGAGGCTTGTGGGGGGGTGGTGGGTGGGATGGGATTGGTGGGGGTGTGGGGATTTGGACGGCCCCAGGCGACGCCAGGCGGGCAGAAGGGCAAGGAGGCCCAGGTGACGCCAGGCGTGGGGCGGCGGGCAGGGTGTGGCGAGGTGGGAGACCAGGCGAGGGCCAGGTGGGGCTGGGCGACGACGTGGCCCAGGGAGGCCAGGCGGCGACACAGGAAGGCTGGTGTGGCGGGGGTAACTAGCCAGGCGAGCGGGAGCACGGCGGGTGGCGACGAGCCGGGTGGCGACGAGGCAGGCGGCGGCCGTCAGCTGGAGTGGCTGGGGGCAGGGCCCAGGCGAGGAGGCGGAGCGCGGAAGGGGGGAAGGGGGAGAAGAGGGAGGTAGGAGTAGAGAAGGAGGAAGATGGAGATGAGGAGGAAGGGAGGAGATGGAGAAGAGGAGGAAGAGAGAGGGAGGGAGAAGGGGACACAAGGGGGAATGGGGGGAAAGGGTGGTTGGGGGTCGGGGAGAGAGAAAGGGGGGGTGGTTGGAATAAGGGAGGGTGCTCGGGGGAAGAAGGGAGATAATAAATTGTTTTTTTAATAATAATAAATTAAATAAAAGAAATGCGTGCCCCCGTCCCGTGCGCTTGCGCGGAGCGGGGTAAAAAAATTTTCCGTGACGGGATTGGAATAGCGCTGGGATGTCGGTACGGGGCACGTGGACGCGACGAGGGTGTGTGGAGACGTGTAAAATCGAAAACGGGCGCGTTCACGCGCGGGACGAGTCGCGCGAAACATGTAAAAACAAGGAAAAATTAATATCTCACAATCCGAGCATCGAAACAAAATTCTGTAAAAAAAAAAATGGGCAGGACGGTAGGGGAAAGACAGGGGAAACGTGCCATGGCGGTTCCGGGGGAAAGACAAGGCGTTCACATGCAAAAAACACGAAAAACGGCCCCGAAAACGCAAATGAAAATTAATATTGGAAGATCCGTGCATCGGAACGAGGTGCAGGAAGAAGGAAAAATGTGCAAAAAGACGTGCTTGATAATCCTATCACATCAAAACATGGTGCCGACTGAGATAAGACACGTTCTCATGGGAAAAACCCAAAAAACAGACTCGAAAATGGGATCGGAAATTAATATTTGATGAACCAATTGTCGGAATGATATGCAGTAAAAAGGAAAAATGTCCATTAGAATGGGTGGCACATTGTAGTCATGTTAGAATGCAATTCCGGTAGAAGTAGGAGGGGTTCACATGCGAAAAACACCAAAAATACACCTGAAAACACATTTAAAAATTGATAATTAAAAATCCAAAAATCGAAAGAGGGTGGAGGAAAAGGGAAAAAGGTGGGGGAAGGCGCGGTGGACAAGGCTGTCAAATCAAATTGAAATTCCGATGCAAACAGGGCAGGTTCTCATGAAAAAATGTCAAAAAGACGCACGAAAAACTTCTCGAGAAACCGTAAAAATTAATAGTGGACAAACCGTTCATCAAAATGACACGGAGTAAAAAGGAAAAATATCAAGGAGAAAGTGTTTGTCAAGGCTATGACGTTAAATCACCGTTCCGAAGCAAGCAAGACGTGTTCACATGGAAAACCGACTAATGTGCGTAAAATGCTTCAAAAATGAATAACGCGAGAACCGTGCACCGGAACAGGGGTAGGTAAAAAGGAAAATTGGATAGTTCAAAGGGACAAACAGGTTTGTAAAGTCGGATTGGAGGGCCACTGAACGTAAGTTGCATGCACATGGCAGGACAGTAAAATCAGGGAATGAAGGAAAACTGCAAGGGAACAGCCTCGAGGGTGGGTGAAAAATGAATGGGTGGGTTGGGAAGGGACCCCATCACGGCAAAAGCAAGTCATGGCATAGAGGCATTAGCAGGTTGAAGCATATGTAGAAGGGCATGCAATGTAGACGTGCAGGGACGCATCTCCACACTTAAAACCTTAACGGATAGGACTGACCGAGCAATAGGAACCTAGGACCACTCAACAGACCAACCGCTAACGTCCCCACACTTAAAACATGATCGTCACTGAGAAACAGAAGGTGTAGGGTTAGAAAAACTTGGTCCATATTGTAGAGAATCAAGGTTGATTGTCGATGGCACGTCCTGTGTTGTTGTCGGCTGCAGGAGGTACCAAGGTATCTTCACAACACACGTCCTTCATGGCAGGGACCACGCGGCAGCACCCACGGAGGTAGGTGGTTGAAGGAATCGCAGGAAATTTGTCGATGATAAGGAATGTTGCACTCAACGCACAGTCACTCAAATGGAATGAAAGAACAGCCACTCGCCCCATGACTAATATCACTTGAGGAAAGCAAGATGAAAACCCATATCGCACATCCCAGTTTAGGAAGAGACAAAGGAATGGTGCAGAGGGAGTATACCAGGGTGCACAGTTGATGGTGCATTAGTGCATTCATCTCGTCTGGCATAGGTGCAAGCAGGAAGGCAAGGGAGCCTTGCAGTGTAGTGTACAGAACAGGGTGACGTGTCTTGTGTTGATGGCAGAGACCCACCCCGTGGGTGCATAAGGAAACGAGAACATACCTGACTCCAAGTGTCGTAACGTCCCTCAATCTCACCTCTCGGTAATTGATTGAAGAAACTCCATTCACACTCAGCCCACCCTCTGTCTCACGCTCCGCTGAAAGATACAGAGGGGCAACCATGTCCTGAAACCCATTGATGTAATCCTCACAGTCACTTGTGCGGAGGATGTATTCCGTGTGCACATTTGATGGTGCAACTGTGCATCCCGCCCTGTGCCATCATACGGTGCGAGAAGGACGGCCAGGGAGCCTTATGGTGTAGTGCACAGAAACAGATCGTGCTTTGTGCATTGAGAGGCCCATCCCGTGTGTGCAACACTCCATTCACACTTCCTACCTCTCATTTGATTTGAAAGGGAAGGACTGGTCACTCGCCCCACCCTCTGTCTCACACTCGATTGATAGTTACAGAGAGCAACTCATACTCACTTCCCCATCCGGTTAGGATGAAAGCTCGCGTCACTCGATTGTTTGTCGATGAAGATCGCGTCGTCAATTGTTGAAGAGGCGTATCCAAGGAGGTAGCCATCAGATCGAACATTGTGTTACATGGAACATAGCATCTGCTAGAGGACTGTCAAATGCTCTGCTGAAAGGCACAGGACACAGCGTACCAAGGGAGACAACTTCGGGACTGTATGGGGATGTCAACTGATGAATCCACTATTTGGACTACTGGGTGTTGCCACCTTTTCCACAGCCAGCTTCTCGCCCAAGGGTGTTAAACACCTTTTCTTGGAACAAGGCCTGCTATGATAGGGAATTTCTTCATTTTCTCCCATAACATATTTTTTTTTCTTCTCTTTTCTTTTTCTCCTACTCCGAGGGTGTTTTCACATTTTCTCGAAGAATAGGTCGGCATGACAGGGACCTAAGTCATTTTCTCCCATGACCGATATGTTTTTCTTTGTTTTTTCTCTTTTTTTTTTCATTAGGAAAGGAATGGTAGAAAGACCATATGTCAGAACCAACCTCGCCGCCATCACTGGTGGAAAATAGAGGATAAGAGATCAGGGTTGGAAAGTGGGGTTGAGGGGACAGAGGGTTGCGTCCATCTCATCAGGAGTGGCTGAAGAACGGCTATCAGAAGTAGCATCATAAGAGTTACAGTGCCACGCCAATGGGAGAAAGGAATAGGTGACCGTGATTGTCAAGATCCCCAAGGAGGGAAGTACTTCTTCAGGCGATATCCATTGATCAGGAAGAGATCATCAGAGGCATCAATGGTCTGCACTTGGACAGAGCCATTAGGATTGACAGCAAGTACCTTTTATAGGCCCATCCACCACTGTTGAAGCTTGCCAGGAAACTTGCCAAATCGTGAATCATAGGCTAGGACCAAATCACCTTCTTTGAACTCCTTGTGCTTGATGAAGCTGTCATGGTAAGCCTTACGTCGAGCTTGCGTGGCTTCCATGCACTGTAGAGCCATCCTGCGAATTTCGTCCAAACATTCCAAGTGTAGGAGATGGCGTTGCAGTGAATCATCGTCCCCCAAACGCTCTTTGATAGCCACTCGCAAAGAGGGCAATTCGAGTTCAACAGGGAAAATAGCTTCTGTACCATACACCAGCTGGAAGGGTGTCTGTCCTGTTGCTGCTTTATGGGAGGTTCTGTATGTCCAGAGGGCCTCTGTAAGTCGATCATCCCAATCACGTCAATGTGCAGCAATTATTCTTGTCAAAATTGAGCAGAGGATGCGATTCGTGACTTCGACTTGGCCGTTGGCTCTGGGGTAGTAAGGAGTGGACTTGCGATGGCGGATCTTATACCGCTCTGTCAACTCTTCCATGACTTTATTAATGAAATGCTCGCCTCTGTCACTTACCAGCTCTAGGGGACTGCCAAAACGGGTGATGATATTCTTGTACATGAATAGGGCCACATTGTTACCATCGTCCCATTTCAGAGCTTTAGCTTCACATCACTTTGTGACGTAAACGGTACATACCAAGATGTATCTGTTCTATTTCCTTTTGGTGGGAGGATCGATTGGGCCTACAAAGTCGATGCCCCACTTCTCGAACGGCTTCAAAGGAAGAATAGGTTGCAATGGCATGGCACTTGTTTTGGTGGGTTTCCCCATTCATTGACAAGCATCACATCGCTTGCAGTAATCATAGGCATCCTTGTGGATGGTCGGCCACCAATAACCTGCTAACAGAGCCTTCCTAGCTGTAGCTTCTCCTGCAAAGTAGCCTCCACACGGCTCGTCATGGCAAGCCTTCAAAACAATCCCAATATCATCTCCTGCAACACATCTTCTGAGCACTTCATCTTTGCCTTTCTTGTATAGTGCACCGCCTAACAGGGTGTAGGGGGCTGATTCTAACAGAAGCTTCTTTCTTTCCCGACTAGAAATGCCAAGAGGGTACTGTTGGGTTGCCAGCAGATTGGCGATGTCTGCATACTAGGGGGTTACAATTTCTACCAAGAATAGGGAAGCATCAGGGAGGTCTGGATCATCCTGCTCCTTGTCTGCAATCTGTAGGATACGCGACAGATGATCAGCCATAACATGGGAATGACCAGGTTTGGTAATTACCTCAAAGTCTAACTCCTGGAATAAGAGCAACCATCTCATCATTCGTCCTTTCACGTCTGCTTTGTTCATTAGGAAGGACAGGGCCTCATGATCCACACAAAATTTAAAGTGAGTGGACAGCAGATAGTGGCGAAACTTCTCTAGGGCAAACACCATTGCCAAGCACTCCAACTCTGTCACTGTATAGTTCTGTTCCCTATCACTGACTTTTTGGCTTGCATAATAGATCGGTTGATCTAATTTCGAGGGGCCCTTTTGACATAGGACAGCATCTAGCCCTTCAACTGATGCATCAGTGTGTACATGAAACTCCTTCGTCCAATCAGGAGGCTGCAGAATGGGTGCCTCAATCAGACACTGCTTCAGAGTGTTGAAGGCTATGTCACATTCTTCCGTCCAAATAAACTCTGCATCTTTCCTCAGAAGCTTGTGCAAGGAGGTTGCCTTTGTTGCAAAATGAGCTATGAACCTTCTGTAATAACCCACGTGGCATAGGAATCCCCTCAACTGTTTGAGGTTGGTGGGTGCTGTCAGAGCTGCAATCTTTTTGATCTTTGCAGGGTCTGTTGATATCCCTTGTGCAGAGACAATGTGGCCCAACAGAACTCCGGAAGAGACCCCAAAGATGCATTTGTCAGGGTTGAGGGAAATCCCATACTCCTGGCATCAGTCAAAGCATTGTTCCAAATGTCCCCAGTGTTCATGGATCAAACTATAGACATAGAAGTCATCCAAATATACCTCAATAAAGTCGTGCAGATGATTTTGGAATGCGGCGATCATGACTCGCTAGAAAGTAGCAGGGGCATTGCAGAGCCCAAACGGCATCACTCTGTAAGCATAGGTCCCCCATTCTGTGGTGAAGGTTGTTTTGGGTTGGTCTTCTTCTGCTATTTGCACTTAGTTATGTCCACTGAATCCATCTAGAAGGGAATAAAGCTCATGTCCTGCCATTGTGTCCAGCAGTTGGTCTGTGAAAGGGATATGAAAGTGATCCTTCTTCATCTTGGAATTCAACTTGCAGAAATCCACACATATACGAAGCTTGCCATTCTTCTTGGGTACTACCACGATGAGTGAGATCCATTCACTATTTGCAATTGGATAGATAAACTCGGCTTCCAGAAGCTTCAGCAGCTCTGCTTTCACCAATGTGAAATAATTCAGGTTCATTTGCCTCTGTTGTTACCATACTGGCTTGGCATCAGGCTCCAAGTCAATATGATGCTGACATATTGTGGGATCAATCCCCTTTAGGTCTTTGTAGGACCATGCAAACACGTCCAAATTCTCTTTCAACAAGTTGTACAAAGTTGACAACTCCTCTTCTGGTAGGCTGTTACCCATCTTCAAGTGGTGTTCAGTGCCATCTGCATCCACAAAAGTTAACTGCCTTTCACCTTCTACTTCATGGATGAAGGTCCCACGGACTGCTTCTGGATACAGATCCGACTCCTTAAAGGGGGTGGTGTCCTCTTCTGATGTTCCACTAGACCCAATTTCTTCTTTTCGTGGAGACTTAGGTTGCTCCTTGAGATGTTGAAATGGGATTAGAGCTGTTTCGGGTTTGGTTTCGAGATTAGTTACCTCTTGCCTTGAAGACTCATCTTCTGATGATGAGTCCAAGAACATCACATAACAGGGACCCTCTGATTTCTGTTGGGTTTGTGGGACTGGTGCTTGTTGACACAGTGCATCATCATCATCTTTCTTTGGTAAGGATGGTTGAGGACGGCAAGAGCCACTGCTGAAAGATGGCTTGGTCTTCTTTAACCATTTCTTATAAAGATTTTGCATATGAGAAAATCCATTTACCAGACCAAATGGTATCATCGCCATTCTGTCCCATAGCATGAGCTCGTCTGCTTCTAATGCTTCTGGAACTTCTTCTTCATATATATCCTCTTCAGGTGGGATAGACTCTTCCATCTTGCTTTCATAACCTTCTTCTTCAATATCATCTCCATCCTCTTCGGTCTCAGTCTCAGTCTCAGTCTCAGTCTCTTTCTCTGTAGGAGCTCTATAAGAGAAGAACATGTTCTCTATTTCATCTTCTGTCTCTATCTTTGGCTCTGCTGTGGCCATGTAACAGGGAGAGTAGTACATCCATGCTTCTATCTCACTGTCAGAAGTAATTTTGAAAATCGTTCCTGGTTCAGGCAGGAGGTATTCACCCATTGACAGGGACTTTGCATCTTTTGGGAGTTGGCTTACCGTATCCACTGTTAAGGCACGTGCCACTATTTTCTTGGGAAGGATCTGTTTAACAGCATCTTCATCTGTTGATGTTCCATCTGTAGCCTCATTAGGGGAGTTAGAAGATAATTCCAAGGAGGTGGATCCATGTCCTTTTTGAGCACCATATAACTTCAGCACCACTTTATTAGGTCCTCTACCCAAGGTCAAGGTTCCTTTGAACCAATCCGTCCTTGCTCTGGCTTCAAGAAGCCATGGTCTACCCAGTAAGAGAGGTTAGGATGTACCATAAGAGTTTGGCTTCACCACCAGATAGGTTAGCTAATAATCTTTTCCAGTCACTGTAGTCTTCACATATGGGAGAATGCCCAAAGGCTTGATTCTGCTTTGATCTGCCAATCTGATGAGCCATTTGGTTGGTTGCACACCTTGTAGGCCTAGATCCTTCATTGTCACATCCGTCATAATGTTCACTGATGAACCTCTATCAATCAGTGCATTTGCAATGAAGCAACCTTCAATCCACATGCCAGTCTCTGGGGTACTCGGATCTAGGAAGGCGTTAGCCACATCCACTTCTTTTACAGGCTCTGAAGCTTTGTTGGACTTTGTTACTGTTGAGGGAGCAATCCTTAAGCCAGGTCTTCTTGTCAGTATACTTTTGAACATTTTAAGCAAAACTGGGAGACAACATCAATAATTGTCAGAATGTGAGGTTTGGTTTAAAGGTATCTAGATCTCTAACAAGATCGTATTCCTTAATAGGATCCACTGGCTTCTCTAACCGGTTAGGGAATGGGGCAACACCCATTTTCATTTTCCTTTTTTCTTCCAACAGGGGTATCATGGGGACTTTTTCTGCCACTTGTGGCTCCTCCTCCTCTTCTATCTCCTGGACCTCTGGTCTTGTCTCTGGAATTGTCTTTGTGACTCTCTATGGTAGTGTAGTGCTCTGTACGGCACTGTAAGGCTCTGTTCTATTCTGTTCTTTTGGTGGAAGATTGAACTTCACTGTTCTGGTAGGAGGATTATTTTCTTTCTGGATAGGTGGTTCCTTCTTCCTTGCACGCGTGATGGTAGCAACTTCCAATTCCACTAAATTGGAGGTAGGCTCTTGGGCCTTGGCCGGACTATCAGTAGCACTGTTTTTGACTGGGGCTGAGCTTGGATAGTCTTTTGCAGTGTGGCCTTCTCTTTTGCATCGACTGCATAAGGGCTTGGAATCCACTGACCTTCTGGGATTTGGACAATTTGGTGAAATGTGTTCCTTTTCTCCGCATCTGTAACACTCCACTTCTGATGTCTGACCACCGCCAGACTGTCTTCCTCTGTAACTTTGGGATGGAAATCTTCTGGGTCCGAAATTAGGACCAAACGCCCTAGGCTTTGGTCCAATATCTTGTGTGGTCATCTTGGATTCCAGCATGTTGAATCTTGCGTCTTCTTCCTTCCTTCTCCTATCATGCATCTCCTTCAGAGAGCAAATATCCTCTGTATGGTTCTTCCGCAAACAGTAGGAATAGAAAGCTCCAGACACTGTTGGCTTTCATATACATTTAGTGGCTAAATGGCCTGCTTGATGACACTTACCACACCAAGTATTTGATCGCATCACATCTCTTCCTGCTCCTGCAATGTTGGATATGCTAGCGGTATTCACTTTCAGCGTCTGCAACTACTCTGTAATCACATCCATCAACTTCTTTTTGATATTTGCAACTGAGTTGGATAAATAATCCTTCAAGCTTTCTCCTCCAGAGGTACTGGCAGTAGGGTTTTGAGGAGTATCTGTAATCATTGCATAAACAGGTTGGACTGGTGCAGAGGGGTCTCTGTTCTGATTCTGATTCAGAGCTCCTGTTTGAGCTGTTGGCTGTTAGCTCCAGTTGGTAGGGTTCCACTGTTGTTGCTGATTTGGCATTGGGAAAATTGGTTGGGACCACTGTTGTTGTGGTTGAACCATCATTTGAGGCATTGATTGTGGCCACTATGGATTTGGTGCACTGTACTGTGATACTGGGGGCATTTGTAGGTAGGGGTAGGGGACTATCCCTAGGACTGCATTTGGTGGGTACATCATTCCTGGCATCAGAGGAGGTAGGACTCCTCTTCCTGGATTCATAGCCAATCTAGCTTCCACTTCATCATATAGTCTTGCACCTTCTGTTGTTGCAGCTTGCAGTGTGGCTGGTCTTTGTAGCTCCACAAACTTACGAACTTCTGGTTGTAATCCTCTGAGAAACACCCCCTTCTGAATGTGTAATATTCCGATTTGCTAAAAAAAACACACGCATGAACCACCTCTAGAAGGGGAGGCCAAAAGGATAAGTCATGAGGATGATTAATGAATTTTTTTAAAAATATTCCCTCTCTCCTCCAGCTGACAGTCATGTTGGAGGAGAAGGGAATAGCAAGGGGTGAGCAAGCTCCTTGCTGGAGCTTGCTGAAGGAAGGAGGCCATGCACTATGGCCACGTGGGGGCGGGAAGAATTCCATCCCTCAGCTATAAATGCCATGAAATGAAGCGCCACGGGAGATGGCCGTTGAGAGAGAAGCCGACACACTAATATTGCTATTGAGGAGTGTGAGAGGGCCATATTGCTGTCGTGTGTGTGAAGTAAAGCCAGGAGGGTTGGTCGCCGCTACCATAGAGCGAGAGGGGGGGGGGGGGAAACCAAAAATTGTCGATAAGCTGCCGTGAAGGGGGGCGTCGCCGCTGAGTGAGAGGGGGGAAAGGCTGGAGGAAGGAGGTGAGTTTCTGTTGGTCACGCCGGGGAGATCAAGAGGGAGGAGGAGGCACCGCGTGAGGCCGCTGACATCCACCAAGAGTGGAGGGAGGAGACGTTAAACTCCTCGCGGTTGCCGTGGAGCCAAAAGAGGTCGCTACCTCTGCCGTATGATGTCGTCATCTACTGCCCTTCCCCCTTCATGGGGGCTCTTTAAGCCCTTTTCCCCCCCACACAACAACTCCTCTTTAAGCCCCTTTTGCCCACCCACATAAAAACCCCTTTTTAAGGGCTTATACACCCTTGTTTCCCCCCTTTTTCCCGTAGGGTCTCGGCAGACCTCGTAAAAGGCCATTAGGCCCTTTCCCATGGCTTTACTAAGCCTCACCCCTAGAAAGGGTTAAACCCCCCGCCCCCGAGATTTAAAATCCTCCTCGTGGGTTTTTCCCAACCTTGGAATTTAAAGCCCCTTTTCCTGTTGTCCCATCTAAGTTTTTATAAGCCCCATTAAGTTTTTTTTTCCCCTCACATTCTTACACAAGGTTTCATCTTAACCTCGGGGTCCCTTAGAACCCCCTTCCTATTGACCTTCAAAAAACACCATCTTTTCCCCCTTTTTGGCATACCACAAATGTACTTTCTTTTTTCTCTTTCCGCGTATACAATTTGCACCGGAGCTTCTATGAAAGGAAGGAGAAAATTTCATAAAGGTCGGTGGAATTCCTACGAGGAGTTGTAGAGTTGCTTCCACATTCGAAAAACTACAATTGCGATGCCTCCTAAGAAAGTCCAAGGCGTAGCCGCGGGGGGAGGATCATCTCCCGGTATCCATGTGGATATCTCACCCCAAAACCAGGTTTTTCTTCTTGGCTTTAATTTGGTTTTAAGTCGATCATGCAAAGAGAAATTGTTAGGGATAGGGTATATTTGTCCGAGTTATTTGTAATGAAGGAGTTTAGCTTATTTGAATGAATGATAATGTATAGAACTTAGTTTCCTTCGAATTGCATCAAGCATTATAAATTACGAGCAAGATTATCCATTTACTATAGTAGTATATTTTAGTTAAATCCTAAAGGTATAGAAATTATATCTTGCACCATTAGTGTTATTCCTTTCGCAACGAATCATTGTAAATGATTAAATTCATGAAAGGTTTCTTTCGTTGCTCAAATTACTAGGAAGTTATCATTTCTAATTGCACATCTTAGCAAGGGAAATGTTTGTTATTTGGCATGAGTTCATCTGCAAGGGAAAAGGAAGTTTAAATTAAAGTGTATTGACTGAAAAGTAAATTGTCACAAGGATAGCAAGGCTGTGACAAGACGATTAATATTACCTTCCAAAAGATATCCAAACCAATCTAAACATAGAAATATTCATACCCTAAGCACTTGACTACTTTCCTTATTGTAGGGTCAAAAAAATTCGTAAAGATAAAGAACTAGGGCTGTCCCCGGGATCCTTAAAAAGAAACCCTAGGCCCGACATACATCAGCTTAAAGAATCTAAAACGGATTATTCCATTGCAGGACTTGCGCAGCAAGTACGAAATCATTTAGTCTTGTGATTGAGTCACAAGGAGAAAGGGTAAAATTCCTCAATAAGGATGGCAGATCTCTACGCAAGTTATCTTGCAAAAGGACGTATTTTTGGATATCCTTCTAAATAAGGAAAGTTGTAAACCGGAAACTAGCATATCTAAGGAACTTTAGGGTTGACCAAGTTGGGTTAATAAGGTACGCCCTACACCGGAATGTAAAGGATCTTGCCAATTTACAAGACACCTTGGGAATGAGTGCTGATACACTCATAAGGAAAGAACACTTCCTTAGCAGTTTGCCAAACAACACAGTTGATTAATGGAAATGTTTGTGCTTGCTAGAGATTTTAGGGCTCTATTTGAATTATGAATTACAAATGGAATGAGTAACTATTCTTTAGGTTAAAGGCCTGAAGGAAGAGGCAGTTTCAGTTACCCCCGACTACGTGCCTAACCCTAACCAAGGGGGTTGTTCACCGCGCCGGGAACGTGGACCGAACCCGCCGCGAGAGGTCTCTCCGTTGAGCTCTACTTGGAGTAGGAGGATGCTTGGGTGCCAGGGGGGGCTCTGGCCGTAAATCCCTCACCTTCCGGGTCCTGCACAAGAGGCTAACGTGACTCGGGACTGGATCTCGAGGCCCGCATACTAGTTTACGGGCGGAAGCTTGGAATAGTGATCCCTGGGGATTACTGGATAGCCTTCGGGCGGATTATGGACAAGCCTATGGGCGGAACTCCTTGTATTTCAAAGATAAAATGATGAAATGTTAAAAAAAACTTGCTTGCTATTGTTTTTCTATGTCACGTGATAAGATTACGTGAAGGAACCAGTGCTTAACAGGATTAATTAAAGAAGCTGATTGTTATATGTCAAATTAGTATGTTAGATAAGTACATAACTAAAACAAACTGAGGAAAGTGCGGAGGATGGGCCATGGGTCCATCCTACAGTTAGGTGGTCCCGGTTAGCCGGGAACTTTTCTCAAAAATCCCAAAGAACAATAGGATGATCATCAAAACGAATAACGAGAGTGATGACCTAGAGTTACGTCTTACCTAATTTACGTTGTTTTAGGGGAACGGAATGGGACTATGCCTTATGGCAGAGAGGTTGAGCCTTGCATCCCTCTCGTTTCCCATTCTCCTTGAACCAAGTGCAGCGTGAATCCGCTTCGGACCTGGTGTTTCTGCGTAAAGTAGTTCGCTCGGGTTTGACGCTAGTTGCTGTTAGCTAATGACCAGTCATGAAAACCCTAATTCCGGTCGATCCTAAGTGGGAATGGCCAGGATACTTCCGCTACGTGGCAGACGCGGAAAGACCTAGATTGCGAAACCCGTAACATTCCATGGGAGTGCGGGGCGGAGTTTTCTAGACATCCTTTCCGATGGACTGCTAAGACGTGTCCTGGATGATACTAGTGGACACATTACATAATGCCATCATCTAGATTATGGTTAGTCCATCTCTTCAGGATGGATTCCATTCGTGAGACATAAGCTTCTACTCTTTCTCCAGAGGACTGACTTAAATTCATAAATTCCTCTCGCATCCGCTCTTCAAAACCTTCACGCCTGAATTGAGTGAGGAAGGCCAACTTCAGGTCGTCCCACGTGCCAAAAGTTCTTGCTGCTTGTCTCTCATACCACTAAAATGCTGCACCCTTGAAAGTGGCGGGGAATATTTCTAACCAATGCTTAGGGGTTCTCGCATTGTTAGCCACTCATGCTACCATAAACTCTACTACATGAAGATCGGGGTCTTCATTGTACTCTCCCTTAAAAACTGGCAATGAAACTACATTCGCTGGCCTTTCATCAATATTTCTAGGATAGATCTGTCTTGGGAGTGGACCTCCAGCAGGAGGAGGAAGGGCTTGATGTGCCATTGGGACTTCTGTAAAGAGTTTTGCAAGGGCGTCAAAGGCGGCTTCTGCTGCGAGCTTGTTCTCTGCTCTGATTTTTGCTTTCTCTCTTCTCATGTACCTCTGGACTCGTTCTAATGCTTGCCTCTTTATTGGGTCATTCATCAGGGGGTTGGCTTCACTATGTTGTTAGTGCTCCACAGAGGGATAACAGAAGGCTTCAGTCTCTAGAGGACTCTCTAGCCAATATTTCTTCTACTTTTTCCTTTTCAATGTCTCTGAATTCTGCTTTCATGCCACTGCACAGAGGAAGGTATTCGGTTCTGAAGGTGTCAAAATGCATACGTCTAAGCATTGTGGTGGTGCCATCATCATAGTAATGCCAGCTTCTGATGGTTTCAACATTGTATGTTCTAAAGAACACTCTATCTACCAGCTTCCGGTGGGTTGCTAATTGAACAAACAGAAGATTATCAGTGCACCAAGCATCCCATGTATCTTGCTGTTGAGCATCCATGAACAAATTTCAACTCTTTTCCTTCTTGTCTTCCTGAACCTCTACAGACCAAGACTTCTGAAGCTTCTTCACAATCTCCCACTTGATGATGTCTGGAAACTTCTCAATGAATGCCAAATCTTCCATGGATGGTCATTCTCTCTGTTTTTGCTCTTCAGTTTGTTCCCAAACAGTTTGCCACCAAGATGCAAGTTTCTGATGCTTCAACAGTAAGAGGAAACTATCCACCACATAGAGCATGCATCATGATGGTGATGTGTTTCTGCCATTGTGTGATGAACTTCTTATGGAAAGTGGCATTGATTATGAGAAATTCCAACTCTTCAGTGGAAGAAGGAACTTTACAAACATCCATTGAATTCTTCTCTTCTTGGCAATGCCATTTCCTTCATTTTCAGCCTCTTCTGGTGCTTGTTGATGGCAAGAATTCCCTGGCTATGCACAAAAAACATGGAGCCCCAAGAGGAACACTAAGAAAAAGGGAATTCTCTTGCAAGAAAATCTATCTTGTAACATCAACAAGCTTTTATTTCATCCTTTTGATAATTAAAACAAAGAAAATAACAAGTCTTCATGCAGCATCATAGTAGATTTCTCCCACGGATTTGATAGAATCAACCATAATCTCCAACATCTTCATAGAATTATTCAATATAACAAAGAACACAAAGGAATAAACCATCTTTGAATGGAAATAAATCACATATTATTCATCTTCAATGTCTTCATAGTTCTCTCTCTCAATCTCTCACATACAGTTACACTGTTTTGATAGAATTAACTATCTCTGACTCTCTCTCTCTCTCTCTCCATCCATAGTACAACTTCTTCTCCTACAATACTCTCATAATAACCCTCAATAATCCTTCTTAGATCGTGGATGCACCTCCCAAGAGGTATGTCTGATATGAAGAGGTACCAGAGCCACTACAGTGACTCTTCATAGCTCACCACTGTCACTTCACTCCAGTCTTTACTTGAGTCTTCAGCAGCTACTTCTTTGACTTCTTTTAGCTCTTTTGCACTTGTATTCACCTCTTTCCAAGGCTAGAAAACTTTCCCAAGCTACACTCTCATCCAACAAAACACATACAGAAGGTCTACAGAAGCTCACAGAAGCTCAACAGAGAGTTACAAAAGGTCAACAGAAAGCATCAGAACCACATAACTCATATCAAAACCATTCCAAACCATCAAAAATCACTCAATAAGATTTCGAAAAATCTCAAATCCTATAAATCAATACTCTATCCTTCCATACAGAGAGAAAATAGAACAAAACAGAAGCTCAACAGAAGCTATCAGGACCAAACAGAACATATTAGAACATCAACAGAACTTCACATCTCTACTAATAAACATCATGAAATTAATAAAACCATTCCAACCTATCCAAAACACTCTCAAACCACTTCCGAACCAATCAATCATCTCATAAAATCAACCATTCAGCTCTCAAAAACAACAAAAATCAGCCAAAAAATAGGTCATTTCAACACTCAACAGTCCTCTGCTTTTGCTTCAACATATGTCTCTACTCTTGTTCCTGTCTTTATCTTTGGCTGCTCTATCCTCTGGTTGTTTCTGGCTCACTATGACAATGTAACAGAGAAAACAATACACCCATGCTTCTATCTCATTGTCAATAGAGGTGATTTCAAAAGTCAAATTGGGTTCAAGCAGGAAATATTCACCCATTGACAAATACTTTGCTTCTTTCGGTAGTTGGCTTACAATACCCATTGTCAAGGACTATGCCTCTATTTTCTTAGAAAAGATCTATTTGACAGCTTCTTCATCTCCTAATGTGCCATCTATTACTTCATTGGAAGAGTTTGTTAAGACTTCAATGGAAGTGGATCCTTTACATTTTTGCGATCCATACAACTTCAAAACCACTTTGTGAGGTCCTTTGCCTAGGGTTAGGGTTCATTTGAAGCAATTCGTCCGTGCCCTTGCTTCAAAAAGGCATGGTCTTCCGAGTAGTAGAGGGTATGAGGTCCCATAGGAATTTGGTTTTACCATTAGATAGATCTACCTTTACCACCAATAATCTCTTCCTAACGAGGGTTGTCTTCACATATGAGAGAATCCCCAAAGGCTTAATTTTGCTTTGGTTTGCCAGTCTAATAAGCCACTGCATGGGTCGCATACCTTGCAAGCCTAAATTCTTCATTATTACATCCGCCATTATGTTCACTAATGAACCTCTATCAATCAATGCATCTTCTATAAAGCATCCTTCAATCCAGACACTAATTTCTGAGGTACCAAGATCCAAGAAAGTGTTAGCTACATTCACTTCTTTCACAAGATTTGGGGCTTTGTTGAGCTTAGTTGCTATTGAGGGAGAAATGTTTAGGCCTTGTTTTCTTGTTAGTATAATGTTGAATTTCTTTCAACTCCTAGGGGACAACATCAACAATTGTTTGAATGTTAGGTTTGGTTTGAAGGTGTCTAGGTCTTTTACCAAGTCATATTCTTTAATGGGATCTACGAGCTTCTCCAATCGACTAGGGAATGTAGCAATGCCCACTTTTATCTTCCCTTTCTCTTCCAAGAATGACAACATTTGCACGTCTTCTACTATTGGATGTACTTCTACATCTTCCATATCTTTGACCTCTCATCCTATCTTTGTAGTTTTCTCTATCCTTCTGAACTACTGGATGGCTTTGTACTGTACCATTTTGTTCTGTTATTCTATTTCTCCTTGGGAAGATTAAACTTAACCATTTTGGCAAAGGGAATATTCTCTTTTGGAATTGTGGGTTCTCCTTTCCTGGCATGTGTTATTACAACAACTTCCAACTCCACCGTATTGAAGGTAGGTTCTTGGGTCTTCTATTGGGTATCAAATGTAGATTTCATAGGCGCTAGACTAGGGTAGTCTTTTACAGTGTGGCCTTCTCCTTTACATCAACTGCATAAGGGTTTGTAGTCCATAGACCTTCTAGGGTTTGGACAATTTGGTGAGATATGCCTCTTTTCTCCACATCTATGATACTCTGCTTCTGATCTCTGGCCATCGCCAGATTGTCATCCTCTATAACTTTGAGAGGGAAATCTTGTTGGGTCAAAATTAGGACCAAACTCCCTAGGCTTTGGTCTAGTATCCTGAATTTCTATCTTTGATTCCAACAAGTTGTTCATCTTTTTTTCTTCTTTTGTGTATTTCCTTTAGAGAGTAAATATCCTCTGCATGGTTCTTCCTTAAACAATGTGAATAAAAGGCTCTAGGGATGATTGGTTTTTGGATACATTTAGTGGCTAAAATTCCTACTTGATGGCAATTTCAACACTATGTATTAGATTACATCACATCTCTTCCACCTCCTGCAAGAGTGGATATGTTGGTAGCATTAACCTTTAGTGTCTTTAGTTGTTCTGTAATCACATCCATAAGCTCTTTTTCATACTACGACTGAATTGGATAGGTAGTCCTTCATATTCTCTCCTCTTAGAGTACTTGTAGTAAGGTTTTGGAAAGCCTCTGTAATCACCGTATAGAGTAGTTGGGTAGATCTAGAGGGTCCTCTATTCTAATTTTGATTTAAAGCTCCTATTGAGATTGTGGGTCATTGGTTCCAATTGGTAGGGTTCCATTGTTGTTATTGAGTCACCATTGGGTGAACTTTTTGAGGCCACTGTTGTTGCAGTTGAACCGTCATTTGAGATACTGTCATCTATGGCCACTCTGGATTCACTGCACCATATTGCAGCACTATTTACATCTAAGGGTAGGGATAGGAAATTGTTCGTGGGACTACATTTGATAGGTATACCATTCCTCGCATGGAAGGAGGTAAGGCTCCTCTTCTTGAGTTCATTGACAACCTTGCTTCGACTTCATCATATAGTCTTGCACCTTCCATTACAACTTGAAGGTTGACTGGTCTTCTTAATTTCACAAACTTATGAACTTGTAGTTGTAGGCCTCTAAGAAAAACTCCCTTCTAGATGCCTTCATCTGAGTGATGGTTGGTCTATCTCTTCAGTATTGATTTCATTCTAGAGACATATGCTTCCACATGTTTTAACTTAAGTTCATGAACTCCTTTCACATTTGCTCTTCAAAACCTTCATGCCTAAAGTACTGAGGAAGGCTACAACTTCAGGTTGTCCCATTTGCCAAAAGTTCATGTTGCTTGTCCCTCATACCACTGAAATGCCGTATCTTTGAAAGTGACAGAAATATCACTAACCAATGATCTAGGTTCTAGCATTATTAGCTACACACGCTGTCATGAACTTTGCTACATGAAGATCAATGTCTTTATTGTACTCTCCCTTAAAGATGGACAATGGAACTACATTTGCTAGCCTGTCCATCAATATTTTCAAGATGGAACTGACTAGGAAGGGGACCTTGAGTCGCCATCAAGACTTCTGTAAAGAGTGTTGCAAGGGCGTCAAAGGAGGTTTTTTCTACTATAGCTCGTTCTTGACTTTGTTTTTTGCCTTCTCTCTTTTCATGTACCTCTGGACTCGTTCTAGTGTTTGCCTCTTGATTGTGTCATTCATTAGTGAGTTAGCTTTCATTCCACTACAGAGGGGAAGGTATTCGGCTTTGAAGGTATAAAAAATCAGTCTTCTAAGCATCCTTGTAGTGCCATCATCATAGTAATGCCAGCTTTTCATGGTTTCAATAGTGTGTGTTGTGAAGAACACTTTGTCTACCAGGTTTCAATGGGTTTCTAATTGTACAAAAAAAAAGGTGTTTAGTGCACCAAGCATCCCACTTATCTTGCTGTTGAGCATCCACGAGCAGATTCCAACTCTTTTCCCTCTTGTTCTCATGAACTTCCATTGACCACAACTCTTGAAGATTCTTCATGATCTCCCACTTGATGATATCTAAATACTCTTTAATGAAGGGAAAATCTCCCATGGATGATCATTCTCTCTATTTTTGCACTTCAGTTTTCTCCTAAACAATTTGTTACCAAGATGCACGTCTCTGCTACTTCAATATGGAGAGAAAATAGTCCACCACATAAAACCTGCATCATGATGGTAATATGTTTCCACCATTGTGAGATGAATTTATTTTAGAAAATGGCTTTGGCAATGAGAATATCCAACTCTTCAGTGGTAGAAGGAACTTTTCAAGCATCCATTGAATTATTCTCCTCTCAGTAATGCCATTTCCTTCATTTTTAGCCCCTTCTAATGCTTGTTAATGGCAGATTTCCCTGGCTGCATACAAAATACATGGAGCCCCAAGAGAAACACCAAGAAAACAGGGAATCTACTGCAAGAAAATTTATCTTGTATCATCAACAAGCATGTTTTTCATATTTGGTCTGACCATAACAAGGAAAAAAACACTAGAAACAAAAAATCTTCATGCAACCTCATAGAAACAGTTCTGCCACAACTTGAACTTGAAAAAATCGATTATGATCTTAATATTCTCCATAGAATTCATCAAGAGACCACAAAGACACAATAAAATACACCACTTTGAATGGAAATCATGACATATTATTATTCTTCAAAGATTCCATAGCTTTCTCTCACAATCTCTCGCTTATGGATACATTGTTTTGCATAGATTTTGCTATCTCTCACGCATTCTCTCTCATACATTCTCTCTCTCAATAGTACAATGGGATAATCAAGATTAGCCATCCATAACCTCTCCTTGGTTGTGGATACCTCTTTCAAGAGGTATGTCTAATATGAAAAGTCAGGAGAGCCACTATAGCGTCCCTTCATAACTCAACAGTGTCACTATCACTTCAATCTTACTTTGAGTCTTCAGCAGCTACTTCTTTCACTTCTTTGAGATATTTTGAACTTGTATTAATCTCTTTCCAAGGTTGAAAAACTTCTTCAAGATAGACATCCATCCATTATCACACTTATAGAGGCATATGGAACAAAGCAAAACAAAATAGAATAGGAACAGAGGCTCTATAAAAGCTCAATAGAGAGTCTACAGAACCATACAGAAGGTTATCAGAAGGCCTTTAGCTCAACTTAAATAATTCAAAACCATCATGAATCAATCGATAAGCTTCCAAACACTCCCGAAATCCATCAATAATTATTCTAACATCACATACAGAACCAAAATAAAAGAAAATAGAAGCTCAAACGAACTCAATCACAACCAATCAAACAGTAATAGAACATCAACAGAACATGTTTGAACATCATATCTCCATGATAAAACATCATGAGATTTTCAAACTAAATCAAAATCATCCAAAACACTCTTAGACGCTTTCCGAACAACTAATTATCATACAAAATCCATTAGAAATCAACAATTCAATCCACAAAAGCAACAAAAATAAGCCAAAAATCAAGTCATTTAAACCCTCAACAACATTTTGACAAGATGATCAATTAATATTCTAACATTTTTCATGGTATATAAATGCTTGGTTGCTAGACAACATGTAGTATTACTTTGAATATATATCTTTGCCACATGAATTGACTGAAGCCTTGATATAATCCAATAACTATAAGTGTTCAACTTATTAGCATCCACCTCATCATGATGCATAGGTCTCTTCTCATTGTTGTCTTGTATAAAAGGTATAAGATATGCTTATGTTGTTGGATTCATGGGATTCTTTATGAAATACATGATTAGTTTCTCCACATAATCCTAATATAGTGACCTATAAGCATACAAAGGAGATGCCTCATAGCACCTATCAACAAGAATAGGAAATTATGTTGTTGGACCAAATGGGAAGAAATTTTCAAACATGTGAAATCTAGATTCTTCCTTCTTTTCCTTATTATTAAGTATCTTAGGAAAATCAAATGTTCTTTCTACTCCCTTGATCTCAAAAGAAATTATTGGCTTTGCAAGTGTAACTTTCAGCATGGAAAGTAAAGTGGCATCATTCTCACTAGTGTTAGCAGCCATATTAATAACTAGAGCTTGTAAGAAGGAACTTTGTTGAGGTGATTTTGACTTTGAGATTGTGGGATTTGGTGTATTATTTTCTTCTTGAGGAGGAGGTGAAGATCTCAAGTCTGTTTGTTTATCTTGGAACTTCATTATTTTGTTGGGCCAATAACCTTTTCTTGATAGGGAAAGTAGCTCGCTATTTTGGACAGCTTGAAATGTTGATATAATGTATTCTCTACCCCCTTCACCTCTTCAAATACAATCCAACCTATTTTTTTCAAAGAGTATTTTTCGTCCTCTTTAATATGTGCAAAGTGAAATGACAAAGGATCAAGTTTGTATACTACATTTCTCCCCTTGATCTTAAGAAGATTACATGGTATTCCCTCTTTCCTAGCACATCCATTTGTTATCTTCTCTGTGACACCATCTTGTTAAAAAAATGCAATATCACCCTTTAAAGTAAATAGGAGAACATTATCAACCCTTTTTTCTCAACTATCATAAACATCCACATACCATGGATACACAAAATGACCACTAACTCTATCAATGGTTTGGATCTCGTTTTTTAGCAATTTCATTACTATTTTCTTCTTTCTAAGAGGTGACAATATAAAATTTTTATTTTGGAGAAACTCTGAATTTTCTCGTTGTGTCACACTTGGGAGGGTGCAATACATCCAAATGAGAAATGCCATGGAGAAACACTTCAAGATGGATATATTTCAGTGGCTATTGATAAATGCCTAAATGTAACTGTATATTTGCCATTTCTAATAATTGATGTAGTGAAGGTTCAATAAGTTGTAGGTAGTTTTGCAAAATGAGAAAAGAAAGATGTAATGGTTGTTTCAAACTCAATAATGATTCATAACAAAGGAGATGATTACAAATCAAACCATGTCCTACCTTTTGAGGATATCGATGTGCTTAGCATTCATGAAAGTTGGAGAGAACATAGGGTGATGCTACAGACAGAAGGCATCACGATGTGTGTTGGGATAGGGATTATATTATTGGCTTTTCCATATGATGTGATAAACTTTGAATTGCTAGGAGAAGAGGATGTTGGTGTGGTGGTAGGTAAAGCCCTTGATCAAACCACAGGAACATATAAAAGTAACAACCTCCATTGTAACACTTTGGAGAGATGGCCTATTAAAGAGGTCACCTTTGATGATGGAACACCACTGCTACAACAACAATCATACATGCAATTTATCTCTACAAATGCTTGTGCTAAAAATAGGGAAGATACCAATGAAGATTCTATAATTGGAAAAAAACCAAATTTTAATCGAAATAGATCATATTTTATCGTCAATAGAAAACCTTGGATTTTTGCCCCTAAAGGTGCAAACTTGAGAACTTCTATGGACTCCATTTTATAGGTTTCCATGATTCATTGTTTCCAAGAAAAGTGTTGTGATTTTGCTGATAGAGAAGTAATGAAAGAATTACATAAATACTTTTGGGGATTGCAATTTGAAGACTGCACAAACTATGTTTATGACAAGTTTGAGTCATCATGTAGGATTGATCATGTGGAAACAAGGAAATACAGCTTTATCTTCAATGCCAAAATGGTATGTGGAAGGGTGTGGTATGAGACTCATGGAATCCCAAAGACATATTTTTATAGGTACAAAACACAATTTGATCTTGGCATGAGGAGGGCAATGCATGGAAATATGGGGTAATAAGAGCACCTTGGGATCACACAGAGATGGGAAGAGCCATCCTTAGCGACTTTGTTATGAAGAATGCAGAAGAAATGCTACATACGAGTAGAACAATGCAAGATGGATCAAGGGAGACACAATTGATCATCCCAGATTTTTATAAGCAGGTATATATATGGGCAGAAGTAAATGCAACATTAAATAGTATTGGATATAAGAAAATGTTCTTGTCCACCTTCAAACATGTTTGGAACACAAAGTTCAAGCATATAACCTTAGAAAAGACAAGTGAATTCTCTCCAAGTGTAGTATTTGCTTAGAGATCAAAGAGCAACTTATAGCAACAAAGTGTCTTGATAAGAAAAATGTGCTTCTAAAAAAGTGTCAATGTCACATGGATGCTACAATAACAAAGTTATTGGAATATATACTACAATTGGTGCTTGGACTCAGCATTAGATCTCCATTAGATCTAGAGAAAAACTTGTGCATCATACATGATAAGATGGACTAGCAAAAGATAGCTATCCCTAGATTAAGATTTTGATCAAAAGAGACTGAAAGATCTACTCAACTACTAGTTTCTTTAACAAGCATGATTACACATGGGCATAGAGAAGGAAGACATGGACATTTCTCACTTGATCTATGGCCTTATGATCCTAACTTCACAATTGCCTCATTGTCCTTGTGCTTCAAGAACTTGGAGAAACTACATAGGCATGCAAATGGTAATCTACAAGTTGATGGAATGCCAAGATCAATCTCTTTGCTACTAAAACCTCTCAACTAAAAAAAAGCACTGGACCACCAACAGGGTGTTTTGCAAAATAAAGTATGCATGGAAGATAATACACCATAGGAATCTGGCCATCATCGTTTCAAATGATTGCCAGAGACCTTACTACTTCAACTTGAAAATTGTGGATCAGAAAATAGAAATTGCTATCTCTTTGCATGTCTATCATTGCTTGTTGCATGAGGAACATTCAACATGATCTAGCTTGGGTTTCTCATGGTGGGTCATACACATAACAACATTGATGCAATTTTCAATAAAATTTCAGAGAAGCTAAGGATGAGCAGGATGACCTTCACTTTCCCTCATCTTATGAAACATTTTCAATCATGCCAGATGACAAATCCTACACCTTTCTTATTGACCCATGTGCCTGACTTTAAGAGATACATTGGAGGATACTTGTGCAATTCCAAAGATACACTTGTTGGTCACTCAAAACCTATTCAATTTTGGTTTTTCTATGCAAGGAAAATTTTCATGCAATACAAGATGCATCCAAAGTCCCAGACTAGTTATCAATAGAAGGTGGCATTGAGTTATGGAAAGACTTTGTAGGAAAGCCGACTCTTCCAAAGGATGTTCCAATGTTGTTGTCCATGTTTGATATAGTAAGGATCATCAACAAGTAGTAAGTGGAGTTAAAGATTATTTGAAGTATTGGTAGAGATGGTAAAATGTACACGGACCTGAAGTAGGGTTCACAAAGTTTATAAGACAAGTGGGGTTGATTATTGGAAACATATGATCTACACTCTTCAAAATCCAAATGTCCAAGAAGATAGATTTTTCATAGAATATTTGGCCAAGAACACAAAGTGATGTAACCAATTATAGATGTAGATAATGCAGGAAACTTTATTGGATTGGAAGAGTTAAATGATCACTATTGTGGTCCTCTCAACAAATGACCCAAGCATGCATTTGAATCAATGCTTGATATTAAGAAAGATGACTTTGTGCTTGTTAGACCTTCACATCTAGTATATCTAATATGGCTTGGTGTTGCACAAAGCGAGGTGGATACAAATAGGAAACCCAAAAACTTCAACAATGTATGTATACAATATTGGTCACCAGTTTGTAGTTGCCAAAATGCTACAGATGTAGAGGTGTATCTTAATTGGTGGGATAAATATTGGATGTGCAACAAAAAAGATGTTGAATGATGGGAAATAATAGATAGCATTGTATTCTCTTGGATGAAGAAAGGTACAAAATCTCCCAAAAATTTTAAAATTTCCCCAAAGGTTGTATTGAAGGATAAATAAAGTCTATAAGAATCCACCAATTGACGATTTTTCTTGAAGATTTTCAAGGATATTAAAACTAATGTGTCTATTAACACCACCTTTTTGAGTTTTTTTCAATCTCTTGGAAACAACCATAAGCAATAATATGTTCCATTGTACCAAGTTCTAAATTAATGATATTTCCAAAAATTCACAAAATCCATTTTGATTTGGAATTTTCATATTGATGGAAAATTCCCAAATTTTTGAATATGCACTTTGTGTGTAATTATGCATGTGTGTATACCTATTTGTGGAGCCCTCATCTCTTCCTCTTTGATTCTTATATAGCCTTTTTCCCATAGTGTCTTCGAGTCATTCCACTACTATTCTTAGCTTCACCATCGATTTTATTACTATGTTGCTATCATAACCTTAGTGGCACTTAGCCACCACTAATATTTTACACTGTCCTGAACCTTAGGCACACATGATGAATTCGAATCCACAGGAGTTACTCTTTGATGGCTCCTATTTACACCATCTCCTGCACCTTTGGCATGCACAATGGATTCGAATCCACACGAGTTACTCTTTGATGGCTCCTAGTGTCTTCCAAAGTGGGCACATCTTGGGGTGTTGTTGGTTATTCTAGTGATGGGGTTCTTCTCTTTCTATGAGTTTCAATGATAGTATATCTCTCTCCTTGATACTAATGATAGTTTTTCTCTCTCCTTAATATTGAGTCTTGGTGTTTCTCTCTTGCGATACCCAAAGTCTAGAATGACAATAAAACTATCATTAGTATTAATGAGAAATAAAGCTTACATTCACATGAACAAAAATGTTATCATTAAAATTAATTATAGCATTAACATAAATATTAAATGTTAGACTGCAAGGCAGATTTCTAGGACGAAACAAAGAAAGAGGAGGAGACCAATGGGGGCTAGACAAGGACCTAGAGGTGCTAGTGGCAAGGTTGGGAGTGGATTGTAGTTCAAATGATGCTATTAAATCCAGAGAAGATCAATGCGGTTCTAGTTTGGGGACTAGGGGATGTGGTGGAATATGAGTGCTATAACCATGGGTTCAAGGTAGGGCACCCATCTAAAATGCCTATTGAAGCTTATTTCTCTATAGTCTTACTAGTACAAGTTGCTACATGAGATGTTCAATGCAGTCATTTTCTTGGGTAGTAGAATCCTCAAGAGCTTAAATGCATATGACATGCTTAGAAAATAGAGCTTTGATCTACATTAGTTTGCCATTGAGTTGCTCTACCTCAAAGCATAGCTTGATGTCAAGATCAAGTGCCTTTGCCTTGTGTTGATACTGGTCTTAGTGTTTTGTAATGGGCTTTTTCTACATGGTGCCTTTAGAAGAGGAGGTTTATACTCTAGTGTTAGGACCTATCAATATAAGAATTGAAGGGACTAGGTGAGGCAAACTAGAGGAGGAAATAACACAACCTATGAGTTGTGATTTTTGACTCCGTGAACTTCCTAAAATTTGCCAAAGAATTTGAATTTCAAGGGAAAAAGAGACTCTGTCAAAGGTGGTATAGGCAATTGGATCGATTTTAAGTAGTAAGCAGCCGACGGGTTCCAAAAGTGCTTTAAAGACCCACTGAGCGACGATTGGGTTATTTTCATAATTTCTTGGGATGTTTAATGAGACTTCAAGAGATGCTGGGCAATGGGAGACTTCAAGATGGACTGCCAGAAATTTCAAGACTTCAAATTGGACGCCGGACGTGGGAGATAGGCTAGAAAAGAGGGCCAAGACCAATAGGCCAAGTCTAAAAAGACTTAAGGGATAAGAAAGGGTGTGACCCTTGGGCCCCCCCGAAAATTTGATGAATGGGGGGGTGGAGGGTACTTTTTTTGGTGGTGTGGACGAAAAATGGATGCCTTCTTGTAGGCGACGCTTTCTTGGAGAGGGGAGGGGCTATGGAGCCTCAATGCAACACTATAAACTGATGGGGGTGGCAACAGTGATCTACTCCTTTCTTTACTCCTCGTCGCCATCTCTGGCTTGTGAAATGATTGCCCGAATCAAGAGATACAAAACCAATATTTCTCTCTTCTCCCTCTCTCTCCCCTAAGAGATAATTCATATGGAAGAAGCTTGATTCGTCCGGTGTATCGGATTGCTTCCAACTCGAGTGGGGTTGAAGATGGATGAGTGGAGATGGACTGACCATCAATGTTGGATTGATCTGATATCCCAAATCATTTATTAAAAAACCCGCAACACGTGCATAAGTGGTATGCCTCATTTTTACAAAGGAAATTTACTTTTTTTTTATGTTTGATGGTCTAAATGAAATTCATATGGAACAAAAATTTAGAGTAAAAATGAAGATTTTGTTGGTTTCGAGTGGGGAAAAGAGATGCGCATGGGATAAATTTATGATAAAAACCATTTCTCAACTGTCATAATCAGTCACTAATCATAGATAAAAAAATAATCTATTTTTATGTATAAATAAATAGAGAAAAATAGCTAAAATTAGAAACAAATAGATTTTTACGCTTTAGAAATTAAGAATAATAATAATATGATTAATATTCATGCATATTTGGAAATTTTGAGGCATGAGGTTAAGCCTCACCTCACCCTTGTTTTTATGTTTTAGTGCGTCTTTATTGCTTTTTATATCGAAAATGACAAAAAACAAAACCCTACATCCATGCAACGCAGCACAACCTAAACGTTAGAGGGAAAGGGTGAGGTTAAGAGATTAAGAGTGTTGAGAGGGTGTGAATGTTTGAAATATTTAACTATGCATTTCATTTAGAATTGCGATATTTTAGTTTAAGGGACTAGTAGCACGAGAAATTGGTGCTATCTCCATACATCGAAGCATACATTTAGTGAAGATCATGAAGTGGTTGTTTTTCCACATCACAAAATGCTGATTTAATAAATATTGTTTGTGCACTAGGATCATATGCACTGCATTTTGCATGCCATATGGTATAATATCTTGGAATGCATAGCAATTTTATTCCTTAGAACATGACTTATACATGGAGTGGAAAGGAGCCTAAACTTATATGTGTTGTACGGTTTCCTTGGGACTGTTTGGTGGGGATCTATCTATTCCTAGATCGTATAAAACAAGAAAATAGTGGACTTTGTGTGTTATGTTTTATATGTTCAGTAGCGCATCTTGGGGCCAATCCCTAAGATGTAGGAGAGTTGCAATGGAGCTGGGGTGTTTCAGCCGAGAGGTGCTTCCATATGTTTCTGATATGAGGTGTTATGCCTAAATGTTATGGGATCTCCCTCTGAGGAGAAGGGAATGTAAATGTTGGAATGTGTCCTATTACAAATGCAAAATGGATATTAGAGTTTAGTTTAGCATCAGTCTTAGACACTCGTGGCCACGAGGCCATGCGGGGTGTCGTGTGTGTCTTAGAGGTCTGGGCTAGTGCTACAGAGCTAGTGTCATGCCCATTTTAGGTCCCGACAGGTGGTGCATTTATTGGGAGCCACCAATAAGTAGTGGTTGCAAATCTAGAATATCTAGGGACCAAATAGTTGATTTATATCCTCTGATAAGAACCGTCAAGCTAAAATACAAAAAGAGAAACGTGCAAAGAGGGCTAGATAACCAGTTGAGATTCTAATGTGTCATTCTCCTCAAAGGAGCAGCCTGATATGCATAAGTAGTAGTGGTTTGAATAACCCAAGTGTCACAAGAAGCCCTTTAAGTGCAAGAGGAAGTTTTAATACTTCCCCTCTTCCAGTCAATCAACCCACATCAAGAGGGGGTATAGTTTTACTTACACAAACTCCTATTGTCAATCAGGTGTTGTAGCCATGGCACAGCCCATCGCAATTCCAGCAGGAACATCGGATTTACCAACATTAGGAGCACCTTTGCCCATCCTCCATGGGTTAGTAGAAGAAGATGAAGAACTCCATATTAATGAGTTTTAAACACTCATGTTCAACTATTGAATCCAAGACCAAGGACACTTAATGATGTTCTCAACAACATGACATTAAAAGGAAGAGCAACAATATGGTATCACGGTCTAGAGGCTAGAACCATAACTAGCATTGACCAATTCTTCATGGCCTTCCGTAGAGATTTTGCCTCTAAGAGGGGTGGACAGTATTGGTTGTGTGTCTTGAATGTAACATGCCAAGAGCCAAATGAGAATGTCTAGGCCTATGCCAAGCAATTAAATCAAGTTCTTCACAGATGTAATACTTATATTCCCATTCCACCGGCTGCACAGTTGCAATATTTCCTACATGGATTAGATTTCAACATCTAGGTGCAACTGAGTAGTGTTGCTTTGGCCGACATTGACACTGCTATTACCCAAGCAGAAGGAGTAGAGTCACACTTGCAAGTGGCTTATGCAGCAAGGGTAAATTGAAATGGCAATAATTTGGCACTGACCAATAGGAGTCAACAATAGGAGTCAAGGGGACCCCATGTCAAATGCGAATGGAAGAGAGAGTATCATGCCAAATTTGCCTATGTTACCAGCTCCTCCCAATAGTATGACTATGCCTATGGCTAGTCAGATGAGCCCACTAAATGGTGGAGGCCAAATAATTAACCCTAATGTTGTCCTAGTAAGTTAGTCCAACTCCCAATCAAGTGATTAGGGCGATGGGACGACAGACAAACAATCACGGCTATGAGTCAAGTGCCTCAAATGTCCTTGGTGAAGTCAAGGATATGATAAAGCACTACATTGACATGATTACCAAATAGTATAGAAAAATAGCTGTGGATTTCAATTTCCTTAAGAAGTAGCAAAATTTGATAGGGAATCGATGCCCTTAAGAGGGTGCCCCCTCAATATTCAACTGTAAGTGGTACGGTGGCCAACATTTCCCTAGAAATTGTGTGAATGCCAAATGTGATATTTGCGAAAAGTCTGGTCACTTAGTTGCTACTTATTGGAGTAATATCAGTTCTCTCCAATAAGGAAGTAAACAACTAGGTCCAGTTAATCATCATACACAAGGGAATAATCTCCAGCAAAACGATGGACTAAGACAAATACTGCAAAGAGGAAAGGCTATTGTAGAGGAGTTACCTCATGGCAGTGGAGTCAGTCTTATTGAGGCTGTGCATATCAATGACGCTGAAAATTCTAATTTACGAGTTGTAACAAGAGGTCAAAAGACTAGAGAGGGTGAAAACGGAATTGTAAAACGCGTCGAGGGAAACCCTAAGCAAGATGCTAGGGGAAAGCAAGTCCTGAATCTTTATATGAAAGGTGGACCTCTAAGACCTCTCAATAGTAAAGTTGATCTAGAGAGGGATAAATAATTGCCAAGAAAGAAGGCAAAAGTTAAAAAAGAGACAACAGATCCAAAGACCAAAGGAGAGACTGGTTTGGCAAGAGAAGAGAACTTTGGCTAACTACCACAACTTTGATTTAGCAAGTTCTCTCTGCGAAGTTAAACTAGACATGAATCTCCTACAATTGATTAAACTTTCTCTAGGAGTACGCAGGGAATTCAAGAAAATCCTGCATATTGGGTATATTGTAGAACCTTTGGGTATAGCACGAGTGGGAGAAGATTGATTCGATCATGCTGAAAAGCATTGTCCCTGGTTTCCAGCATATGTGGATGGAATATTAGTTGAGCATGCTATCGTGGACACTAGATCCTTTGTCAATATCATGAGTTTAGACTTGATGGAGAGGCTAGGTCTAGAAATCCAAAAAGACGGCTCCATACTTCTTAGGATAGCTAATAATGACAGTTGAAGGAAACAAAAGGTTGCACCACTAAAGTCCATGCTACCATTGCAAGCGTGGAATGGTATGTGGACTTTAGAGTGATAAGGTTTGTAGGACGTCCTAGCTATCGAGTTTTGTTAGGCAGGCCATGGATTTTACAAATAGACTGGTAAGTTGATATACCTGTTGGTTGAGTGATTCTAGACAAATGTGAAAATTGTGTAATATTGGATGCTTACCTCGAGTCTCCTCAGAGTGAGAAAGCTCCTTTATCCTCTATTGAATTAGAAACAACAGATGATCCATCTGGTAGTGAGATGTCATCGAGCGATAGATCTAAAGAAGGATCCACTACAAAGGAAATTTATCAAATATCTTTGAATGAGCCGATAAAGCCTCAAGATTGAATAAGAGATGCGGATGTCATTGAGTTGGACCTTGGTACGCCAAACGATTCGCGGCCAATCAAATTAGATGTTGAGAAATAGACAAATGATGTATGCTCCAAGAAGAGCTATCCTGAATCCCATATACACAGTGAGGACAGTGGAGAAGTTGGAAAGCTATAAAGCCATGTACTTGACACTCATTTGAATGTAATGGCACTATCAATTTGATTCACTCAAGATTGTGTTTATGAGTCCAAGCTAATCTATCTTGGAACCTAATTCACTTGAGTTACAATCTCTCATTTTGATAATGTATCGTGTGTTTGATTTGCATCCACCATAGCTAACTAGCTCTAGATTCGTGTTTCTCAACATGGTATCAGAGCCATGGCTGAGTAGGAAGCTAGTAGGTGGAATCTCTTCTTCTGTGCATGCTCTAGGATTTTCCCTCATTCATTCTTCTCCTTTTACAAGCTCATTCCAATCCCAATCTTTCAAACCATCCAACATCCATTGTGTGTACGAGGAGAAGAAGCTTAAGGAAGGAGGTGCTACCAAAGGAGCTCAAGGAAGAAAGTGCTGCTACTCAAGAAGATTAGTTTAGAGTTTATATTGAAGCTTAATGGAGCAAAGGGATTGCTTACTCCATAAAGCACAGGGGCTGTTTTTTTGAAACAGAGAAATAGAGAGGAAGGAAGAGAGCTCAAGTTGAGAAGACTTGGTGTTTGGGTTGTTAGGTGGAGAGTCTGGAACTACCTCAGATCAGACTGATCTGTCTTGCTGCAGAGCGGGGCTACTCTCAATGTCCCTAAAATCATCTTTAGGGAAAGCAAACATGATGGGGCAGACCTCTTCTTCTACTCCTTAGTTGTGATTGAGGAAGACAAAACAATCAGTACAGGTACTGACAAATAGCACTTCGGTCCCTAGAATAGTGAATATGATCCAATGAAAGGAATTGAAGATTGATTAGCAAAACCCAAAAATCTGAGGGCCCTAGAGGATTGCCCTAGATGGCGCACTTGCAGCAGCACCTTGAAGCCCAATCTCAACGGAAAATTTGGGTTGCTTCAACAAATTAATCACCTAGACGAGGAACTCTTGATTGCCCAACAGCAGGAAAGCAACTGCTTGAAACTAGTCACCCAGACCAGGAACTCCTAACAGCCGAAACACAGAAAAAAATGCAGAAATATGATGACTGACGCATCATCCAAGAGCGCAGATAGGCCATATGAAAGGCTAATCTACAGCCTGGCATTTCATGGCGACGTGTGCAGAATTGGCGGGCTCTTCCAGCAATTCACGACTAAATTTTTAAAGGCTTTAAAGAGCCTTATCTCTAAGGCTTCAATAAGCCTTTTTCCAAATACCCCTGTTGACACTCTCTTGTTTCAAATCAACTCTCCCACACTCTAAGCTATTCACGGTGATCTTAGTTTTTAATATCGATTTTCTACTCCATCAAGTTTCTTTAGACACTAGAATTTTGGGCCATTTCTTCAATATATGAAGCACTTGTACGGGATTAGACACTGCCATTGAGCAAGATTGCCAATTGGTAAGACCTTCCCGTATGAAATTATTTGCTTGCACAATTATCGAATCCCTTATCTTCTTGTAAAAAGGATAGACACTGCTTGAGAGTTCTCGTGGTAAGACCTCCTACTAAAGATGACTGAAGTGGAACATATAGCAAAATTTAATGGTGAAGGCTTCCATGCCTGGAAGGAGAAGACCATGTACCATCTTATGCGAAAAGACTTATGGGACTTGTTTGAAGATGATGTAGATAACAAGAAGGAAGATGATGAAGACGGGTTCATTGAAGAAGACCAGTTCAAATCCAAAGAATGGAAGAAGATGAATAATAAGGCACTAGGCATCATTGCCTGGGGACTAAGTGATGACGTGCTACATCATATATCTGGCATACGAAATGCTAGAACCGCCTGGGAGGAACTGGATAGAATGTTTGGTACCCAAGCAAAGAATTCAAAGGTAAAACTTCTCATGCACTTTTATAAACTGGATATCAAAGACAATGCTTCTATGACCATACACATTAATAAGTTTAAGAGTTTAAAAACTCAGCTTGCAACTCTTAAAAAGAATATTGATGAAGATGAAGCAATAGCCGTACTACTTGCAAGTGTAAACAAGGATCCATATGAGAACCTTGTGTCCACTCTAAGTAATGTTCCGAGTCTCTCACTCAAAGATACTCACTGCTTGATGGAGAAAGAAAATTTAAAAGCAAAGATGTAATAGAGACCAGCTCAAGGGAAAACCTCTTATACACTAGAGGAGCTACTGGACCCAAGGGAAGAGGTCGAGGATTCAACACCGACAATAGGAATCCGATGACATGTCATTATTGTGGTAAAACTGGCCATATTGCCAGTGAATGCTTCCACAATAAAAGAGCATAGCAGATGCAGAATAACCACCACCAAAATCAATTCATGAATGAAGAAGAAGAAAAAGATACTTCCGCTACCATCAACAACTATGACAAATTGTTTTAAGGAATGTGTTTCCCTTAGTGGATTTGATTTGTAAAACCCTTGCCAAGATGTAAAGTCTCAAGCTTTAACTTGACTAGGCTGCCTATGAGCTAGTCTTTTGGGCCATGTTATCATGTAGGGGGGGCAAAAGCCAGCAAGTGTAGGGACTCATCATTTGAGGGGGGGTGTTGAGAAATAGACAAATGATGTATGCTCCAAGAAGAGCTATCCTGAATCCCATATGCACAGTGAGGACAGTGGAGAAGTTGGAAAGCTATAAAGGCATGTACTTGACACTCATTTCAATGTAATGGCACTATCAATTTGATTCACTCAAGATTGTGTTTATGAGTCCAAGCTAATCTAACTTGGAACCTAATTCACTTGAGTTACAATCTCTCATTTTGATAATGTATCGTGTGTTTGATTTGCATCCACCATAGCTAACTAGCTCTAGATCCATGTTTCTCAACATTAGGTTCATGCTTAGTTTGGAAGAAAGAGAGGACTATGTGTCCTTAATTCAAGAGTTCCGCGACATCTTTGCTTGGAGCTATGATGGACTTAGAGGCATTCCTCCCAGCCTGGCTATGCATACCATCCCGCTAAAGGAAGGCAGTTGGCCCGTACGTCAAAAAGTAAGGCGCATGCCTTTTGAACTAAGGGAGGGGCTGTTTGAGGAGATACAAAAGTTATGGAAAGCATGTTTGATCTTCCCTATTTAGCATACTAAATAGTGTTCACCAGTTGTGATTAGAAAGAAGAATAATAATTTAATCCAGCTTTGTGTAGACTTTAGAGAGTTGAATAAGTAGACTGTTAAAGACTAGTACCCATTGCCGTTTATTGACCAAATTTTGGATCAATTAGCGAGTAGGAAAATATATTTGTTCATGGATTTCTTTGCGGGGTATAACCAAATGGCGATTGCTAAGAAAGACAAGCTAAAAATGACATTTATTACTATCTTCGGTACCTTTGCATACCATGTTATGGAATTTGGCTTATGTAATGTACCTAGTTTGTGGCAAAGAATAGCCAATAAGACCTTTGGTGACATCTCCCTAGAGGAGTTGAAAGTATTTATTGATGATATGGGGGCAGCCACCATAAGAGAAAGGCAGTTGATCATTTTGCAGAAGTGTTTTGAGCATTGCAGACAATTCTGCATAGCTCTTAACCCACGAAAGTGCATCTTTGTAGTCCCTTATGGGCTATTACTAGACCACGTGGTTAGTTCAGTAGGGATAACGACTGACCCTGAAAAGATAAAGGTCATAGTTGCCATGAGTCCGTCGCATACTCCAAAGGAGGTGCATAGCTTTCTCTCATCAGTAGGGTATTATCAAAGGTTTATAAATGCCCTAGCAAAAAGAACGTGCGACAAGGTAGGACAATGCAAAAGAGACTTCCAATTTCCTACTTGGGCAGATCATCTGCCATTTCGGTTCGCCAAAGGAAATAGTATCAGACCGTGGAACTCACTTTTTAAACAAAGTGATTAAAAGCTTGACTCAAGCTTGGCAAATTAAGCAGAACAAGACGACTCCTTATAACCCGCAGGCATATGGACAAGTTGAAAGTACCAATAAGTAGCTGATTACTTCACAAAGTTGTCAGAAGCACATGCGACAAGGCAAGACAATGCAAAAGAGACTTCCAATTTCCTACTTGAGTAGATCATCTTTTAAAAAAAGTGATTCAAAGCTTGACTGAAGCTTGGCAAATAAAAATAGAAAATAGCCACTGATTACTTCACAAAGTTGTCAGAAGTACGTGTGAAAAGGTAGGACAATGCAAAAGAGACTTTCAATTTCCTACTTGAGCGGATCATCTGCCATTTCGGTTCGCCAAAGGAAATAGTATCAGACCATGGAACTCACTTTTTAAACAAAGTGATCAAAAGCTTGACTGAAGCTTGGCAAATTAAGCATAACAAGACGACTCCTTATAACCCCTAGGCATATGGACAAGTTGAAAGCACCAATAAGTAGCTTGTGAGTATCCTATCAAAGATAGTCTCCGAAAATAAATGCTCGGGGAAGTTACGATATGTTTATCCTCTACATCACATGCATTCAAGTCCTATTTATAAATATCCTTATCTGTGAAATTTTCTTGAATAAAATATAAAACTTTTATATTCAATCTGTAAATAATCTATTTATATTACACCCTTTTGTATGTAAAAAATATTTAAAAATGGTATTTTAAAAATACCTTATTTTTTACCCATGTGATGCACATATATATTCATAAGTAACTTACTTGAGAATAAACGTGACTCGGATATAAAATTGTATGTGACGTATAACACGACGTCTAAACGAGCCACTGGCCACATCCCGTTCAAATTAGTTTATGGGGAGGAGTGTGTCTTGCTCTTAAAAATTGAGTTTCTGACCATATGATTCGCAATCAATCATTCTTTGGGTGACAAAGATGCCCTATTCGAGTGTTTTACGACTGTAGCCCACTTGGATGAGCTTAAATTGCAGAGTTTGTTGCACCAAGAAGTGGCTAAACGTCGGATGAAGTGATTGCATGATTTAAAAGCAAAGAAATATATATTTAAAAAGGGGCAGTTAGTTTTGTATTATGGTGCACGTAGGGAGCTATTTCCAGGGAAGCTAGAACCTAGATGGAATGGCCCTTACAAGGTAGTTAGGATAGGTAAAAATAAGTCCACAGCTTTACTAGTTGATCTATAGGGAGTGGAATTTAAAAATAAGGTTAATCTTAATAAGATTAAGCCTTATTATTTCTTAATATGCTAATGCGATAAATGCATTCTAGGTCCATGCTGGGGTTGATCTGAGACCTGCAGAAGCACTTAAACTGGTTGATGGGGTGTTTAATTCCCTATTTGGAGCACCCATATCTAGAGCAAAGATCAGGGGAAGCTTATTTGGTGGAGCAAAGGATATCAAGTGATTGAGCAAGAAGATGGAACCTTTGTGTGGGAAATCAAAGTTTGCTGTCATCACTGCTTACAAATTTTTGACAAGCATCCCAGTTGAGTTTAATGAAGAAGGTGGGATGGAGCCGTCAGTTCATCCTCTAAGCATGTTGAATTTTGACTATCATAATTACGAATAGGGGAGTTCTTTATGACTAGCTGTGTAAACCCATTGTGGACATACACACTATACTTTGATGGAGCGTCCAAGGGCCCTAATGAAAAAGGGAGTGTTGGAGTAGTTATCCAAGATCCTCGACCTAGAGTTACAATTAATTAGTTGTTTATCTCGAGGCAGGATTCACTAACAAAATGACGGAGTATAAAGCCTTGATTATGGGACTGAATATTGCCAAGAAAGATGGTAATCGGCAGTTGTTAGTAAAAGGGGATTCCTAGCTAATCTTAAATCAACTAAATGAGACATACACAGTCCAAAATCCCATCCTTTGCATGGATCATCAAACTGCTATGACCCTCCTTGATGACTTTGAGAGAGTACCTCTTCAGCTGATCCCATGTTCTTGGAATCAATTTGCAGATTCATTAGCCAATTTTGCTTATGAAGAGGACCTCTTCTTCAACTGTCGGCCTAGTATGAATGTTGCTATTGATAATGAGACAAGAGATGGTCGTTTATGGAAAATTTTATCAAACCACACGCTATATAGCAGGAGATGGTTGGTATGGGTAATGCGAAGAGTGAACAAGACCCATCTACCACTATTATCTTGGACCCATAGGTTAGTTCGATGATATGTATGCATATCCCTCTTGCTATATATGCACGAGGGATGGGTCACAACTTGATGCATTCAATTTAGGGCTGAGAGCCCTATTTTTCCCCTTGGAATGGAGCATATTTTTGCATATCTACCTTCTTCCAAGGGGATATCTATGAGCTGGTTTTCTTGATTTCTTTAGGCCAAGAGGGCTAGTTGCTTTAAGGTTTTAATGTTTGATTTCATTAGGCCAAGAGGGCTAGTTAGTTTGCAGTAAAATGTGCTATTTCTTCAGGCCAAGAGGGCCATATGTATGGTTGGTGCATATACATTTAATGGTTTTCTGTTTTAGTGATTGCATCATGGTTGACGAAGACACTGGAGGGAGCCTTTGATGTAAAAGAGCTTCTTGTGGCCATTCTAGGTGGTTTTGTCTCCCTTCTCGAGCCTTTTTCCTTAAGAAAATAATGATACATGTGTGTGTAAGGGTTACTTTCTTTTCATTTATTGGGGACCGGCAATCAAGGCATGAAGTTTCAGGTTTAGGTTATGTATATTTGTGGGAGGTCTATGTAGTCATGAGGTAGTCATTGCCTCCTGCAAAGGCACTGCTAGGCATTGAAAGACCTGTTTTAGAAGGCAGTTCTAGTGACCCTATTTTGCTGACTTGCTAGGTGGCCGTTCTAGGAGTTTCTATTAGTTGTGAGGCAGTTAAAGTAGCCTGTACTTAAATATCAAGTGAAGCACAAGTTCTGAATCTAGCAAACAATGAATATACGGAGGTGTGTGAAAAGGGTTTCTAACCCCTATAAAAATAGAAAAAGAAAGAAAGAAAAATCCTTGAGCAGTTGTTTATCACCTTGTGAAGGCCTAGTAGGTTCCTGAGGACGAGACGAGACCTGAGGCTGATGCCTTGTCTTCCTAGGGGTGGCATCTAGCTAAAAAATAAAAATAAGTGAAGATTGGAGCGAAAATAAAAGTGAGCATTAGAAAAGGATTAAGTGTCGACTTGCGAGGGCTTGGTAGGTTCTTGGGTACCGAGACAAGATCTAAGATCAATGCTATATTCTCCTTGGGTCACTACACTCATCTCTCTCCTTTTTACACGCCCAAGTATAGAAAAATAAAGGCCTTTAAAAAAAAGTGATTTTCTTGATCAGGCTATAGGATTCCTCGCCTAATAGGAGCTGCTGGTTGCATCGTCCTGAGTTAGGTAGGTAGTTTAGACAACCACACTGAGGCTGACCTCTTTGATAGTTCTTTTTGGCTTGGTTGTGTTGAAACAAGTTGTTAGTCGCCCTATCCCATGATCGCCAATGAGCGGTGATTTTTGACTCCGTGAAGTACTTAAAATTTGCCAAAAAATCCAAATTTTAGGGGAAAATAACTCCATCGAAGGCATCATAGGCAATTGAATCGATTTTAAGTAGCAGTAGCTGACGGGTTTCAAAAGTGCTTTAAAGACCCACATCGAGCGACAATTGGGTAATTTCCATAATTTCTCATGGTGTCTGATGAGACTTCATGAGATGCCCAGTAGTGGGGGACCTCAAGACGGACTGCCAAAAAATTTCTAAACTTTGAATTGGACGCGGGATGTGGGAGATAGGCCCGAAAAGAGGGCCAAGACCAAAAGGCCAAGTCTAAAAAGACTTAAGGGATAAGAAAGGGCGTGGTCCTAGGGGGACTCCCCTTGGGGCCCCCCAAAAAATTGATGAATTGGGGGGGGGCATTTTTTTTTGTTTGGTGTGGAGGAAAAATGGACGCCTTCTTGGAGGCGATGCTTTCTTGGAGAGGGGAGGGGCTATGGAGCCTCATTTCAACACTATAAACTGATGGAAGCAGTGATCTATATCCTTTCTTCGCTCCCCATCTCCATCTCTGGCCTGTGAAATGGATGTCCAAATTAGGAGATATAAAACCAGTCTTTCTCTCTCCTCCCTCTCTCTCCCCTAAGAGGCAATTCATGTGGAAGAAGCTCGATTGATGAATTCTTGTTCGGCGGTGTACCGGATTGCTTCCAAATCTAGTGGGAATAAAGATGGATGAGTGGAGATGGGCTGAGCATCAATGTTGGATTGATCTACTATCTTGAATCATCTATTAAAAAACCCGCAACATGCACATGAGTGGTATGTCTCATTTTTACAAAGGAAATTTGCTTCTTTTTTATGTTTGATGGTCTAAATGAAATTCATATGGAATTTTTTTTAAAAAAATCTTGTTTGTAGCATAAAAGAAATGCAGAATAGTAATAATAAATAGTCACAATAATTAAATTACAACCCAAAAAGTGTATTTTTAGAGTAAAAATGAAGATTTTGTTGGTTTTGGGTGGGGAAAAGAGATGCGCATGGGATAAAATTATAATAAAAACCATTTCTTAGTTTCCATAATCAGTCACTAATCATAGACTAGAAAATAACCTATTTTAATGTATAAATAAATAGAGAAAATAGCTAAAATTAGAAAAAATTAGGTTTTTGCACTTTAGAAATTAGCAAAAAATATGATTAATGTTTGTGCATGTTTGGCAAGGTTGATGCATGAGGTTAAGCTTGAGCTCACCCTTATTTTTATGTTTTAGTGCATTTTTATTGCTTTTTATATCGAAAATGACAAAAAATAAAACCCTATGCAACGTAGCACAACTTGAACATTAGAGGAAAAGGGTGAGGTTAAGAGATTAAGAGTGCTGAGAGAGTGTGAATGTTTGAAATATTTGATTATGTATTTCATTTAGAATTGCGATATTTTAGTTTAAGGGGCTAGTAGCACGAGAAATTCGTGCTAGTCTCCATATATCGAAGCATACGTTTAGTAAAGATCATGAAAGGGTTGTTTTTCCACATCACAAAATGCTAATTTGATAAATATTGTTTATGCACTAGGATCATATGCAGTATGAATTTTACATGCCATATGGTATAATATCCTAGAATGCATAGCAATTGTCTTCCTAGGACATGACTTATATGTGGAGTGGAAAGGAGCTTAAGATGTAGGTCAATTGTATAGTTTCCTTGGGATTGTTTGGTGAGGATCTATCTATTCCTAGATCGTACAAAACAAGAAAAGAGCGGAGATTTTGTGTTCTGTTTTATATGTTAGTTGGCAATGCTTCTTGGGGCCAATCCTTGAGATGTAGGAGAGTAGTGGAGCCGGGGTATTTCAGCCGAGAGGTGCTTCTCTATGTTTGTGATACGAGGTGTTATGCCTAAATGCTATGGGATCTCCCTTTGAGGAGAAGGGAAGGTAAACGTTGGACTGTGTCCTATTACAAATGCAAAATCGATATTAGAGTTTAGTGTAGTATGAGCCTTAGTCACTCCTGGCCACTGTGAGGCCATGCAGGGTGTCTCGTGTGTCTTAGAGGTCCCTGGCTAGTGCTAGAGAGCTAGTGTCGGGGCCCATTCTAGGTCCGGATAGCCTAGAATCATTTGGTTCCAAGTTCTTTTGCGAGATGTGGCCCCATGGATACTTAACTTTCACCTTTGTATCTACCAAAAGTTGGCAATTATTCTAGAGCATGTCGATCTGCTCCACGCAACATCCCATTATTGGTCAAGAGCTTGATAGCATTCCACAAGTAGAAGCCACTTGGGGTCCTTAGAGAAAGTCATGATAGAAAATAAAAAAGTCTTAGACAGGGTGGTTTTGTGATGCTTCATCATCACTGAGAGGAATGGGCTCCTCTTTAACTACTTCCTTCCTTGTACCAAAGGATTGAGAGATGGGCTCCATCTCCTCTGGAGTCAAATATCTATGGATTGAGATGGGTTTTAGGCTCACCTTATCACGAGCTACAACATCTGTGACAACTAAAATGGGCATTGGGTTGTTGTTCCCTTGTAGTGCATGGTAGGTACCTCTTGGAAAACATAGGTTATGGTGGGGTTCTTAGCCTCCCACTAGAGTTTGGCCACCAAGCCTATTGAAAAAGGAGAGGTGATAGGGGATGAAGAAGATGGAGCACCTATCCCAAGAGTAATGGTTGATTAGGAAGGGAAGACCAGTGCTAGTTATGTTGGAGGCTAGGTGGAATGCATATTCTTATTCCAATCATCTTGAGGTGGTAGAGGCAACACTAGAAACAAGGATCCATTAGTATATCCCAGAATCAATGCACCATCTCATCCTAGAGTTAATGCATCTCCACCTAGAAGGAATCTTGCAACTCTTGTAGGGTGTTGAGAGAGACATGCATAGATTTGTAAATATTAGTGGGATACCTACCACCTATCTACATAGGAATATGGTGCCATTTGTGTGTACTAGAGTTGGTCTTGGAGGGAGTTTGCAAAGTCGAAGTGAGCCTTCTGGTAGTCTAGAAGATTTTTCCATTGATCTTGGAGTTCCCCATGCTACTACTACTCAATGTTGGCCGAGAGGGTTGCCTTGTCTTGTTGGCCAGGAGGGTTGCATTCTCTTGTTGCACCTACTCTTATTTTGTTTGGAGCATATGGACTTGCTCTACTGAACCTACTAGTATTAGTAAATTCTTGCGTGAGGAAATGCTATGTGATTTTTGGGTAGAATTTTATTAGGATGTGTATATTTGTAGGGCAGAGGTAGGGGGTGTGGTTTTGGATGGGGAGTAGATAAAGAGGATAGTAGTCCCAGTGACAGCTGTAGCGACAGTTGTAGCAGACTAACTAGCCATTTGCGAAGAAGCTTCCTCTTAGTTGTAACCATGGGAGATCTATAGTAGTAGAGCACAATGTGACTTAAAGTGGAGCTTACTCTGGTCAAAGTTAGAAGCTTTTGCTATAGAGGTGGGCTTAGGGGTGACTTGAGTTGCTTTTGGGGCCATAGGCTTTGTCCTTAATGGTCTCATTTTTGGGGCATTCAATAGATTGATCTGTGCCTGCAGGTTCATGCACTACAATGGGTTATTCATTTGGTTGTGCTTGTGCAATATCATGTGCCCACCTACAGACAGCTTTGTGAAACCTGAAGTCACAAAAGTAGACATCCTTATATAGGTATGACAAACCCTGGAGGTACCAAGTGTCCAATAGCAAGTCGATGAGACAAAGATATTGTATCGCTATCTTCACAATACCCACCTGAACCACCCTCTCTGGAATTGGTACAAGAACAAGGACTAGCAATCAACCATGGGCTCATGGTATCTACATCTCCGCAGCACCTCCCATAACCACTTTCTCCATTCGAGACTAGTCTATTAGAGCATTGACTTTTCCTAGTGGAGATCAAAGTATCGGAGTGTACTGATGATAGCCGTGGTAACTACTGGTTAGCCATATCTTTAGAGTGGATCATTTGATCCGTAGACATACGCATGAAGATCTCTTGCAGCTCCTCATCTATCATCCCTCGATTCACCTTGCTCTATGGGTGTCGTCAAAGGTAACTTGAATAGTCAGAAAATGATGTTTGCATAATCAATATAAGGATTTATGTAAAGCACTATAATATAACCCTACAAAAAAAAGGATGCTAATTAAAACATATATATTAAAGTACTCTTAAAAGTAAATTGTCAATTAATTGAGCAAGCATACGCAAATATGACTAGCCCTATGGCTTCATGTCAAGCTCTTGGCATAGCTCGCTGTACACTAGAAGGTCTATACATAGGTCCCCCTGGAAAGAGGAGTCCACTTCATTCTCGAAAAATTATTGGCCACTTGTCTCTTCATCTACATTATCAATGCATATCTCCGCTGCACACTCCAACCCCTCTTCACCCTCCACCCCCCATAATATCGACACTTCTATTTGCATATTCTCCTTGTCCATGATGTTAGGGACATTTCTTTCATCATACACTTGTATGCTCTTAGCTATTGATGACATAACATACCACCATGGAGGTTTTTGAGGATTTGGATAGAAGATTACATATCCAATATCACATATAAGTGTGTCGCAAAGAGTAAATCAACATTTGTGATTGTTTCCTATCATGGAAAAATTAACAAAAAAGATCATGCACCTATTCACAATGACCCAGCAAGACAAATGTCTCGTGTTGATCGTTCCATCTTTCCTTGGAATCTATTTCTAAAAATCTAGATGGACCTTGTCAAATGATGTCTTTAGCTTCTTCCAATACCACTTTAAACCACTGCACATCAAATATGATCATGAAGAAGATACGGTAATTCACTGAGATAACACTTTGCAAGTTGTCAAAATACTCTATCTCATCTATTACAGTATTCAGATTGAAATACCACAATCTATTGTGGAGTGCATTTTATCAATGTGCTCAGCTTGAAAATATCACTCCCAAAACTACACGATGCTATAGATTTTTTATTCTATACCTCTTTTTATTTTATTGTTTATCTTCCTTCATCTCTCTTTGTTTCTCTCTCCCGCCTCATCTCTCTACTTCTCTCCCTCTCCCTCTCTCATTATCTTTATCTATTTTTATCGATATCCCTCTTTATTTCTCTCCCCACCCCTCTTTCTCTCTCTCTCTCTCTCTATATATATATATATATATTAATGAAGTATCCCCTTTTTTATTTCTCTCCATCTCTCTTTTTCTCTCTCCACTCTCACTCAATGTATCTCATTACAAACAAGAAAATAAGAAACTTAAAAATAAAGATATTGAAAGCAATGTCTCCCTACATCTCTTTATCTCTCGATGTCCCCTCTCCCTTTACTTTTGTCTCTTTCCCCTCTCTCTCATTCTCTCATTGTTTCCCTATTTCTCTCTTCCTCTCACTACAAGGATATCAAGCCATAGCGACGCGGATTAGCGATGATAAATAGCCATGGTACCCAGAGAAAAAAAACGCAGGCCGAAACCCGAGCGCATTTCATTTCGCGCATTCATGAAAGTTTTCGAGAGGGAGAGCGAGACAGAGAGTGATTGTTTTGCTTAGAGGGAGAGAAAGAGAGAAAGAAGGCTTCTCACCGCTGCTGCCGCCGCCACCATCGTTCATGAACAAGAGGAGGACGTGTACGGAGGGCGAAGAGGAGCCGCTGTCGCGAAGAGGAGCCGCCAAACCCTTCTTCGAGTCTTTAAGGTGAGTGCATTCTTTCTCTCTTTTACTTGTTTAGGGTTTAATTTGTGTATATTGAGAGAGGGAGAGGAAATGAGAGAGAAAGAGAGGAAGAGGGAGAGGGAGGGGGAGGAAATGAGAGAGGGAGAGGGAGGGAGAGTGCATTCTCTCTCTCTTTTACTTTTTTCTGTATAATTTGTGTATATTGAGAGAGGGAGAGGGAGAGGGAGAGGGAGACGGAGACGGAGAGGCAGAGGCAGAGGCAGAGGCAGAGGGAGAGGGAGAGGGAGAGGGAGAGGGAGAAAGAGAAAGAGAGGGAGAGGGAGAGGGAGAGGGAGGAAATGGGAGAGAGAGAGAGAGAGAGAGAGAGAGAGAGAGGGAGAGGGGGAGGAAATGGGAAAGGAAGAGGGAGGGAGAGAGAAAGAGAGGGGGAGGGAGAGGGAGGGAGAGAAAATGAGAGAGGGAGAGGGAGACGTTAAACATAATAGGGAAATAAGAGAGGGAGAGGGAGGGGGAGGGAGACATGAAACATAATAGGAAAATGAGAGAGAGGGAGAGGGAGAGGGAGGAAATGGGAGAGGGAGAGGGAGGAAATGAGAGAGAAAGAGAGGGGGAGGGAGAGGAAATGGGAGAGGGAGAGGGAGGAAATGAGAGAGAAAGAGAGGGAGAGGGAGAGGGGGAGGGGGAGGGGGAGGAAATGGGAAAAGAAGATGGAGGGAGACATTAAACATAATAGGAAAATGAGAGAGAGGGAGAGGGAGAGGGAGAGGGAGAGGGAGGAAATGAGGGAGGAAAAAATGAGAGAGAGAGAGAGAGGAGAGAGAAAAAGAGAGAAAAATCTTTAAACCTAATATGGAAAGAGAGAAAGAGAGGGTCAGGGTGAGGGAGGGAGAGGAAATGAGAGAGGGAGAGGAGAGAGAAAAAAAATGAGAGAGGGAGAGGAGAGAGAAAAAGATAAAAAATCATTAAACCTAATAGAGAAAGAGAGAAAGAGAGGGTGAAGGTGAGGGTGAGGGAGGGAGAGTAAATGAGAGAGGGAGAGAAAGAGAGAAAAGTAAATAAGACCTTACAATAAGATCATCCTAGGCTCATAGGGGTTCGACCGATTCTCAACAAACCTAAGGGATATATGGCGAGATAACCCTAGCACACTTGTGCCTCCTAGCATAATGTTCTTCCTACAAAGAGACCTCTCATACATGGGGCTTGTCCTCGCCTCCACCACGCAAGTATACAACAAAGGCAATCAGCCTATCAGTTAGAAAAACATTCATTTTTCATAACATAAATCCAAAAATAACTTTGGATATTCCATAAAAATCAATCTCTTCTTAAAAAGACAAATACAAAAAACTAAAACAACATCATTCATATGCTTTGCAAAACTAAAACAACATCACCACAAGATCTCTTAGGAAACTCATTCTCAACTATCAATTTTAATTTAAAAATATAATATAAAATCAATTGCAAGGAAGGACACTCTTTTATCATTAACCCTCTTTCTTCCTTAGAATAGTCTTAGGAACAAATTTCTGCTCTAACAAGCATATATTTGAGCATAATAACTATTTTAAGGTTTATTCCATGAGTAGTAGTAGTATATATGCAACCATCAAGCTAGAGATCATGCTTTCTGTGGAGATCCCAATCTCATGCCCTCATATAGAGATTGTAGTGTGCAATAGTGTGGAGAGAAGGTGGGTAAGTTGTAAATGGTAAATGAGAATTCTATTGATGATGGAGAGAAGATGAGGTAAATCACCAATTCTATTCTTAGTGAGTGCAACCTACCCATAGTATGGCATCCATGACCGATTGAAATCAGTAAGACTTTGAAATCCTAGCTCGAGTATTATAATAATTGTTTTGTGGTGGATTTTCTTGCCATAATTCAATGTCAATTTGTTCTTGTGTTTTCCACGGTGTGTTGACTATGGGTGTCAAATGCTCTAGTTGGATCTCTCTCTCTTTCTCCTCTCTCTTCTCTCAACCCTTCTCTCTCCCTCAATCTTCCCTCTTTCTCTCTTCCTATACTCTCCCTAAATCCTTCTATCACCCCCTATCTCTTTTCTCTCTATATCTCTCTTTCTATTTATACCTCTCTCACTTCTCTCCTCTTCTTTTCTAACTTTACTCTCTCCCTAACTCTTGTGTCTCTCTTCATCTCTATATAAGTAGTCGTAGTCGTAGTTGTAGTCGTAGTCATGGTCGTGGTCGTGGTCGTGGTCATAGTCGTAGTCATAGTCCTGGTCATGGTCGTGGTCGTGGTCGTGGTCGTGGTCGTGGTCGTGGTCATGGTCATGGTCATGGTCATGGTCATGGTCATGGTCATGGTCATGGTCATGGTCGTAGTCGTGGTCGTGGTCGTGGTCGTCGTAGTCATAGTTGTGGCCGTGGCCGTGGCCATGGTCGTGGTCGTGGTCGTGGTCGTGGTCGTGGTCGTGGTCGTGGTCGTCGTAGTCGTAGTCATAGTCATGGTCGTTGTTGTGGTCATGGTCATCGTCATGGTCGTGGTCGTAGTCATAATCGTGGTCATAGTCCTAGTCGTATTCGTAGTCATACTCGTGGTCATGGTCGTGGTGGTCGTGGTCATGGTCGTGGTCATGGTCGTAGTCGTGGTTGTGGTCGTCGTAATCATGGTCATAGTCATGGTCTTGGTCGTGGTCGTCATAGTCATAGTCGTAGTCATGGCCGTGGTCGTGGTTGTGGTCATAGTCATAGTCGTGGTCGTATTCATAGTCGTAGTTGTGGTCGTGGTCGTGGTCGTGGTCATCATAGTCGTGGTCGTAGTCATGGTCGTGGTCGTGGTCGTGGTCGTGGTCGTGGTCGTGGTCATCATAGTCGTGGTCGTGGTAAGTGGTTGTGGTCGTGGTCTGGTTGTGATAAGTGGTCGTGGTGGTCATGGTGGTCGTGGTCGTGGTCATGGTCATAGTCATGGTCGTGGCCGTCGTAGTCATAGTCGTGGTTGTGATTGTGGTCGTGGTCATAGTCGTAGTCATAGTTGTAGTCGTAGTTGTAGTCGTAGTTGTGGTCGTCGTGGTTGTCGTGGTCATGGTCATGGTCGTGGTCATGGTCATAGTCGTAGTCGTGGTCGTGGTGTAGTCATAATGTAGAAAAAGAGAGAGAGATGGAAGGAGAGGATAACAATTTAAGAAAGAAAAAAAAAGAGAGATATGAAAGGAGAGGAGAATAATTTAAGAAATATAAAAAGAATGATTAAAAAAAAATTGTTTTTCGTAACGTAGACAAAATGGAAAACGATGAAGGTTCCGTTGTTCAAGATCGCGATGCGTATCTTAATCAGCGTGTCCCATGTCCTTGCTCTCAATGCAAGCTGGCAATTAGACGAAAACGTTGATTGTCTATAGAACACGTACGATGATTTGGCGAGTTTCAATCTAAGATCATTGATCAGGCAATTGTAGATTTTCAGCAAACGGTAAGAAAATTTAATATCAATCATGCATTGTACTCGCAAGCTAATTGAATACCATACACAATAAGATTGGGTCTGGCTGGCAAATTTTCTATCCAGGGAGGTGACGTCTCATCCCAAGGAGGAGTGCACCCTTTGCGGCCAATTAGAAGAGTTCGTGGGCGTGCGATGGATGGAGTGCATGAGCTAATCCACCACTTGCAAGGCCAATCTATACCGTCAATGCTAGAGGAGACAGGCAGCCTTCTAGACCTACCTACAATCTTGGAGCCTGAGATGGAGGCAAGAATCGATGCATTGATTCCCATGGATGTCAAGACTTCTGATCCACTTAGAGAGGAAGCATCCATACCATTATATGATAGGTGCTAAGTATCTCACCTGAAGACACTTCTTGCACTTTTAACTATGCAAGCAAAATACGGGTGGAGCGATGCGAGTGTGACAGAGTTGTTGAAGTACCTTGTACATACGCTTCGTTGATTTTTTTCGGCACTATTATTAAAAACATTTATGCATTTTCAAGGTGTTTTATGATTTTTTTCACGTTATTGAAATATCATATATTACCACTTGCAAATACCATGCCTGAGTCTCGTAATAATGCATGACATATTTTATGAAAGCTTGGCATGGACTACAACAATATCCATGCATGTATCAATGATTGCATACTATTTCGAGGAGAATACGAGACTATGGAAACATGTCCAAAGTGCGGTGCTCACAGGTATTGACAGGACTTGTAAGGACAAACCATCCCTCAAAAAGTTCTCAAACACTTTCCGCTTATCCCCCGCATAAACCATATGTTTTGTATGTCCGACATGGCGAGCTTAATAACGTGGCATGCATAGAATAGGTCTACAGATGGAGTTCAACGAATATTAGCAGATTCACGCGTATGGAGCCACATTGACTCTACCTTTCCAAGCTTTGCCCACCGCCAAGAGCCAAGGAATCTTTGGCTCGGTCTTGCAATGGATGGCGTGAACCCATTCAATCTGCGCTCAACTTCTTATAGTGTGTGGCATATAGTCCTTATCAACTACAATATCACTCCATGGCTTTCTATGAAGAAAGGACATCTCATTCTTAGCTTACTCGTCCTCGGCCGCTACAAAGTCAAAAATATGGACGTGTATCTTTGTCCATTAGTCGATGAGCTTAAGATTTTGTGGGAGGAGGGGGTCACCGTGCAAGATATGAGCAAACGCGATGGTCGATGGTCTGTCAATATTTGAGTCATTCTCATGTGGACGATGCATGACTTTCCAAGATTCGGAGAGTGCTCAGGTAAATAGGCTTCCGTTATCATTGGTAATATCTATATTTTATCTCGTTCAAGCTTTTATTCACTGGTTCATGGTATTGGAATAGGTCTCGTTACCTCAGGTTATCATGTATGTCCATTGTGCAGGCCACAGTTAGACTCCGGAAGGTCACAAACCATGAAGAAGATGGTATATGAAGGACACGCCGCTTTCTTGCCAGAGGGTCATGAACTCAGGGAAGGTTTTCTTTGATGACCTCCAATACGTATGAATACCGCAAGCTGGTACGAGCTGAAAATGGTCCATGCGGAGTCACATCCAAACAGAATGCCGCGGTTCTCAGTTTTCTACAAGTTGCCGTATTGGACCCACTTACAAGTCAACCACTTGTTGGATCCCATGCATATTTTCAAGAATGTGGGCAGCTTGCTATGGGACCACATCACTGGAAAGAGAGACACTATAGGGGCATGAATAGATTTGAAGGAGGTAGGAAAGATGGAGGCACTTTGGCTACAGTCGAGTGCTAATGGTTGCATGCAGCTACCTCGCACTCCTTGGGTTTTGTCCTCCAAAGAAGAGCACATTGTGAAGCAAGTAGTCAAGTCTATCTACACTCCAACGGGTATGATGCGTTCTCTCAGGTTTGCATTTTCTAAAGACGACCAATTATCAAGGCTAAAATCCCATGACTGGCATAAGATATGTCAGATTTGTACTATGAATGGATTGTAATTGGCATGTGCATTTTGCTATTTGGAGTGTAGCTATTGTTCATAATGCTTTCTCATTTGTGCCAGTTTGTACTATCGATCGTGATCGCAGGATGTCTTACTCCAGAAATACGCATGGCCATTTACAGCTTGTCGACTTTGGTGCAATAGATCTCACATAAGGAGATTAAGACGTCCTCTATTGAATCCGCAAGGCGGGGATCAATGGAGACGATCTGTCTCTTTGAGAAATACCTATCTACAGCATCCTCACGATACAAAGCCACCTTCTTGTGCATCTTGTGGATGAAGTGGAGATTGCTAGACTTATCCATACGCGATGGATGTTCTTCTTGGAGTGCTTCATGAAAACCATGAAAGGCTTTGTGCGACAACGAGCTCGGCCAGAAGGTAACATGGCTGAAGGTTGGTTGGTGTCTGAGGTACTAGTGCATATTTCACAATGGCTACCAACGGTGAATCTAGATAACAAAATGCTATGGTCGGTGAAGGTCGATGATAGACTGAATGAAGATGTGGTGGTTGGAAATGGGGTAGAAAAAAGAATGGATGTTACAATGGAGGAGAAGGTGAATAGCCCTTGTACGTGTTTGTAAATAGGTAATCTTCTATCCAAACCCCCAATAACCTCGATGGTGGTATGTTATACCTTCAATTCCCTGAAGTATGAGAGTATATGATCAAAGCGATGTTTCGAGTATAGATGAAGACAATATACAAATAGAGGGGTCGATATTGCAAGGGGTGGAGGCCACGGAAAGCTTGGAGCCAGCATCGGCTAACAATGATGGAAATACAGGAGTCCAAGAATTCTTTGAGAACGAGGTGGACTCATCCTTTTGTGGTGACATGTCTATCGACCTTCCAGTGTATGCGGAGTTGTGTCAGGAGATTGACATGGGACCATAGGATACTTCATACTTGGAGCATCCACTTACTCAATTCGTTGACCAATCGCTTATAAGGATACATAAGATATGCATTTTAAGTGAGATCATTTTTTAAGGATTTATATTACTGTGCTTTGTATGATTTAAATTGATTATGCTAACATCATTTTTTGTCTGTGCAAGTGACATTTTCAGGATGAGTCGATGGATGAGCGATGAGGAGTTGCAGGATATCTTCACGCGCATGTCTCTAGACCAGATCGCAAGATTCAGAGACATTGCAAACCAGGAGCTGTCTCCAACATTGTTAGGCCACTCTGCTAGATCTATTTCGGCGCAATCGGATGCTTCAACTTTGAGAAGATGAGGTCAACGATCCAGACTTGGGCCAGAGGGAGGGAGTGCTTCAGGGGCAAGGGGATGCTGCAGAGATACGGAGGCAGTGAGCCCGCGGTTGGCATGGGATACATGTGCAACTCCTCGCTCTCGTGGCAGTTTCAGGGAGCATGGCTCAGGCTTAGGTGGATGTTGTGGAGGCATGAATGCAGTGTCTTCTTCTCGTTGTTCTATTGGGGTTGCATCACCTCCAGGATTTGTCACACCTGTGGGGATTTCTACTCCAGTTACTCCAGCTTTTACTCAATCGTTTGCAGGTGGGTGCCACCCTATGGATGCCACTTCGACATATATTACCCGGGTCGGTATACCGAATGCTTATGGGTCTCCTGGATATGCCCAGGAGCATGGACGCAGGTGGGAGAGAACCCATCTTAGCCATACCCCTGTTGCAAACTAGAGTTACAACATTGGAATGTGTACACAAGAGGGAGAAGAGAGCTCAAAGTACAAGAACAAAATCTTGCTTACTAAGTTGCTTAGAGTACAACTTGAGTACACTCTCCCACACTTGATAGTGACCCATAGGCTGTTTATATAGCCTCTGCTAAGCTAGGGTTAGGGTTTCCCCTGCCCCTAGGGCTATTCACACTCATCAGCCCTTATACTCCCTTGCTTATAGTGGGTTCCTATGCCTGTCTTCTAACACCCCCCCAATGCCAGGGTGGCATTGGATTACAAGGCATGTAAGATGTTCCCCCCTTCTTGGGATGTCTTTATAAATTAGGCTTACAAGAGTGTTTTAGATAGATGATTTAAAGAGTCAAAACAGTCGATCTTCACATGGGTTGGAGGCATAGTTGGCCACCAATTCTCTAGGTATATCAGGAGTTTTGGGGCATTTACTAGTGATATGCCCTATCTTCTTCTCAGGATACTTCTTCTAGCAGTTGTTTACAAGATGTCATTTTTTCTTACAGAAAGAACATCTAGTGAGAGTTGTATGTACCAATACTTGATCACGGGAAGTTGAAGATGCTTGACTGTTGCTGCTTTCTTTGTGGTTCCTCTTTTCTTCATCCAAATAGGATTGAATGGTACTTGCCAATGTAGGATCTGGAATGTTGGTGAGAGTGGTTACAAGAGTAAGAAACACCTGTTTTACAGCTTTTAGGAGAATAGCAATAGCATCTTCTTCATATATTGGAGCTTGTACAGAGGCAAGCTATGCCATAAGTTCCTTCATATGAGAGATGAATTTTTCCAAATCTTCTCCTGATCGATATTCCAAGCTAAAGAATTCAATTTTAAGGAAGATTTTAGTATTTTTACTAGTGGCTCTATAGAGCTTTTCAAGCTCATCCCATTTTTCTTTAGCAGTGTTTAGTTGATCAATGGTCATCCTCTATATCAACCAGATTTGCAGAGTTTACAGCTCTACTGCCTTGAATGAGAGGCCAATACCCTCTCTCCATCATTTTGTATTTTATAAGTACCTGCCATGGGTGGAAATCTTTGCCATCAAACTTTCGAATTTGAGGACGGACATCAGCATATGTTGTGGTCATTGGGAAGGTCTTACCATTTGTTAGGACAAGGGCAGTGTCTAGTCCCTTACAAATTTTCCACTGAATGCAAAAGCAAATCAAACAATTTGAAATCAAAGTTGCAATGAAGAGAAAGGCTGAAAATCATATAAATGTAATATAACACAATATTAGTGAGTTTGGGAATCTCCTAATTCCCATTTTTTGAATACTAAAAAGGTGGCACCCGGATAACATGCCCATAAGTTTCTCAAAACCATATGATGTGACCTATCATTGAAAAGTGCTTGAAAAATGGAATCTATTGAGCTATAAAGAGCTTAATTTGGAGTTATAGTGTTCAAGTTATGACAAATCCAAATATTTGACCACGTGTCCCAAACTTATGGAAAATTCCCATATTTTCCAATATGGTGTTATATTTCAAAGTATGACTGTGGTGGTCCTTTCTTATGTGCAACCTTCTTCCGAGGTTTAATAGTCTTTTTAGGTTTTAATGAAGTAAAGCTAGACTCGACTTCAAGCTCCTCCTTGTGGTATGGCTTAGTGGATGAAGCTTGTGTTGGACAAAGTTGGTCTATGATCTCAATGCTTGTTGATGATGATTCCGAGGAGAGTATAATGACACTCATCCTTTTGATTTCATTGACCAGTGTACTTGAAACAAAGTCACTCACGGTATGCAATACACTTCTAGTGTATGATGGTCTATATGTTTATAATCGTACACATAACCTTACAATAATATATGAAGAGGAATAAAAAACACACTAGATTTTAGTGAATACCCAGCAAGCAAATGATTAGATTATTAATGATTAGTGTTTAGAAACACTAATGTCAAGCTTAGTGAAATGCTTGAATGAAACATGGTTGGAAGTTGGCTTCCCAATGCACTTCGTGATGTCCATTGAGCATGCCCAAGAGCTTTTGAATTTGGAATAAGCTTCAAAGAATATGCTTCAGTGATTAAAATCATAGTTAATGAAGCTCAGAGTGAAAAAAATGACAAAATGTCAAGCTTAGAGCTTGCTGTCTATGGATTCTGTAGGATACACAATTAGGGTTTGTTAGAGATCTCTCTCTGTATGTCGGAAAAATTTCTAGGAACCCTTATAGATGAGGATATCCTACTAGGGGGGCTATCAAAGCCCCAAGATGGTTGTTGTTGGGATCATGTCACTTGCTGCGTGCACAACAGTACGGATTTTGCACTGTCAAAAAACTGTGCCTATTTTGGAAACCATGCAATACTGGGCTCAGTCGTGGACAATGTTGGGGGTAGACCTAACGAGGAGTTGCACCCTGATGTGGGGAAGAGATCTCCAGAAGAAAGCACGAGTTGATATGGAATCCTTTGTCCTCTCCAAGTCCTCCAATGGAGGTAGATTGCAAGCAACTATGGAGGAAAGAAGGATAAGATGAAGGAGATGATAGCTCATGTGCACTTAGTGGTAGCTGAGGGTATAGGAAGCTGAGGGGATCAAAGGAGGCTCTGATACCATGTTGCAACCAGAGTTGCAACATTGGAATGTGTGCACAAGAGGGAGAAGAGAGCTCAAAGTACAAGAACAAAATCTTGCTTACTAAGTTGCTTAGAGTACAACTTGGGTACACTCTCCCACACTTGATAGTGACCCATAGACTGTTTATATAGCCTTTGCCAAGCTAGGGTTAGGGTTTCCCATGCCCCTAGGGCTATTCACACTCATCTGCCCTTATACTCTCTTGCTTATAGTGGGTTCCTATGCCTGTCTTCTAACAACCCGAGGGGGATATGCCTATCTAGTCGATGATAGCTAGGGTTAGGGTTTCCCCTGCCCCTAGGGCTATTCACACTCATCTGCCCTTATACTCTCTTGCTTATAGTGGGTTCCTATTCTTGTCTTCTAACAACCCCAGGGGAATATGCCTATCTAGTCGATGATAGGTCAAGAGCCATCATCATGAATGATGAGGGGAGGAGGGTGATGGCTCTCATGAGAGAGTTGTGCCAATAAGTTTTTTGGCACAACGTCTTAGATCATTGGAAGAACATACCGTAGGGGAGCAAGGACTACATAGTAGCATCCTTGCATGAGCAGTTTCTAGTTCCAGTCTCAATAGATAGATTTTCTACGAGCTGGATGATGTATTGCATGCATGCCTATATGTCACATAGACGATTAGGCGGACACAAGGCACTCAAGAGTGGGGTTGCAAAGCCCGCGTGGCTAGACAGGGACGACTGGCGCCGACTGAGGGAGGAGGCTACAGATTCTCCATGACATTAGAGTCAATAGCGCGAGGCGACGAGGGCATGACTAGAGGCCGGAGTGGTCCATCATCTTGGAAGTGGTAGCCACAAGACATATTTGGAGGACTTTGTAAGTTTTTCTTTGTTTTGCTTGTTTATTTTTTTGCAATATCCTTTGTACTGACAATCATGTTTCTAATAGTTAGTATTTTTTTTCTTTGTAGCACTCCATTATAAATCGCGATCCGACCGGCCTTGAGACTCGATATGCAGAGAGGCACAGTCTCATTGCATTGATCGACCGATTGTATAGACGCGGCGGCCCTGTAAATCACTTATCTTTCTAGTTCGTAGTTACCAAGTTTAATTAGAATGCATTATTGTATGGTGGACTGATATGTTGTTGTTTCTTTTTTGCAAAGTTCGTTCGATGCTCCTTTGTAGCAGGACGAGCTTTCGGATGGCGAGGATATGTAGCTCGCCCTTGGATCCCTAGAGCTCACACACCTTTCTTTTTTGGTTGCCTGATCTGTGTAGACATTTTCTATGTAGTAGTGATATCTTGTCATGATTGTACCAGTCACTTTCATTATGCAATCATGTATTTATTTCATGTATCAGTGTTATGATTTTAGTATACTTTATTGTTGTTTACACAAGCATTGTACATAGTGCAGAAAGTTGCCCTGCCACAAAAAATTTACTGCTCGCATCGTTATTAGCATTACAGAGCGTCGATATCAGCATCATTATTGGTGTTGTTATCAGTGTTGCAAATGCGATGCTGATACCGACGCCAATATCGACGCTGATACCGACTATTCTATGGCGTTGCCAATAATGATGATTTTTGCGATGACGAGGGCAAATTTTGTTATTTACATTTTCGTCGCTTTTAACGTCAGTATAAGGCATATATCTTGCAGTGTCTCTCTCGTTCTCTATTTTTTATCTCTATCTCTCTCTTTCCATCTCTCTATATCTATCTTTCATTCTCTCTCTCTCTCTTTATTCTTTTCACTCTCCTTTATCTCTTTATCTCGCTCTTCTTTTCTACCTTCTCCTTCTCTCTTTCTTCTATCTCCCTCATTGTTTCTCTCACTCACCCTCCTCTCTCCCTCTCTTCATCTCTCATTTCTCTCTCCCCCTTCCTCTTTGTTTCCTTTCTCCCATTTCTCTCCCTCTTTCTCTCTTTCTCTCCTTTCCTTCTTCTCCCTCCCTCTCTCCCTCTTTCAATGCATCTCTTCGCAAACGTAAACAAAGAAATAAAAGAGGAAAACACAAAAATAAACAAAGAAGAGGCAATGTATCTATCTCAAAGGCCCAAAGATGAAACCCTTTGTGCCTCCTCTTCACGACTTCCCTCATTTCTCCCTTGCACACTTCTCCTCCTTCTTTGCATACGGCAGTAGTGGCACTAGAAGCGGTGATGAGCTCTCCCTCTCTCCCTCTCTCTCTCTCTCTCTCTCTCTCTCTCTCTCTCTCTCTCTCTCTCTCTCTCTCTCTCTCTCTCTCTCTCTCTCTCTCTCTCTCTCTCTCTCTCTCTCTCTCTCAATGCTTTGAGCTTTCTTGCTCTCTCTTTCATTCTCTCTCACAAATATTTTTGGCAAATGTTGTGCTCAAATTTTCCGTGTTTTTTTTTCTTAGAGCGGTGTTGCTATTAGTGATGCTTAAAGTATTGCTATTTGAATCATTAATGGCATTGCAAATTAAAATTAGTGCTATTTTTAGAGACGTTATTTTTCGTCGCAAATGACTATTGCTACCACCCCATTTTCTTGTAATGGTTCTACTCCCTCATCAGGATTTTCTTGAGGTGGATCTCTTACTACTCTTGATTTATGATCTTTAGTATGAGGATATGAATTTGGGAGATGAGAGTTCTTTTTCAGAACTCACACTTTCTAGCTCAATATAGTTTAAAGAATATAAACATAGTTCTATTATGTCGTCAAGATGTGCTTGAAGTGGAGTTCATACTACTCTTGATTTATGATCTTTAGTATCATGCTATTAATTCAAGAGATTGGAGTTCTATTCATGAACTCTTACTTTATAATTCAATGCACTCTAAATATATAGAGGTCAATTACAGTACCATGCCTGTCCTATAAGCCCTTATTCAATGTACTCTACATTGGATACAAATTTTAGTTCAGCATACTCTAAATGTATCCTATTGTGGAGACTCCTTTTGAGTGCACAACTTGGGCCTCCGCTCAAGCCTTGTATTGAGGATGAGACCTTGAGGCAAGATAGCTCCCACTCTGTCTTATAGACCTCTTTGGGTCCACAACTTGGCCTTGTGCTCAAGTGTGGCATTGAGGGAACAAACATGGCATAAATAATCTAAGGTTCAACCTAAAAAGTATGTGTGTATCATCCATGATAGAATGGACCAGAAAAAGACTACAATTCCTAGATTGACTCAAGTTCCAAAAGAGTTGAACTTAGCATTGTAACTCTAGGTATCACCTATTAGAGCAATCACTCATAAATCATGGAGAAGGTCACTACGTGCACTTTGTATTGAATGAGTTGTGGCCTTTTGATTCTAATGTCATAGTTGGATGAACTACATTTTGTTTGTAAAACTTAGAGAGAGAAGACAAACACAAGCTTAGACATCTAGCAATAAATGATCTAGCAAGGAGTAATAATTCATTGTTTCATGCCTTGAACTATATAAATATTCTAGATTACCATATATCTCATTGTGGCAAAGGACAACCACAACCATCCAACAGAAATGCTTGAAATCCCACATTGTACATAAATGGCTACATGTAACTGGAGCGAAAACACCATCAATACCAATGGTGATTGGTATTGATAAAGATCAACAATGAGGAGTATCTACTCCAATGTGGAGCATTCGTTTGGTAAACTTCTTGAAAATTTGTTAGTTACAAATGGAAAATTATGCATTAGAGAATAAGAAGAAATATGTATTTTCATATCTCTTGCTTCTTTTTGCAAAGGAGGTTTCCAAAATAATGCATCTTGGGATTTTGATGGTGGATCATAGACATGAGGATGTAGATGCAATGTTTGGCTAATATTTAGAAATATTGAGAGTAGAAACAATGTATACATTTCCACACGTGTTGAAGATATTATAGGCATTTATATTATAAGCCCAACCCGTTTTTACTCATGCAAGTCCTTGATGTAAAAAATTTGCATGATGGATATCTTTGTAGTGGACATGATGCTCTTGTTGGACACTCAAAGCCACTCTAATTTCAGTTATCCAAAAATAGCCGATTGAATGGCCAAGGAGAAATATATAAAGTTATGGAAGAAAAATAAATTTGGTAATTCACTACTTCCAAGTAGATGTCCAAACTTGTTTCCAATTGTTGATTTTGTTAAAGATCATGAAGTAGTTGTATCTAGGATAAAGCTCATATGACATTTTCAGAGAGCACAAGAAAGTGTGATGATATCCCTTTGTACTTTAAACACATAATTGAATATTGGGGCAATATGATCAAAGAGATTGAGATGCTTATTTCTCAAACAAGGCCCCATGATTTGGCATTTTATGTAGACTCTTGACCAAGGATATCCCATATAGATGATTTTAGTATTGGATCAAAGAGATTGAGATGCTTATTTCTCAAACAAGGCCCCATGATTTGGCATTTTATGTAGACTCTTGACCAAGGATATCCCATATAGATGATTTTAGTATTGGATCAAAAAGTAGAGAGATAAGAATGGCTAGGATTTGAACAATGAAATGAAAACTATGTGGGCCAGGTTCCATGAAACCAAAGGAGAAATTCAAGCCATGTATTGATGTGCACCATGAAGACTTTCTCATACTATGTCCAAATAACACCACCATCTATCCCATTTGGCTTGCTATTGCTTAGTCAAATGTTAAGGTGGATAGGGCATCACCATACTACCAAAAGGTTTTTCAAAGTATTAGGTATCATGTACAAAAAGAAAAGGAACGACAAACCCAAAGGTTTATTAGGATTGTTGGAAGAAGTTTTGGATGGAGAGGAAGGTAGACCCAAAAGTATATGAAAATATTGAACCAATTGTTTGGGCATGGAAACCAAATGGTCTGATTTAACACAAAAGAGTGAAGATACCAAAGGCTACATGTGAGAAGGCAAGGTCAAACTTACTTTCTTAGTGAAGATTTAGAAAATATATCAAATAATACGTCAAGGTAAATGGACATGCAACTCAAATATGAAATTTACTCAAGTCTTGTTAAATTTAGTTTTTGTTTTTCATAAGCTAATTTTCTTTTTATAGGAACTAGGTGATCTTTTGGCTCATGAAGATATTGCATGTGGAGCAGTGAGACCCAAAATCTATACTTGAGATTGATTGAAAGGAGTAACTCTAAGGTCCTTTTAAAACATTACCTCTTTTTTAGATTTATTCTAGATTCAATTGATGGAGTTGCTAAAATGGTTCAATATATTGTACACTATCACCATGTGAACATCAACATTTACCATGGAATTAGAATATAAAGCTTATTCAAATGGACCAGCCATATTCAATGACTTCCTAGTTATGCATTCAATGTGCATGCCATTGACTCGAGTTACCACCTTTTGTAAGGTCATTAAACATGTAGGATTAGTGATTCTTCGCATAGTCAAAGTAACCTAGTCCCCCCCTTCCACACCCTCTTCCGCAAAAAATATATAGCCCTTTCTCTCTCCTTGCTGTCGAACCGGATACCTCCTCTCATTGATGCATATTGTTAAGGGTTGAAGAGTGGGAGGGTTTGGATGAGATAAATGGAAGATGTTGGCAAGTGCAAACACAAGTATGAGTTGGTCATTGTGCAAGTCAATTGGACTAGATTAGTAAGAGTGAGTCTAAGGGCTATATGGTGTGACATCCCCACACAAGTATAGGCTTGACCGCACGTCAACTTGACAAGAAGAGAGTAACACATCACGAAGCTAAATGATTCAGGTATTCATTAAATGTACAAATGTCATTGCACCATGTTGAGTAAACTTTGGTTAGTTCGCCAACTACTAGCCTTTTGATGGTTACGCCAAAAACTTTGGCGTTCCTATTTTCTCAAGTGCAAGTTTGAGACCGCTTTTGTCAATTAGCACAACTTACGTGTGTCATGGCCCTATCCATTTCACGCAAAGGAGGATAGATTCATGTAAGTTTGTAAGTGGGAGTGCAATTAGATTCGAACTGTCATGATCTTATGGCGCCACCGGTTTTTACCTTACGTTTTCTTAACCACTTGGTCCGGGCATGTTGCGCCCCGCACTCAGTAGCTGAGTGGATCTAAAGGCAAATTAGCCTCACTTGCGTGTGAATGCGGGACACCGTGATAAGCTGGCTACATAAGCAGCACTTCCTGGTGTCTTCGTAATTAGCGCCTTTACAATACAACCTTGATCGATTAGGACCAGCTGTAGTAGTGCATGCTTGACATAATAATATTTTTCCATGACGTCGAGTTTAGTGTCGATGCTGCTAGTTGCAGTTGTTGTAATGCCGATGGCTGCCAGCGGCAGCGGGGCCGCTTGGGAATCAGCTGAGGAGGCAGCTGTCCTTGCGGCGGAGCCACAAGCTGAGACCGATGAGGCCGCCGCGGAGATGAAGCCACAAGACACAACGGGAGGTTGTGGCTGCGGCTGTATGGGAAACAAGGATCGTCATGGAATAGGAGGAGGTTGTGGCTGTGGCGGGCGGGCACAGGGGGCGCAGCAGAAGAAACAGCCACAAGACACGGAAGCTGGAGGCTACTATTACGGAGGAGGCCAAGGCCATGGTGGTCATTACGGAGGTGGCGGCCACGGTGGGGGTTGGAACTGACTATAAGTGCATCAATTAAGAGCATAAAGGACGGTAAGTACCTAAACGTACAGATCAATAGTCTCTCTCTCTCTCTCTCTCTCTCTCTCTGTCCCTCTGTGTCGTACTTATGTATTATTTGTCTTCAAGCTTCTTGCAGGTGGCTGGCTGGCGCAGGCGCAGGTTTATCACACTGTTCGATCCCCATAAGGGAACCTCCTTCGTGTATCTATATTTAGTGGGTCAATAAAATCGTATGCATCCCCAATAACCTTGAAAGCTTAATGCGTAAAATATAATTGGCCTGCATTCTGCGGGATTATTACGATAGTAGTTACCTCCTCGACTAAAGTCCATAAAACCTCACACCCTACTACGAACATTCGACGCGAATCAGCGGTGTACAGGAAACACTCCTTTTTTATTATAGTTCCCTTAACGATAGAAAAGTATGTGAAATTTGGCCCGCCCTCTGCATTATAGGAAAACGAGTGGTTTTCTTTTACATTAATCGATGTAACGACCTTGACAAGCTCCTCGAAACCCCTCTGCAATATGCTTTGCAAGTTTGCCCTCTAAAGATCCCTAACTTTCTTTTAAATGAAATGGCGGTAATTGTATTAAAGTCAAATTTACAAAGTGCGAAAAAGTGGATCCACGTATTGGAATTTATAAAGTGCGGAAAAGTGGATCTACATATTGGATTATTTTTTTTTTATGAAGACATGAAATGTATTAAAAAGTAAGGTAAGTATATACAATTGGGAATCCTTCCCCTATCAACCAACCGCATAACTTACAAGGCTCGAGTCTGTTGGGGTTTACTCGGAACTATTAGCTTGTAAGTTGAAGCTTATTTATGAAAATCAAATTATGTTTCTAAGAGTATAACTATTCCCTCTAGTCTAAGGCCCGGTTCAGACAATGTTGGACGGATGCACACTTTTTTTGCACTGTGTGTGAATATATCTAACGGCCGGCCATAAGAATCATAAGTTCTTTCTTGGATTGTTGGTTTATGTGGCTAGATAGAGCCCGCATGATCTTGGCAAGGGTTCAAATTTCATGGCTCCTTTTTATTCCGAAAAGGTAATGGGCCTTGTCCGGTACATTAAGGTCAGACATGTATATCTTCGCACGGAAATCATCTTGATGAATCCCTTTTCAACACATCAGCATCAGGAGCTTGCACTTATGTGGGCGCCCGCACAGTCTGAACCGGGCCTAAGCCTACTACTTAGGGAAGGGATTGAGCGTCAAATAACACAACTTTTACAATGAATTTAGCTTTCATCTCTAGAAGATACTTCCTACTTTCCTCATATGTGGTGTCAAGATCCAATAGAGGATTTTACTTTCTCATTTTGATCATTTTCTTTCTAAAGTTCTTTGCTTCTAGCTCAAATTTGTTCTTTTGTCCAAATGCTTGAAAAATAAAATCCCAAATTAGATTTGAAAAAATGTTGAAATTACAATTATTGAAAAGAAAATCATTCCGAGCACTCTACATGCAATTTTAACATGCATCTTCATGCAATTATAAACACACTCTATACAAGAAAAAAACGAGGGAGTTGCTGGTTGTAGAACTATGCTTGGAGCCACCATTCTACATCTAGCAACTGCTTTGGGTGTCTTCTTTTTTTCTGTTCCTTCCTTTCATACTCATTGGGCATTGTTTATACAAATATAACCTATATCATAGAAACATGATACTTAGTAACATAACTTGATATTACAAAATATAGAAGGATAATAGAAGAGAAAAGAGAATAATGAAATAGAAACTTTGTTTATATTACAACTATAAAATGAGTTTACGTAAACCTTTGAAAGCCAAACATTAGCTTGCATTAAAAAAATATATAAGAATTCAAAGCTACCAAATATTGGCTTGGATTACAATGTGCAAGTTTAGACTAAATCTAGATAGGAGACATCTTTATCATAGATGCCTTGTTGGTGCGCATAGGGCTCGTCCTCAGGAAGTGTAGATTATGAAGAAGGATTCTAATCTCTTCATAATGAAGTATGGGTCATAATAGTATAAGAATAACATTTTTCTCCTCATTGCCATCCTCCATGCTTCCTTATAATATATTATGAAAAATGCAATCCATTATAGCACTAAGTAATATGCACTTGGCCACAATGTATGCAAGTATAATCCCTTCCATCAGCAAACAATCCAAAGAAGTATAGTTAAACTTAAAATATCAAAAATTGACAAATCCATTTATAAAAACAAAAATGAATTATAGGAAATGGCCTTGTCTCATCTAGATATTTCTTCCTTCCCACTATCTCACATGCACCTTTGTATCTGCATGTAGAAATAGTATAGAAAGTTATGTAGAAAAAAGAAAGTACACGTATGAAAAAGTGAAAATTACATCAACTTACTAATGTGCTCTATCTATGGAAAAACCTCTACAAAGTTGAACAAAGATCTTTCAAAGAATCCTACACATTTTAAAACAATTTTAAAAATAGAATTACTATAAGAAGAAGAAGGGGAAAAACACAAGGCATTTATTGACACAAGAAAAGGCATATGGAAATGCAACTTACCCACTCCTTTGCACACACTAACAAACATTTCTTGTATGTGTAGAAACTTTTGCATATCTATACAAAGACATTTCATGGAACCCTAAATTTAAAATAATAGAATTAATAAGGCAAAACATTGATGCAAAGAAGAAGCACAAATGTTAACATTTCAAAACCAAAGAACAAGGAGAAGTGAAATAGTGGAGCTATCAAGAGAATGCTAACCAAACTACGTAAATATTGCAAGAAAATCACCAACAAGAATTTTCTCATTCTCTTTATTTCACCATTCAATGAAAAAAAACCAAGAAGAACAAATTCACATGGAAATATCATAGAATAAGTGTTCCATGAATTTATCATCAACAAATCATTTCATATTCTTCATTATCACCAACAATGATACAAAGAACACATCAAAATGCCAATCTTGAAATGGAAATCAGCTCATAGTATTTCAAGCAATGTTTGAAGTAGAGTCTTTATAGTTTCCTTCTCTCACAATCTAACAATCTCTCAAAAATAATACATAGAATTAATATCAAAATGATTGTTTTCACACACACACACACTCTCTCTCTCTCTCTCTCTCTCTCTCTCTCTCTCTCTCTCTCATGATCTTATAAAGATACAATGCAAAAATAACCAAAAAATACCCTTAGTCATGAATACATTCATCAAGAGATATGTTCGATATGAAGAGTCTATTACAATATCTCTTCACGGTCCACTATTGTCACTACCACATCAAGTCTTCACTTGAGTCTTTCAAAGGTAAACTCCTTTGAACAAACTAGCTAAGATGATCCTTTATCCCTCTATTTTCAATTAATCAAAAACTTTACAAGATACTAACCCATCAACCAAAACCCATACAAAAGGCTATACAAATATACCAAAGCTCATAGTAGCTAGTCAAAGTCAAACAAAGCTATGAAAGCTAGAGAGTCGTAGAAAATCCATATTAATAAATTAAAAACTACTCAAAATACCTCAATCAATATTCAAACTCATTCAACCATAACCTCAAAGTCTCAAACAAAAGAGAAACAAGCCTCTGTAAAACCTCTCAGTGGCTAATACAACCAAATAGAATACAAATAGAATCATCAAAATATTGTAAACCAATCCAAAATCATAATGAGATATTAAAACATATCCAACCAATGCTAACATATATAAAAATTCTCAAAACAATTAGGAAAAGGGCCAAGCAAACCAAAAACTTCATCCAAAAGGACAATCAACTCCAAAAAATGTCTAAATAAATCAATAATTTCATGTACTTAATATATCCCAAGACTTAGCTTAAAGCATCCTTGCAACCTTGGAAAAAAGTATAATTTAAAAAATTGATCATCAAGCTAGTGAGATATCGAGTGTCATTTTATCATTGTGAACAAGTCAAACAAGAATCCACTATACAACCCCATCTAAATATTTAGAAAAACTTGAGTTTGAAACTTTAATAAAAGGAAAACAAGGGTGAGCTATTAAACCAAAAAACCAATTGATTAAATTTAACAAAAAAACTTGTAAATGATATAAAAATATTATTCATCAAATGCATCTTGAATACTTCAAACATATATTTAACTTGAAGCATCATATAATTTCCATGATCGTGAAAATTAAACTTGCCTAAACAATAATCTATTGAGATGACAAGCTCAACATATGTAAACATTGATGATGGACTGCCTAGCTAGATGGGTTTGCACATCTACTCTTAGAACATTAATAGTTGATGTGACCTAAAATGGGCCAGTATTGGTAATGGCACTAGCTAGACCTCATGCATACAACAAATAACTCCACCACACGGACTTGTGGGCCAGGAGCATGTGTAATACACCGATGTACACTAAATAGACTTTACAATGCGTTTATAGCTGATATGTAGTCCAACATTTACCTTCCCTTCTCCTCAGAGGGAGATCCCATAACATGCAGGCATAGTGCCTCGTAGCACAAACATGAGGAAGCTCCCCTTGGCTAATTGCCACGGCTCCACTACGACTCTCCTACACCTCGGGGATTGACCCCAAGATGCATCGCTCCAACATATAAGATATAACACACAAACTCCACTCTTTTCTTATTTGTACAATCCATGAATATATAAATCCTCACCAAAAAATCCCAAGGAAATCATACAACTACTTTCCAACAAAGGCTCCTTTCCACTCAATGTATAAGTCACGTCCTAGGAAGACAATTGCTATGCAATACCATGCAATGTGTCATGCATAGTGCAAATGATCATAGTGCACAAACAATATTTATTAAATTAGCATTTTTTGATGTGGACAAAACACTCCTTTCATGATTTTTACTAAATGTATACTTCGATGTATGGAGACTATCACCGATTTCTCGTGCTATTAGCCCCTTAAAATAAATTATCGCAATTCTAAATGAAATGAAAAATCAAACATTTCAAATATTCAAACCCTCTCAGCCCTCTGAATCTCTTAACATGACCTTTTTCCTCTAATGTTTACGTTATGCTGCGTTGCATAGATCTAGGGTATTATTTGTATGTATTTTTTGCATAAAACGGAAAAAATATGAACTATGACACATAAAAAAAGTAAAAAATGAAGCCAAACTTCATGTCTTAGATTTTTTTTACAGCCACAACCACGAATCATAAATTTCTAGATTTTTATAATATGAAATCCTATTTTTTTCTATTTTTAGCTATTTTTCTCTATTTATTTATTCATAAAATATATATTATTTTTTTATTTATGATTATTGATTGATTATGACATCTAAAAGATGTTTTGTCTCAAAATTTTATCCCATGCGCATCTCTTTTTCCCACCCAAAACTAATAAATTCTTCATTTTTACACTAAAAATGTGCTTTTTGGGTCATAATTTAATGATTACGACTATTTATCATTACTGGTCTACAAATGTTTTATGCAAAGTCCTAAATCATTATACAAAAAATCTCCAAATAAAGTTTTGTTCCATATGACCTCCATTTCAACCATCAAACATCAACAAGAAGTAAATTTCCTTTGTAAAAATGAGGCATACCGCTCATTTGTGTGCTGCTGGTTTTTTTATTATTTTTTCGGGTTGCCAACGGACACAACCAGCAACAAATCTTCAATACTGAACATCTCCCCTCAGTCTCCTCTTGATCTTGGAGCAATCTGGGGCAAGCATCCTTCAATCGATCTTCATTCTTCTTCATGTGCATGAACTGCCCCTTAAGGGGAGAGAGATGGAGGATAGAGAAAGAATAAAAAATGGGATTGCTAAATCCTCCATTAAAATGAGAAAGCTTGCAGGCATCTTGTTCCTCTCCCTACCCTGATCGAGAATCTCTCTCTCTCTCTCCAAACGGGTTTGAATTGGAGAGGCATCGAGCAAAAATGAGGAGGCACATTGACACTTTCCTCTGTTCGACAGTTTTTGCATTAGTTTCAAGGCTTTTACTAAGCCTAAGGTTTAAAATATTAAAATAACCGGTTTATCTTTTTGTGTTCACACTATCTCGCAAGTGGATTTTTCAATTTTTGAAGGCCCAAACAACCTCGGATTTGCAATTCAACTAGACAGGCAGCTTCATGGCGTCGAACTCCATCAAGATGGCATCTCCCATACACTTTACGGCCTCCTGATTTGGTAGCTACTTTATAATGCCGAAACTTGCGGGGATTGAATGGGGGGTTAAACAACCTCTGATCCATGAAGCAAGACTTGCATTGGATTCCTGATGTTGAAATACATCTAGGAAAACTCCAGCTTAGCCATCCACCACTATTTGACTTTTCATGAAAACTGGCTCTTTAATGCCTCTCGAGCACTTTCTGGCTCCAAAATGAGTTTCAACGCTCCAAGAACGAGTCCAAATTGGGTCCTAAACCTCTTAATCTCTTAACATCACCCTTTCCCTCTAACGTTTAGATTATGCTACATTTCATAAGTGTAGGGTATTATTTTGTATGTATTTTTCGCATAAAACAGAAAAAACATGAACTATGACACATAAAAAAAGCTGAGAACTGAAGCCAAACTTCATGCCTAAGCTTTGTTTTACGGCCACAACCACGAATCATAATTTTCTAGATTTTTTTAATGTAAAAATCCTATTTTTCTCCATTTTAGCTAACTCTATTGATTTATGCATAAAAATAGATTTTTTAAAATTTATGATTAGTGATTGATTATGACAGCTGAAAGATGTTTTGTCTCAGATTTTGATCCCATGCACATCTCTTTTCCACTCGAAACCAATAAATACTTCATTTTTACACTAAAAATACAATTTTTGAGTCATAATTTAATTATTAGGACTATTTATCATTATAGATTTGCAATGTTTTTATGCACAGCCCTCAATCATAATACAAAAAAGCTCCAAACAAATTTTTGTTCCATATAAATTCCATTTCAACCATCAAACATCAACAAGAAGCAAATTTCCTTTGTAAAAATGAGGCATACCGCCTATTTGTGTAATGCGGGTCTTTTAATTATTTTTTCAGGTTGCCAACAGATTGACCAGCAACAAATATTCAATGCTGAATATCTCCCCTCAACCTCCTCTTGATCTTGGAGCAATTCAGGGGGGCAAGCATCCCTCAACCGGTCTTCATTCTTCTTCATGTGCATAAACTGCCTCTTAAGGGAAGAGAGAGGGACGAGATAGAAAGTCTAAAAAATGAGATTTTTAAATCCTCCATTAAAATAGGCAAGCTTGCAAGCATCTTGTTCCTCTCCCTGCCCTGATCAAGAATCTCCCTCTCTCTCTCCAAACATGTTTGAATTGGAGAGGCATCGAACAAAAATGAGCAAGCACATTGACGCTTCCCTCTATTCGATAGTTTTTGCATTAGTTTCAAGGCTTTTATTAAGCCTAAGGTTTAAAACATTAAAATAACCGGTTCATCTTTTTATGTTCACACTGTCTCGTAAGTGGATTCTTCAATTTTGAAGGCCCAAACGACCTCGGATTTGCAATCCTTTGCAATCCGATTGGACAAGTGACTTCGTGGTGTCAAACTCCATCAACCTAGCCTCTCCCATGCACTTGACGGCTTTTCGATTTGGTAGCTACTTTATAACGCGAAACCTTGCGGGGATTAAATGGGGGGTCAAATAACCTCCGATCGACGAACCGAGACTTGCGTTGGATTCTTGACATCGAAATGCATCTAGGAAAACTCCACCTTGGCCATCTGCCATCATTTGATTTTTCATGAAAATTAGCTCTTCTCGAGCACTTTCTAGCTCCAAAACGAGCTCCAACACTCCAAGAACGGGTCCAAATCGAGTCCTAAAATCTAGCTCTCAATAGTCATTACGATCCTCACTTGGCCAATGAAGTATCACTTGTTATATTTAGTTTGTTGCACCTGCCTACAATTGGCATAGTTATAGTGCAGATAGATTAGTGTAGTCAATTATGCACTAGTTGACGTAGTAGGCCACTTTCCTTTATGTTGTATATATCTATACTTTATGTACATTGTATTCTGTATGGAAGGAGAAGAAGAAACTAGCAAGAAAATATTTTGCCTCGATCTCTCTTCTTGTGTTCTTGAGTGAACTTTCTCTTATGTATATGGTCTGTTTGGCACAATAGCTCAAGCAAGTGCCCTCACCACATGATTCTTCACATGGTCCTCCATAATATCTACATTTTGAAGAGGATAAGATTGCATATAAAAGCATGTCCACAAAGAAGACATAAAAAGACACATAAAAATCTAAATGGAATCCCAAAATAGAAAAACTAGTAAGGATATTTTAAAAGCTTATGGGCTTCTTAGCCTCTTTGTAGAATAACTCTCATCTATAAAAGATAAAGGAGGATTTGTCAAAACATGAAAATGATACATCCTTTATAGTAAGACAATAGATTTGAAATCATAAGAATGGAAATAAAAATACAAATATCTAGTTGTTCACTAATGATATCCATGTATTCAAATAAAGCTTTACAATTGCTTTGGTATTAACATGACAATGTTTATGTAGGAATGCTAGATACCATGAAAAATGAGTTTCCAATCAAAGGGAAGGATTTGAATGTGTAGAATAGGCTCTAGCAAAGTATAGATAATTATGAAAACCATTGGTAGGAAAGCCTTGCCATCCTCGAATAGTGGGCCGCAATTGATTCGAGGATCATTTTTTATGAGTCGATATGACGTCATGCTTGATGATGAGAAATAGTATCATCAAACGTAGATTAAGTACAATAGAATCAAGAGAGCATGATAACACACTTGAGAACAACTTTCCACTTTAGATAAATAAGTTCAAATATCGTTACTAATCCAGAACTCAAGATAATGGATGTATAAAGCTACCCAAAGAATAACATCGCTCGATACCATGAAAATCATCATCATCTAGAATAGTCAAATCTCCCTGTATGTACATAAAGGACATCAACATGGTTTTAGGGGTAACAAAATCATTAAATACCATCTAAACCATCTCAACAGGTAAGGACGATGACCAACCATCAATCCTTTTGAGGAGAAAGATCTAGATTAGATAAGTTAATATAAAACACTAGCCTCTCTTGATAATAGTGGATGTAAAAAGAATGATTGGGAGGAAAAAAATTCAGAAATTTCTCAATTTTTGCAAAAGAAGAAGATCCATGTGAGCTTGCAACATTTCAACCTTAGCTTAAAGTAATGGACACAAAAAAACACGTTGCTTAATATCAACAAGGTCCATAAAGGAAAGAGATGGAACCATAGGAGCCCTTGGATTTGATTGTGAAACAAGAGGAGACTAGGCTAATTTTGTATGAAGCTTCTAAATCTACATAGCTTGATCATCAATACTAGCCTAGAAAGACTGCAATTTAGGAGCATGAATATACAACTAATACTTAAAGTTAGGACAACTTGAGAAAGAGTATTAGGTTCACTTGACTTGTAGACCTATGCTTGCAAAGAAGCTAACTCAACCTTCTAAGATTCCAACAATTGGGTAGACTCTTGCATCTCACAAGAAACATTGGTAAGGGTCTCCAGAGTTGAACTCAATTGACTCAAAGTATTATTCAAATCAGCATGAAGATCACTAGTGAATTGTTGCATTTCATCATTAATAGAAGAATATTGCAGTTGAAGAGAGATTATCATTGTTAACTCAATAGAAGACTGAATATCTTAGCATCGAAATAGAATCAAGTCACCAACCATAAGGTGATCAAGAGAGAGAGAAAAGCATTACCTCATTTGTACCATCACATTACACTAAAAATAAATTGGAAGAAGTAAGAAAGGCAGAAAGGAAGGTTCCTAATGTGGCTAGTAAAGAAATAGGATGACTTATATGTACTGAAATTGAGATATACTTCAACCATTTAAAACAATAAATCACCAAGGGAGGTGAAGAATCATGAGCACTAATCACCATAGGAGCAAGATTAGAATAATTAAGAGGTACTATAGAAGAGTCAATAGAACTAGAGCATCCAAACCGTCTAAAGGAGTAGAGAATGTAAGAGGGACATATAAGTAGGAACCAGACATGGCATTGATAACATTGTCTCTAATCACTTTCAGTCTAGGTATATACTCCAATTAACCACATAGCCTTTCAACACTATTTGAGATGCAATGAACTAGCTCATTTGACAAGAGTGGCTAGGGGTGAAACTGGTAGAGTTTTTTCCTTAAAGCATAAAAAAATCATGGCAATAAAGATGCCAAAAGTAGTTAGGATATGTCTCATAACTAAGGGCTAGAAGTTCCATTTCAATACCACCTTCATAATAACATTTGATGAAAATTGGACTCACTTTTGGGCCTTGTAAGAATTGCCATGTCATTGTCCTATTAAAAATATGGGGCCAATAGATAACTATATCCATTTTATGTCAACCTATATCATGTAATGCATCATTGGGAAGGTTACAATGAGAAGACTCTAACACATTAACCACTGACAAATTTGGACTTTATGTGCTCAAGCATAGACTCCCAACCAAAAAGTAACCTTAAAAGTCTCATACTAGCCTCCTCATCTTCATTTTTCCTTATGGAACATTCACCAAAATCCCAAATAACTTAAAAGGCCCAAAAGTGAGTCCAAATCTTCATTAAAATCCTTATCATGGAATGGAAATGGCCTATAGACCCTACACTAGAAGGGAACAAAGATATGGTAACAATCAAGTGCCACCATTTTTATTGGCATCACTATAAGAGTTACTATATATAGTGACACCAATAGTTATGCTAATAATAATGCTATATTGTGGGGAAAGAAGAAAGGCAATGCAATAGTTGTGGCAAAATCTTGCAAATGATTTGATTGATTGAGAGAGAGAGAGAGAGAGAGAGAGAGAGAGAGAGAGATGCTTAGAGAAGGAGTTGGAGAAGAAAGCCAAGGGGAGTGAGAAGGAAATCACAAGGGAGAAAAAGGAGAGGGTTGTGAAGAAGAGCTTCAAGGCAAATGTGCATCTCTGAGTCCCAAGGTAAGTCATTTCTTCTTTCTCTCCTTCTATCCTTTGTACATTGTGGTCTTTCTAGGGGAGAGAGAGAGAGAGAGAGAGAGAGAGAGAGAGAGAGTAGTGTATTATCATCCATGGAAGGCCAAATTATGACCCATGGGACCATTCTAGATATACAATGTTTCTCCTCCCCTATGGTAGGAAAGGGTAGCTATGGTGAAAGAATGATCTATGCAGTGTGGTTGTCTCGAAAGTGTAACATGCAGATGATGAGAGACCCTAACTTTGATATAGGAGTAGTGGTCAGAAACTGGTGAACTGGCCCCTGTAAAGGGATATCAAAGTCATCCTGTATGTGTGCATATGATGGCCATGTCATAGTAATTTTTGGCATAAAGTAATGGTGGAGCTTATTCAAAAATTCATAGATATCAATAGATTTTAAACCTTCTATATGTACCACATCTGGATTACCATATTTTGCTATCTATCTATGAATATGAGCGTTCAATATAAAACCATGTTTTCTCTTTATAACTTTATATCTTTTAGGCTTAGGCAAATATAACCTTTGCTTTATGCAGCAATCCTCTATCTTGCGGATTAGAACTAGATTTACTATGTTCACCTTGTGATTTCCTATTGGTCTTGCAAGGTTCACTATATGTAAGCCCTCTATATCAATTGCATTCAACTACTATTAAAAATTACCTTTATTTTTAAACTTTTCCTAAATGAAATATATCCCTTTTCTATTAATATATCCCTTTTCTATTCAATCTATGAATAACCCCCTTATATGGTACCCTTTTGTATGTGAGAAATATATTTTTAAAATTCCCTATTTTGAATCCATGTGATAGACTTATATATTATGAGTGACTCCCCCCCACCCCCCCTTGAGATATTAATTAATACAAGAATATATATCCTTCCTTTTACTAGATGTACTAGGGGACTAAGAAGAGTAAATATGTTCCAAGAATCCCCATATTACTATATCCACCTACTTACTAGGTTATCTTGTCATTTCATACACTAAAACTTATAAAGAACTAATTGATCACCTTCTCTTATGGACCAACTGTCTTTAAATACTTACGTACATACTAAGTCTCGTAGGTTTCTGAGATATTATCATGTTTCATGGCTACAAACCTATCACGATAGGATATCAAAAAAGAAAGCTAGGATGTTTATTCTCTCATAAATGTTACTACTTAATCTAGTTTTCTTACAACGAGTAGGATTTGCTTAGTCTTCCACCTCCTTGAGTTTCTTTTACCTTATCCTCGAGCATGCTTCTCCAATCTCCATACAGTTTTATTGACACAAGAGAAGGAAAGCCATAACCATGTCGCTAGGTTGGAAAATTCTGGTGATGCAGTGATAACCCAATGATTCAGGGTCATTGTCTTGCCATCTTTGTATACAATGGGGTTCAGGTAGCTTCTATGAAATATAAGAAGTGGAATTTGATTAAGTCTTTCTATCCAATCCAATCTCCATTAGTTTCTATCTCTCGTCAAGTCAACATGAATATAATAATAAGTGGGCATCCAATCCCAACCTTAGTAGTAAGTCCAATGTTCTTGAAAAAACTAATAATACTATAAGATACAAGCCACATACCGATGGTTAAAGTGACACACATATTCATAAAAAAATATACCCCTAGCTTTTAGTTGTGTTCTTATTTGCATTACTATTTGCATCGCTATTCATGTTTGCAAAAGTGACACAACCGACTCAAATAGCAACACCTGCAGTAAATTAGTGATGCAAATAGGTGTGGTTACATACAAAAAATTGGTGGCAAGGTAGCTTGCTAAATGATATTCTGCAAAGCAATTACATATTGAATACACAGTTGTCATCAAGATAGGTGAAAAAACTACATAAAATGATAAGAATCATAACTCATAAGATAAGTACAAGACTAATGATGACAACTCATAAAACTACATGGAACCATGGAGAGGAGAGTCCAAAACAAACATGGAAATGTATCTACTTTTGTCTAAATACTAGCTTGCACTGAGTTCAAGGACACATGATACTCTGATGAAGTTACACCTCATGATCTTGGATGTCATGACCATCATCATTGTCCATTTGGTCTACGTTACAACAAACAATATGTTTTTGTTTCTCTCATTGTTTCTCTTCCTATAGTTTAGTCTCTACTTATATTTCTTGGTCTCTGTTCTTTGATTTCCCTCCATTTCTTTTCTCTTCTCCTCTTTGTTTCTCTCCCCACCCCTCTTTCTCTCTCTCGTTACCATTCTTTGTTTGCTTCCCTTCATCTCTCTTTGTCCATTCCTTTTCTTTCTCTCTCTCTCTCTTTATCTTTATCTATCCCCCTCTCTATTTCTCTCTCTACCCCTCTTTTTCTCTCCTTCTCTTTCGCTTTTTTGGTTTACCTCCCTTTATCTCTCTTTGTTTCTCTCTACCCTTCCTCCCTGTCTCTCATTGTTTCTCTCTCTACCTCCATCTCTCTAATCCTTTTCTCTCCCCCTCTCTTTAAACACCATATTGGGAAATATGGGAATTTTCCATAAGTTTGGGACACGTGGTCAAATCTTTGGAATTTTTATAACTTGAACACTATGACTCTAAATTGAGTGCTCTATAGCTTAGTAGATTCCATTTTTCAAGCGCTTTCCAATGATAGGTCAGATCATATGGTTTTGAGAAACTTATGGACATGTTATCTAGGTGCTACCTTTTTAGTATGCAAAAAATAGGAATTGGGAGATTTCCAAACTCACTAATATTGTGTTTTTATATTTATCTATCCCCCATTCTATTTTTCTCCCCACCCATCTTCTGCTCTATCTCTTTCCCTTTCTTTGTTTGCCCCCTTTCATCTCTCTTTGTTTACCTCCTTTCAACTGTCTCTCTCTCCCCTCTCTCTCTCTCTCTCTCCATCTTTCTATTTTTTATGAAGCTCCTCTTTCTCCCATTTTTTATTTATCTCTCTCTTCCTCCCTCTCCCTTCTCCTCTCTATTTCTCTCCCTCCTTCCCTCCCCACTCTCACTCAACACATCTCGTTGCAAATAAAATCAAATATAGAAAATAAAAAACTTAAAAAATAAAGATATTGAAATCAATGTCTCCCTATCTCTCTCTCCCCCCTCTCCCTTTACTTTTCTCTCTTTCCCTGCTCTCTCATTTTCACAACTTCCCTTCCTTTTTCCTTGCATACTTCTCTTTCTTCTTCGCGTTGATCCGGGTTTCTTACAAAATCAGATTTCTACCACAAAATTTGGCCAAAAACCCTATCAAAAGCCTTACCCATAGCTTAAACCCTACATCTTATCACTTTGGGTTTACTCTTCAAGCACTAGGTATGCTACATTGCTTCTCGGTTATGATAAATCTTGCAAGTGGGGAAACAAGTTCTTAGGAGACCAATGCAAAGGGTAAAAGGGATGGGTTATCTTAGTGAAGATGGAAATGGATTACACTTAGGGGTTGAGTGAGTGCATATATTTTTTCAAAGAAATAGCCTTCAACTACACTTGGGTCCCACCTGTATCACCAAGATTTGTAACCTATCACCATCATTAGAAAACACCTCACCCTTGTACACAAGTCAATGTCTACATCTTGGTGTCATTTGGATCTTACAGAAAAGCTTACAAGCATGGACCCTCTTTATCACATGTTTATATGTATATAAGGAATTAAAGTTAAAGAAGATTTTGGAAGTATTTTTTTATAATTTTAATAAATCCCAAGAAAAATAGAATTTCAATGAAATTCTCACATTGCCCAACCATTTCGACTTGTCTACAAAGTTGCAGGAGAAACCGTTTTCAGATTCTTCACTGATTTGAAGTTACAAAGGCGTAGACTACTAGCTGCAGGAATTTTCTTCTCTCTTTTACCCTTATCACATCAACTTTCCATTTTATCCTTCTTGTAAATATATTATAATGATGTGCTTTGGGCACCCACCTCTTATAATCTAGCTCCCTTTCTCTAGCTTATCTACCACTACCATTTGCTTCTTGCATGATGACCAAGCTCATCCACTATTCTCCATATTCTCAAATATTTCATACATCATCTAGAATTATATTAATTAAGAATATTAGCTTAATGAAATCCCTCATGGAGGCCATATAAGGTGCCCATGGAGATGTAAAGAAAAACACAATCATAAGCACATGAGAGCACTCTAGATCACCAAGCCCAAAGGGGAGCCACTAAGAGTACATTATGCAACACCCTCATGCTAGTCCATCTCTTTGAGGTAACCTATGATTGAGTTTTTTTAAAAATATAGCATTCCATGAATATATAATGGCAAGATTCCTCTACTTCTTCTCCTCTTGTCTCCCTTCTTTTCATCTCTCTCCCTCTCTCTCATATTCTAATACGATGTCTAGATCATATGGTGTCCAGATCATATGTATTCTCTTCTAATTATCCCTCTACATTCATACTTAAACTTATTAAGTAAGACTTTTCATATACTCTATTGGTAGGAAATCCTTATTTTCTCATGTTATATATATGTTCATGAGATAAATTAGAATCCATCACCTTGCTTAACCTTCCATCATCTTCATTTCCCTTAAGATGGGCTACAAATTCTCTCTTGTGAAGTTGTGTTTTGGTTCTTTCCATTCACTTAGGAAAGGGATATCCTAACCCGTCCTCCCTTTGGCTAGGTGGTTGCCTTCTTTAGCTCTCTTAGTGAGGATTAGAGGTTTGGTGGGTAAGAGGCAACCCACTTATCTTTTTAGCTCTCATTTTGGTGCCTTCATTGAGGAACTTCTCAAGCTAGGCATTTCTATGAAGGAAGAAACATCTAAGGAGTTATCCTCTTATTCAACGAGTGTTTGTCAAGGGATCACTAATGATTAATCTTCATTAAATCATATTTAAGAGATTCATTGCTCAAGAATACCATTATGGTCTTCAAAATAAGCTTAAGAGAAGAAGAATCTTTCTCGAAAAATGGCACGTATGCGAGTAAAGCAAGTTAATTACACACACCCTTTTTTACTTCAAGAGAAATCTTACTCTCATCAAGCCTCTAGGTCAAGGCATTGTATTGAGTGCTTTGTGTCTAGTATAAAGATACTTTCTAAGGAGCCTCCTCTTCAAGTGGTGAAGGAGCTTTCAAATTCGGGGATTAGTAAGTTTTTGGAGGGGGAGTTACACATCAATGGTGTGTGGTATTGGCGAGAGACTACATTTGGTGATGCGCTTTAACTACTACTAGTAAGAAGGCTCAAAGTAATTAAGAAGGTAGCTATCAAGGCCTATGAAATTTGCAAGGTCGATGATGGTCACACAAAAGCTAGGCTAATCACTGGTAAGTAAATCATTCGCATCTCTCGAGTTGTAGGATCTAAGAGGCCAGAGCTTCAGTAACACGCTGTCGAAGGATTTATGAAAGCAAAGTCGCATCTTCAGAAGACCTTGATAAATTTTAGGATAAAAGATCAAACAGATGAATAAGCAAGATGAGGAAATAAGGCCAAGGCTATGTTTTATTTTGTCCAAATATTTCTTGTTGATGCACTCTTTTAACAAAAACACAATTTTGTCCCTGATAGATGCAATATTGCATGTTTTGACTCAATTCGTCATTTTACTGTTGCTATAACAGCCCCAGAGGGAGCAGGCTGAGAACACCTATCCAAAGGTTCCAAAGGTGATAAGACATCACATGGGCTAAAGGACAACCTGTCCAACTCATCTGTCCATCTAAAACTCTTCTCCCTTCTAACCACAATAATCACTTTTTAGTGGCTCACTGATACAACCACGCCTGCCAGACAGAGTTTTTCTGGTCTGCCCAAAAGCCTTATTTGTAGGCACAAAAGAAGATCTAAGTGATAGCCTGTATGGAAGATAGGAATTTCAAAGTTCAATTGTGACTGAAGCCCAAGAGCACAGCAGTGCTCAAATGTTCATAAGGATGCTCGGATGACCATAAAAAATCTGCGTAGAACTCCTCCGAAATGAAGTAAAATGCCTATTCTATGAGAGAGTAAAGGTGCCTTGTTCACACCAGTAAGTAGTGTAGATAACAAACGTGAGTCCATCTCAACTGCATTCTCAACATTGGTAACAAGCTGTTTCTGACTTTGACTGTCAAGACTCTTGGTTTTCTTCCTCTGTTTCCCAAATATTCCCTAAGTAGCTTTCATGTTGTTGAAAGTATGTGACAATTGGTCATCTTGGAAGCCTCTTTCTCAATGACTAGCTAATCTGCCCAAACAGTCAAGATTTTCCGGCAGGCTTTAGCTTGTACATGTTTGGTATAATCCTCGATTCTTGATTGATTTGATCTATCAGCCTTTGAAGTTGTGGTCTTGCTAACAGATAGAAAGGGCATTATCTCGGAGAAGATTCTCTCCATCTCTAGCCACGACAAAGGAGGTGAGTTCAAAAAGGAAAGCAAAACAGAGACCAAAAGGACAATTGACATTGATCAAGGCAGCGAAGTCAGGAACATAGAGCTCTCCACGGAAAACGGTTGGATACATAATGCCTCCGCCAAGAACATTGTGGCACGGAGCAACCTCTGTCACAAGAAGGGGATGGTTTTTCTTTGAATCCTCTTCATCCACTCTCCTTCCCCTTCTGTTGTCGCAGCATTTCATCGACTCCTAAGGAATCTTTGTCTTCTGTTCTTGGCATTCCTCTCTCGTAGCAGCATCCAATTCACGTGTCCTTCCATCCGCTTCGAGTTTCGTCCTCTGATGTTGTAGTCGCGTTCTCCGAGCTTTAATCGATCTTTGTTACCCTCTTCGTAGCCGCAGGAGTGTCTATGCGTCGATGCTTCGTCCCTTTGCCGCCTCTTGTCACCTTCCTCATCCTTCGCCAATCTTCCTTCTCCCTTCAGCCACTACGTCGTCTTGCTGTAGAGCTTCAACATCTCCTTTGCCTCCTTTGATTTTTGTCTCTGTCACCAGCCTCTGCGTGTCTTGTCCTCCATTGTTCTCTCGTTCTCCCTCACATCCACTTTTTCCCACGCTCTTCCCTTCCTTTCGAATCTGCTTTTCCCCCCCAAAATAGCCTTTTTGCTTTTCTTGCCATTTACTATTCACAATCCCTTTTTTTTTAGCCACTCTTCCTTTTATAACATATCACACGCAGAAAAGCGGTTTCAACTTCCCGTGCATACCGTAATGCTCGTAAAGAAGCCGAGATGTATTATCTATAAGTTGAAGTGTTGCATCAGCCATGTTGCATAACACTTGTTCTATCCCAACGGTCCGTTGGATTGACAAGAGCATTATACTGAAGTAGCAACTCCACTATTGAGCAATGTCCCTCACTAACAGCAAGATATAATGCAATTCTGTTATCATAATCAGTTGCCTTTTGGTGAAGGCCCATCATCCAACACATCCTTCAATGCATTTGTTTCACCTTTGCTTGTCTAATTTCTAGCAATGTCATCTTCTTTATGACTACTATGCGTGCCTGAAGGCTAAGGACAAATATTGCCTTGCAGAATACAACCTTCATCTTGCATTTATTTGTAACACGATAAACCGCTTTCCACTTGACTTTGTTCAACATAGGCTGAAAGCATCTCATCTTGCTCACCACTATGCCTCCAACTCCTCCTCACTATACTCATACGCAGAAAATAAATGTAAACACAACAACTAAGTATGTACAAAGTATCAAATCACACACACAACTGTTGGATGGTTTTCACACCTCGAATGCACAGCAATACGACAACGCTTCATAAAAGTTTGTAATGGAAATTTGTAGTTAATGCATAAATGAATAATCTTATTCGCTACAACTTTCAATCGGTTCAAAACATTAGGGTGGATGTGTGCAGTGGATGTGTCCATTAGTAGGAAGATACATTTTAAATAAAGCTTGGTCTTCTATTTTGGAACTGAGAGATTAAGAGAGATCTTGTTGTCCCCTCACCCCATAATATTTCCTATTTTGGATTATAGCATCTCCTTTAATATGCACATATTTATTTTACTCTAAGTGCATCCCATGAACCATAGGGATTTGTACGGACCTATCCATCCTCTTGTTAGGCAAACTGTGCACATAATAGCTAGCACAAAGCTCAGGCTCCAAAATATCATAAGGGAATTATTGGGCTTTTGTCATCTTGCTGAGATTAATGCATGTGTGAATCTATTTATTCTACCCTTAATAAGATATGACTTGGGCCTAGATGTGTTCATCTTTGTTTTATATTGAGCTAGATCAACATCTTCCTATCATGGCTTTTCTAAGCTTTTTTGGGCACAAAGGAGATAAATATTTAGACTTTCTAGATGACTTAGAAATGGATTTCTTAGTCATAGGCCGATATAATGAAGCAACCAAAGTATGTGCCTTCTCTTTAGTTCTAAATAGGATGATGCTCAAGAGTGGTATCAAGTTCTCCCGGATGCACTATACAAGGGGTAACTAGGAGGATCTTAAGACTGCATTCTTGCACAAGTACCAAGATACGAAGCCTCTTGAAGATCCCTAGAGATAACTCCTAGATCTTCACCAAACCTTACTAGGGGAGTACCAAGCATATGAAGGTATGTTTATAAAAAAAATTTCCTGCCAGACTCTACCCTCTACTATAAGGGAGAAGGTCAAATGCAAGTTTTCCACATCCTATGAAGAATCAGTTACTTATGCTAGGGAGAAAGATAGGAAATTGAAGTATCAATCCTAGTTGAAGGGGAGAGTTAAGCCCATGCAGGTTTTACCAACCATGCCAAGGCCTAGAGAAATAGCAGAGGTTCCACCCGCACCATAAATGCCACAGCAAGAGCTCCTACAATGCATTACTAAAATCAACTTGAAAGCCTTTCATTGAATTTAGTGCAAGGAGTATGGCTCTCTCCCCCCTAAAGGCAATCGGGGCCCAAGGAGGCAAAGAAAGAGAGTATTTTTGCTATCATTATGGGGATACTGGCCATGGTATGTACTTTTTTTCTCATTCTAGACATCTACCAGGAAATGGGTTTCAACCAAGAAGGAGGGCAAAACAAATGACACCACCTAGGGAGACGCTATTCCACCAAATCGAGGGCCTCTATAGCCGTCTCAAGTTCTCCAACATCCTCGACCACTTGCAAAGGTACTGCCCTTTCCTGTCTAGCCGCCAGAGAATCGTGATGTCAGGATGATTGGTTTGGATGCGAGTGATGTCAAAGGGAAGGCCAAAGTAGCAAAGGTTGAAGCAATGCCGAGGATGAAAGCCCGTAGAATTGAGAGGATGGATCCTACACCACCAGAGAAGGTTGAAAATATGAAATAAGAGGTAGAGTCTTCTAAGGCTTCAAAGACATGAAGTAGTAAAAAGAGGAGGGCTCGCTCACGCTGACACATTGAGATAGATGATTTTTCCTTGGGTAAAGGTACTAGAGCTTATGATTTGCTTTGTTGATGTGAGGGATCAAGGGTGAAAATTTTCATGGCCACAATTACTACATATATCTCCAACAGTGCGGCAACAATGGTTAAAGATGATAAGCATTAGACCCATGAAGAATAGACATGTGAATGTAATCAAGGCTAGAAATGTGAAAGATATTATGTCTCTAGTGAAAGTCAAAATCAATGGACAGAGAGTATCAAAGACATATGTGGATGGAGGTGTAGAGATTTGTGTCATGACAGAAAAGTTGATGGATCATTTGGGATTAGAGGTAAGTGAAACTACTGAATTTGGGGCCAAAATGGCTAACAATGCAGTAGTAAATTATTTGGGACTTATAAAGAAAGTCAAGGTAAAGGGGTGTGGAGTGCAATTAGAGCTTGACATGTATGTGATGCTAGTGAAGGGGAACATCTATCCACTCATTCTTGGGCGACCATGGCTAATGGGAATGAAAGATAAACAAGATTGGGAGACAGGGGATATAGAGCTAAGGCCATGGAAGGGGTTGCAGAAAAAATGGAAGAGCACTATCTACAGTATAAAGGAGGGCCGACAGGAAGATTTGCATTAGAGACCATCGCTGATGAATGGAGTTCTAGCAAGGATTGGTCATCTACGAGAGAGGAGGGTGAGTATTCTAATGAGGAGGAAGAAAGCTCTCTAGACGTGATGGGGATTACATTGAAAGGGCCTTCTAGTAGTGAAATTCCGCAATAGCTTCCAAAGGTCGAGAAGGAGGGTTTAGAAAAAATGTTGGCTAAGGATCTACCAGCCGAGAAGAAGGAAATCTACATGGAAGTGGTGATAAAACACTCTGTACATTTTATTTCTAATTATGAATACATCACAAGTATGATGACAGTACAACATCACGTTCATCTAAAAGATGGAGCAAGGCTAGTGATGCAGCGGCTATGACAGGGCTACAACGGTTGGGATTAGTTCAACAAAATGCTCTACTCACTAAGGTGAAGCAACTTTTGAAGGCAAGCTTCATCTGTCTAGTAGGGGACTCAAAGTGGATTTCACGTGTAGTGGTGACACCCAAGAAGAACAGAAAATGGCGGATTTGTGTGGACTATAAGCCACTAAATGCTACAACAAAGAGAGATCACTTCCATCTTCCCTTTCAGGATGAAATACTCAAGGACATGGCCAGACATGAGAGATACACTGTTTGTGATTGGGTATTCAAGTTATTTCCAGATCCAAATAGTTGACGAGAATGAACAGAAGACCACCTTCTTCACGCCTTGGGGGTGTTTTGCTTACAAAGTAATGCCATTTGGATTAACAAATGCCCTAGCTATCTTCCAACGATTCATGATTTCAAACAAATGGGGGGTAGCTAAACCATGAGAAGTGTCATATTGGTGAAAGTAGTGTAACTTTATTAGGGCATATCATAAGTGAGAGGGGTATTGAAACGGATCCAAACAAAACCAAGGCCCTATTGGCGATGCCGTCACCATCTTCTATGAAGCAACTAACCTCTTTCATTTAGAAGGTGTGATATATGGGGTAGCTCATTTATCTTCTCTCCTAATTACTATTTCCATTGCAACAGTTGACCCACTCTAAGGAGCTCCTCTGGAGTGACGAAAGTGAAAGGTGCTTTCACAACGTGAAAAAGCCTCTCAGCACCCTTCCCATAATTTTACAGGCTTGCTGGGATCAAGAGTTTTTTGTCAACCTGAGTTTTGGGAAAGATACTCTAGGGGAAGCACTAATACAAAAGGATGCTAAAACTGGCCTGATGAGACCGGTTTACTTTTCTAGCAAAGTAGTGACAGCATCAAAATGAGGGTACAAGATGGTGGAGGTAATGATTTCGTCTCTAATGTTTGCTATAAGAAAGTTTTGTCCTTATCTTCTCCCTAGGCCATTCACAATGATCATGACAGAAGAGCATTTTCCCTATGCCTTACAATACATGGATGTTTCAGCCAAAATCGCTAAGTGGGTGATACAACTCCAAGAGTTTGACTACACCTTCAAGGTGGAGGACTCTACTTGGGTCTGCCTAGCTAATTTGTTGGCCCATAGATTCCATCAAAAGAAGAAAAAGGACAAGGGAAAGGTAAAAGAGGAGACACCTTCTCTTGAGGACCTGCCACGGGTGGAGAATACCCATGCCCTCTACTTGATGGGGCCTACAAGCGTATTAAAGACAAAGCAGCAACAATAATAGTGGTGTTTAGTCCCAAAGGTGACAAACCTTATGGAGAAGGTATCAGCTTGGAGGATGTCCATTCTAACAATGAGATAGAATATCAAGCCTTGCTTTTAGGTTTGAGGTGGTGTCTCTCACATGGTGTCACTAGACTTAATGTTTTTGGGGAATCTATACTAATTGTTAAGAAAATGAAAGGAATCTAGGCTTGTAAAAATGATAACTTAGCTGTGAAAATGAGAGAAGCTAAAACTCTCGTGAGGAAGCTACATAAAGCCCAAATCTATTTTGTGCCAAGGCACACAACCAACGACGCAAATGCTCTAGCAATAGCTGAAAAATTGAAAGAGGTAATGGTGGGCATCATTGCAATAAAGCTCCCCTTTTTTTAGGGTAAGTTTTAACTACAAGATGTGCTTTATATTCTTGAGCATGGTGAGGCTCCTACACATATGAATAAGAGTGAGAAAAGGTGGTTGGCTATTAAGGCCACTAAATACCACTTGATAAATGATGTGTTGTATTGCAAAGGAAAGGATACAGTGCTTAGAAGGGTGCCAACAGCAAAGGAGATTATGGATGTGATTAAGAGCTACCATGAGGGGGTTTGTGGCAGATATTTTTCTCAAGAAACCAACAGAAAGATTCCCCAAGCTACTTTTGTGTGGCCTAGTTTGCATTGAGATGTGCAACATTGGTGCTGCACTTGTGATGCTTGCCAAAAGGCCAGACCAAGGAAGCTAGTGCATGAGGAATGAAATCCCATAACTACATATGGCCCATTTGAGAAGTGGGGGATTGATGCAATAGGGCCACTCCCACGAACTCAGTCTAGTAAGGAATACATCATAATGGGTGTGGACTACATGATGAGGTGGGTTGAGGCTTCAGCGAACTAGTAGGATCACAGGCCAAGAAGTGGAAAATTTTGTGTTTGAAAACATTTATTGTAGGTTTGGCACACCTTGTAATATATTAAAATATATATATATATATATAAAATTTCACCTTCGCAACGGCACATCGAGCTGGAGCGTGAGAGGGGGGATGGAGGAGCCAACAAGCTCCTTGCTGGAGCTTGCTTGGCTCCATCTTCATGCATAAGGACACGTAGAGGGGGGAGGATTCCCTCCCCTCCCCTATATAAAGAGGGAGGGCCACAGGTACAAGGGGACACACGAGAGAGGAGGAAAGTAGATTAAGCCTCTTGCTGCTGCCGCCGACATCTGCTGTGAGAAAGAGAGGCTGCCATAACGCCACCACCGCTGAGGAGGAATCACCCTACATCAACTGCCAGTCCGCAGCCACTGACTCCATCAACATTTGATGTCGTGAAGAAACTCCCTCTCCCCACGTGGCTTCAGTGAATCCACAGAAGCTTCAAGAAGCTTCTTGAAGCTTCTAAGGGGGACCACCTCAAGGCCCCCTTCCTATGCTTTTTCCCTTCAACCCCCTCCCCGGTTTTTCTTAAAACCCTATCACCCCCTCATATCCCTTCTACTCCATAAATTTCCCCCCCTCCCCCGGGTTTTAAAAAAAAAAACCCTCAAGCCCCTTCCTATACCCTTTGCTTACCCTTTTTCCCCCTCCCCGTTCTACCCCTTAGAAATCCCTTCACCCAGCCCCGGTCGTAAGGCCTTAACCCTTCCCGAGGGCCGCTAAACCCCCACAATCCTTGGCCTCATTAATCCCTTCCCCGTGCCTAAATTGTAAAGTTCCTTCTTATGTTTCCTTGAAACCGTGTTGCACCCCCCTCATATTCCTTTTAACACACCCCCCCTAAGCCTTACCCCCATGTACCCTTTTTTTTTCTTCACACCTTCTCCCCGTGCTATAATTCCTTGTGTTACCCTTCAAATTTTCACCCTAGGCTTGAAAACCTCAAGTCCTTTCTCTCCCATGCCCAAAAAAAATCTCTCAAGGTGTGTATGTTGTGAAGCCACACTCATGTACAACTTTTTTTGCCGTGTATATACCCTATAGGGCCTTTTTAGGCTTTATAAACCTTTCCCTCTCTGAAGAAGCTAAGAACCTAAAGGTCTTATTATTCCTTCTCGTGATCAATCATTTAAACAGTTCCTTGCCTCGAAAGAGAGACTGTGGAAATCTGGAAGAAAGAGTAAAAGTTGTCTTCACGTTCGAATTGCGATGCCACCTAAGAAAGTCCAAGGAGTAGCTACAGGAGGGTCATCTCCCGGTATCCATGTGGATATCTCACCCCAAAACCAGGTTTTTTTTTTCTTCTTGGTTTTATATCGGTTTTAAGTCAATCATGTAAAGATGAATTGTTAGGGACAGGATATATTTTTCTGAGTTATTTACAATGAAGGAGTTTAGTTTAATTGAACAAATGATAATGTATAGAACATAGTTTCCTTCGAATAGCATCATGCATTATAATGAATTACAAGCAAGATTATCTACTTACTATAGTAGTATATTTCAGTTAAATCCTGAAGGTATAAAAACTGCATCTTGCACCATTAAACCCTATTCTTTTTTTTGCAACATAGAGGATGAAATTCATGAAAGGTTTCTTACGTTGCCGAATTCTAGGAAGTTATCATCGCTAACTGCATATCTTAGCAAGGAAAAGATTGTTATTTGACATAAGTTTCGTTTGCAAGGAAAAGGGAGGATTAATTGAATTTACCTAACCGCAAAGCATTAAAGTTTAGGACTGAAAAATTAATTGTCACAAGGATAACAAATCGTGTCGAGGTGATCTCAATATTACCTCCTAAAAGATAACCGATTTAATGTAAACTTAGAAATACCTATGCTGCAAAATATGCCTTGGGAATGATTTAAAGGCCAAGAAACATTTATACCTTAAATACTTGACTACCTTCCTTGATTGTAGGGTCAATAAATTCAAAAAATGAAAAAAGAACTAGGGTTTGTCCCTGAGGTTCTTAAAAAGAGACCCTAAGCCCAACAAACGTCAGCTTGAAGAAACGAAAACGGATTATTTCATCGTAAATTACGATGGAGGACTTGTGCAGCAACTACGAAGTCATATAGTCTTGTAATTGATTCACAAGAAGAAAGGTTAAATACCCTCAACAAGGATGGCGGATCCTTACGCAACTTAACTTGCAAAAGGATGTATTTTTTTAAATATCCTTCTAAATAAGGAAAGTAAAAAAAAAACGGAATCGAAAGTATCCAATGAACTTTAGGGTTGACCAAGTTGGGTTAATAAGGTACGCCCTAACCCAGAATATAAGGGATCTTGCCAAGTTGCAAGACACCTTGGAACGAGTGCTGATGCATTCGAAAGGAAAGCATCATTCCTTAGCAGTTTGCCAACAACAAGATCGGTTAATGAAAGTATTTGTGCTTGCTAGAGAATTTAGAGCACTATTTGATTTATGAATTACAAATTAAATGAATATCTACGCTTCAAGTTGAAGACCTGAAGGGAGAGGCAGTTTCAATTACCCTCGACTGCCTGCTTGACCCTAACCAAGGGGGTTGTTGACCGCGCCGGGAACGTGGACCGAACCTGCCGCGAGAGGTCTCTCCATTGAGCTCTACTTGGAGTAGAAGGAAGCTTGGGTGCCAGGGGGGGCTCTGGCCGTAAATCCCTCGCCTTCTGGGTCCTGCACAAGAGGCTAACGTGACTCGAGATTGGATCTCGAGACCCGCATACTAGTTTACGGGCAGAAGCTTGGAATAGTGATCCCTATGGATTACTGGATAGCCTTTTGGCGGATTATGGATAAGCCTACGGGCAGAAACTCCTTGTATTTCAAAGATAAAAATGATGATATGTTAATAAAGAACTTGTTTGATATTGTTTTTCTATGTCACGTGATAAGATTACGTTGTCGTGATGCTGCGCATCTGAGTCGTGAACACCTCCATTTTTGTTGTGCATTTGTGTTAATTTCTGCGTGTGATTCATCGTTTGTGTGGCGCATTTTAATAAACTACATTCAATGTATGTATATATTCCCTTAAATGTATTGCATATTCGATGCTTGTAATAGGAAGGAAAACCTATCCTACCCTTTGTAGACCGTCCTGTTCGTGGGAGCATCCGAGACTTGGGGCAAGCTTACAATGAGTCCTTCACTGAACCAGATGGTAATCAGGACTCTAGTGAAAAGGTCCCTGATTTTGTTGAGACTATGATATACTGTCCAAACGAGGCCGTTCGTATGGATGGTCGCTATGCATTAAAGGAGGAATTCACAAATGGGAAGATAGGGAGCTAAAGATAGTGGATAAATATTCGTATGGCAAAAAGAGGGGGAAAAGGAGGATTTGTATGGCTAAAGGGGGGGGAAAAAGTTCAGAAAATTCAGGACCTCCCCGTGCTCGAAATGGGAGAGCTATTTTTGAAATGGCGGTTGTTATTCTTGGAAAAGGAGGACATAGGAGCAGAGGATTGGAGAGGGGAGGGAGCCTGTGTATAGAAAAAAAGAAGGGCCCCAATTAGAAAAGGCTCTCGGCCGCTTCTCCCAATTGTCTTGGGAAAAATACGTTCAACACTACTCTGCGCCCCCCTGGAAGGTTTGGGCTCAAGCTCCAGGTCGTGTGGATCTTATTGATGAAAACATTGACTAAGAGGGCTACTCTGTTTTACCCATGGCTATACGATCCTTATCAGGAAATTGATCTTCAAAATTTGACTTTGATGTGTGGTCGATGATCACAATCAACACCTCAGACGGGCAATTGTCCTTTCCTAGAAGCACACACACTTACCAATGGAGCTGCGGGACATAGCCCTCTCCCTCATGCTGTGCGCCATACGTAGCATTTGTGCAGCAGTTACCTATTCTCAAACAGAGCTTGCACGGTTTTACGAAGCAGGTCTTTATGAGAACCTCCTCCAGGACTGAATTGCTTTATTGGCCTATGAGCATCCTGCTGAATCTCCAGTAGGGTATTTGCTGAAACAAGGGCAAAGGGAAACGGTTGCTGATGCAGTCAATACAGCAGTTTTGATGACTGATCCTTCATGTGTGTCTCCAAGGAGTTCTCAATCAACTTTAGAAAAATTGCTTCGTCAGCTTACTGCCTGTCAAACAGAAAAGTGGACTTTGAATAGTGGACAGGGCGGAGTGTTCAGCCTGCAGCGTGCTTTGAGAGGAAAAGACGGTCCTTACTGAAGGCACACGTTCTTCTGTAGCTCATCACAAGTTTCTTGAGGTTGGGCCTCCATAAAACTTTATTCGGAGCAGTATCTGCTTCTAATCTTCTGACAACACAACTGCTGAGTATCTAATCATGTACTGATGGAGATAACTCTGCGAAAGAATGGCGGAGGTGGCTCCATGGAGGCAGCTGCTGTCGAGCTCCTTGAAAGCCAGTTCCCATCTGAAGCACTCCTCCTACTTTCAGCTGGCAACTGTGAGGCCGGATGGAAGTCCTGCCAAAAAGACGGTTGTCTTTAGAGGTTTTGTGAAAGGTATGGACATGGTCCAGTTTACAACTGTGCATCGAAGCAAGAAGATCGAGGATTTTCATCATAATCCCAGAGGCGAAATTTGCTGTTTATTGGTCCTTCACCAGCAATTTCATTGTTAGAGAACAGTCTTGTGTCTGAGGCCCAATTAAACCCTTCTGATGGTCCAGTAGAAACTTTCTGTCTGATTACACTCGACCCAGAGGAGGTAGACTACCTCAATTTGAAAAAGAATCAACGAATTCTTTTCAAGTGGACGCCAACAACTCCAGAGAGCTGTGTAAAATGGAGTCAAGAGTATGTCAATCCTTGAAATTTGCAGGAGTTCCACTGGACGATTGTGTTAAGATGTATACTCCACATGGATGAAGAATGCTGTTCCAGTCACATGTGAATCAGATGATAAATGTAACTGGTCACTGATCTTTGTAAGACAATCAAATTTGAGGCTATCAGTGGATCCATTAACACCCATAATAATGGTTGGACTGGTTTGGCACCTTTCAAGTTCTGATGAGGTAGATACAAGAGTGTGCCCTATATGCCATTATGAATTGTATCTCTCTACAATAAGTTTCAGTTTGTTGCTGACTTGAGCAGTATACATGTCTGGAACCTATGCATGCACTTATCTTATGCCTTATCCGTTGAACCTGAAGTTTGATCAAGCTATATAAGACTAAGTCCTGAATCTGAATGTATTATTTGATGCCCTGAAAACCAAGCTCGAATGGTTATTGTAAATCAATGGACAGATTGTCATACTTTGACATTTATTTTAACTCTTCTCTTGTAAAGTACTTGACAAGCATTATAGTGATCTTTGGCGTCAAATATTGAGATTTTCTTGTTAGCTTCATATCTTGCTGTACCTTGAACCCAGTGTTCTGCAGCTCTTGCACGATCTCTTTGACAACATAAAGGAACCAGTGCTTAACGGATTAATTAAAGAAGATGATTGTTACATGTCAAATTAATGTGTTAGATAATTACATAACTAAAACAAACTGAGGAAAGTGCGGAGGATGGGCCATGGGTCCGTCCTACGGTTGGGTGGTTCCGGTCAGCCGAGAACTTTTCTCAAAACTTGAAGAAGAGCGAGATGATCGTCAAAAGACAGAACAATGAAAGCGTGGACCTAGAGTTATGTCTTAACTGATTTACATTGTTTTAGGGGAACGGAGTGGGACTAGGCCTTATGGCAGAGAGGTTGAGCTTTGCATCCCTCTCGTTTCCCATTCTCCTTGAACTAAGTGTAGCATGAATCCGCTTCGGACCTGGCATTTTTGCGTAAAGTAGTTCGCTTGGGTCCGATGCTAGTTGCTGTTAGGTAATGACCAATCAGGATAACCCTAATTCTGGTCGATCCTAAGTGGGAACGGCTAGGATACTTCCGCTACGTGGCAGATGCGGAAAGACCTAGATCGCAAAGCCCGTAACATTCCATGGGAATGCCGGGTGGAGTTTTCTAGACATCCTTTCCGATGGGCTGCTAAGACATGTCCTGGATGATTCTAGTGGACACGTTAGAGTTGGTATCAAAGCTAACCAACAACGGAATTGTTTTTATTAGATCTCAATAAAATGAAGTAAAGAAATTGTTGATGTCCAAACATTTTCTTACCTTCAATGCTGTCTTGCAGAATTATGAAGCGTGGAACAAGTTTTTGGTATTTCGGGTCATGTTTATGACTGCAATGCATTCTCTGCTTTATAGACAAAGAATTGGGATGATGAACATCCTGGAGCAGATCTATAATCCATCACCTTTGTACATGGAATGAAGATGGACGGGTGCTTCAGGAATCTACTATATAGCCGCCCACCGGTTTGCTTATCTACGGACGAACTTAAAAAGGATCAAATGGTTGGAAGACTTGAAAGTCGTAAAGTTGTTCGTTTTTGTGGAAGCTCACGTAAATTCGACATTACATATCCGAGGTCGGAGGGTTGAAATGAACTCATATGTATATGAGGAAGTAACCCGTGTAATCCCCGTCGACAGGATTCAAGTGTTGGGCCGCCATGAGAAGTATGGATTCAAATGGAAAGGATATCCTGAACTTCCAATGACTTATCGATTCCTGAAGATCTATGACCGAAAACCCTACTATTACACAGTTCCTGTAGATAAATGCAATACAATGTTGTTCTCCCCAAACTAAATGTAACAATTTACTTATCATCACACGGAATGTTGTATTCGAAAGGGCTATGCCCATGTAAATACAAATCAAGACTTCTTTTTATCAATGTTTGGCTATGCATAAGAGTTGATAAAAAGTTAAGTAGTTACATTGTTTACGAGATAACTGAATTAAAGATATAATATAAGCTAAACATCGATTATCATATAATAAAGTTAAGAAAACCTTTATTTAGGCACAACCCCAGGTACAGGTTCCAAATTCGCCTCCTACATCAAGTACTGCTGTGATCCAGGAGAAGAAGTTCCTTCTCAAGCAGATAAAGCCATCCGAGTTTGACGGGAGAGGCAGATTCGTCCAGGCTGATGCTGAAATTTGGATTGAATCCATGGAGAATTACTTCGAAGCAGCCAGTACTGCACCCACCAATCAAGCTATGCTCGCTAAGTTAAAGCTCACCGACGAAGCCAAACTTTGGTGTAAGCAATGGTGCAGGGATCAAGGGATTGCAAAGGGATCCGTTACCTGGGAGAAGCCGAAGAAAGCCGTGCAGGGAAGATACTTACCACCTGCATATCGCACGCAGAAAATGAACGAGTTCTACGAGCTAAACCAGTTAGGACTCACTCTTGACGCGTACTACTCTAAATTTGTTTCACTTTTAAAGTATGCGCCACAGATGGACATGACGCAGCAGGTGTCCAAATTTTGTGAGGGCTTAAATCCACAAGTAAATACCCGTCTTGAATCTATGCGTCCATCAGATCTTCAGGATGCACTCATTCGAGTGGCGCCTATAATTCAGGAGGTGCAAGATAGACCAAGGGGTAATAAAACTTGGTCTTATAGTGACCCAAAAAGAGGAGCATTCAGACCTCAAATGAAGAGAGTTCAAGGTCATAATCAGGGACAAAGAAAGAAAGCAAGGACAAATAAAGTCAGCAACTTTGTTCCTACTCAAAGTAATGGTCAAAACCTCCATTGTTTCCACTGCAATGAACCTAGTCACTTCAAGAGGCAATGTCCCAAGCTTGGTGGAGGACATCGCCAAGCGCCTTTTCAAGGAACATGCCGTGGTCAAGGAGCTCCTACCCGTGGAAGAGGAAGAACTGCCTGCATTGCCAATAGGAAAATGTGTGAAGAAGGGGAAGAAGAAGATCCGACCATGGAAACAGAATTTGAAAGAGCAACAGTCCATGCCGCTTTACACAAGAAAGGGCCGAATCGCCAGTTCTCGGTGATTTAGACACCGTCGAACTATCAAGGTAAAGGTTTCAAAACCTTGATTGATTATGGTAGTACACATTCCTTTATCTCACCATCATGTGCAAAAAGATTAGGATTAGCCATAGTAGAAGCACCTACCTTGCTTGTGGAATTGGCAAATGGTCCTGAGGTAACTTGTACCAGGCAAACTGCTAAGGTGGAATTCTTTCTGGGAGGAAAGAAGACTTTAGTCAAATTCAGAGTCATGAACTTAGGTATCCATAAGTGTCTACTCGGAATGGATTGGCTTAAACCCAATGATGCCCACATTCACTGTGGAAAGGGGCAAGTTTCCTTTTGAAACTCTGAAAGGGAATTTGTCACAACTCAAGGTGAGGCAGGAGTGCCAAGAATCCAATTGGCCAAAGTATCTCGGATCATAAAAGGAGTCAGAAAAGGATTACATGTTTACTTGATCAAACTCAACAAGTTAGATCAAAAGCAAGAGTCTCATGAAGGGCCTTCTTGGCTAAAGGAATACGCGGACGTATTTCCTGATGAGTTGACTAAACTTCCGTCTCAAAGGGAAGTGGATCATGAGATTAGGTTAGTGCCTGGAGCTACACTAATTGCAAAGAGACCTTATAGAATGTCCATATCAGAAGCAATAGAGTTGAAGGAACAACTCAAGCAACTGTTAGATCAGGGCTACATCCGGCCTAGCAATTCACCATGGGGAGCTCCAGTACTATTCTAGAAAAGAAAGATGGAACACTTCGACTATGTATTGATTATCGAGGGTTGAATCAATCAACAGTTAAGAACAAGTATCCTATTCCCAGAATAGATGAGCTTCCTGATCGTCTTCAGGGTACAAAGATCTTCTCCAAGATTGATCTCAGGTCAAGTTACTATCAGATAAGGATCAAGGAAGAAGATATCCCAAAGACGGCCTTCAATACAAGATATGGGCACTTTGAGTTCTTGGTTATGTCATTCGGGCTTACGAATGCACCTGCTACCTTCAATAGATTAATGTAGGACATCTTTAGGCCATATCTTGATGATTTCGTGCTTGTCTTCTTCGATGACACTTTAGTCTATTCTAAACAGGAAGAAGATCATGAACCTCAACTACGGATTGTCCTTGAGACAATGAGGTCACATAAGCTGTATGCAAAAATGAAAAAGTGTACATCCTTCAAGCGTCAGATTGAATATTTGGGATTCATAGTATCATCAGAAGGAATATCAGTAGACCCAACCAAGGTCAAAGATGTGCTTGAATGACCAATACTAGTATCCATCAAAGAGATACGTAGCTTTCTTGGATTGACAGGATGGTATAGGGTCTTCATCAAAAACTCTGCTTTGATTGCAGCACCTCTGACGGATTTACTGAAGAAGCAGACTTCTATTGCATGGTCAACTCCCGAACAAAATAGCTTTAACAGATTGAAGCAAAGTTTGGTATCAGCACCTATTTTAAAACTTCCAAACCTCAATAAGGAGTTCGAGGTAGTAACTCATGCTAGCATTCTTGCCTTGGGGTGTGTACTTATGCAAGAAGGTCATCCAGTAGCATATTCTTCAAGGAAATTGAAGAGTCATGAAAAGAATTATGCCACGCATGATCTGGAATTACTAGCTGTCATCCATGCTCTAAAGCTTTGGAGACACTACCTGTTGGGTAACAAGTTTACTCTAGTAATCGATCATAAGAGTCTCAAATGGATCTTTACCAGAACGAGCTCAACATGAGGTAATGTCGGTGGATTGAAGTGTTGGAGGAATATGATTTTGAAATCAAGTACCGACCAGGGAAAGAGAATGTAGTTGCCGATGCACTTAGTCGCAAGGCATTCCTAAATTCCCTAATCTTGTAGAATCCATCAACGACCAGATCTCTGGCTACAAAAGTATCTATGCCAAACAACCCTATACTTGAATTAGCTAGAGAGAAAGCATGCCATGATTTGGCCTACCAAACAATGCTAAATGAGATCTCTACCAAGGAGCAGAATCAAAAGTTGCAAGCTAAATATCAGGAATTTTCCATTGATAATGGACTTGTCTACTACAGAACAAGGCTATGTATACCAGCAAGCCAGTCACTTAAGTAGAAGATAATGTGGGAAGCTCATGATTCCCCATTTGCAGGACGTCCTGGCTATGCTAAGACTCTTAATGAGTTAGGAAGAGCTACCATTGGGAGAGGCTCAAAGGTGACATTCTCAAATATGTCACTGAGTGTTTGTCTTGCCAACGTATCAAAGCCAAACATGTCATGATGCCAGGGAAACTGCAACCGCTTAACATCCCCCAAATGAAATGGGAATTCATCAATATGGATTTTGTTGTAGGCTTACCCCAAGTCCAGGGAGGATACAATTCCATCATGGTTGTGGTTGACATGCTTACCAAGGTTGCACACCTGATTCTAGTAAAGACAAACTATAAAGCCTCCGACATTGCAAGATTGTTTATCAAGGAGATTTTCAAGCTACATGGTTTACCCAGATGAATCATTAGTGATCGAGATTCTCTCTTCACATCACACTTCTGGAGAGCTAACTTTGAAGCTATTGGGACTCAACTCTATTTTAGCACCGCCTACCATCCCCAAACGGATGGCCAAATAGAGCGAGTGAATCAAGTCATCGAGGATATGCTTAGGGCATACTGTTCTTGAGAACCCAAGAAGTGGATTCAATACTTGCCTTTGGTAGAATTTTCCTACAATGCTTCTTACCAGCAAAGCATTCAGATGACTCCTTTCCAAGCATTATATGGTCATGATTGTCAAAGTCCTCTAAACTTTTCTGATCCAACCCTAAGGGTTGAAGCGTCAAGGCAGATGTTGGAAGAGATGGATGATCAAATAAAGACAATAAGACAGGACATCCAAGTGGCCAAGGATAGACAGAAGGCATACGCGGATTTGAAACGTCCTGGAAGAGTCTTCGAAGAAGGAGACATGCTCTTCATTCGCGTACACCCTAAAAAGAGTTCTCTATCCCTTGGAGATTGCAAGAAGCTAAGTCCAAGGTATTGTGGGCCATACAAAATCCTCAAATTCTTAGGACCCAATGCTTATAGATTGCAACTCCCTGAGAACCTAATGGTTCACAATGTATTCCATATCAGCCTATTGAAAAAATATGTACCCAACCCTAATCATGTACTTGATGACCAACAAATTGTAATGCCTAGTCAAGGAGTCCTTGAACTAAGGCCGGATAGGATCTTAGATGTTAGGGAGAGACAGTTAAGATCCAGAACCTTGAGAGAATGCCTCGTCCAGTGGAAAGATTATCCCGAAGAGGATGCCACCTGGATAGATGAAGGCACTCTCAACCATCAATATCCCCAGTTTATCTTGAGATGAGGACATCTCGATTCTTCTAAGGGGGAGAGAATGTAATATATATATATATATATATATATATATATATATATATATATATAAATTCACCTTCACAACGGCGCATCAAGGTGGAGCATGAGAGGGGGGATGGAGGAGCTAGCAAGCTCCTCGCTGAAGCTTGCTTGGCTCCATCTTCATGCATAAGGACACGTAGAGGGGGGAAGATTCCCTCCCCTCCCCTATATAAAGAGGGAGGGCTGTAGGTACAAGGGGACACACGAGAGAGGAGGTGAGTAGATTAAGCCTCTTGCTGCTGCCGCCGACATCTGTTGTGAGAAAGGGAGGCCGCCATAACGCAACCACCGCTGAGGAGGAATCACTCCCATGCCCAGAAAAAATCTCTCAAGGTGCGTATGTTGCGAAGCCACATTCACGCACAAGTTTTTTTTCCGTGTATATACCCTATAGGGCCTTTTTAGGCTTTATAAACCTTTCCCTCTCCGAAGGAGCTAAGAACCTAAAGGTCTTATTATTCCTTCTCGTGATCAATCATTTAAATAGTTCCTTGCCTCGAAAGAGAGACTGTGGAAATCCGGAAGAAAGAGTAAAAGCTGTCTTCACATTCGAATTGCGATGCCACCTAAGAAAGTCCAAGGAGTAGCTACGGGAGGGTCATCTCCCGGTATCCATGTGGATATCTCATCCCAAAACCAGGTTTTTTTTTTCTTCTTGGTTCTATATCGGTTTTAAGTCAATCATGTAAAGATGAATTGTTAGGGACAGGATATATTTTTCTGAGTTATTTACAATGAAGGAGTTTAGTTTAATTGAACAAATGATAATGTATAGAACATAGTTTCCTTCGAATAGCATCATGCATTATAATGAATTACAAGCAAGATTATCTACTTACTATAGTAGTATATTTCAGTTAAATCCTGAAGGTATAAAAACTGCATCTTGCACCATTAAACCCTATTCTTTTTTTTGCAACATAGAGGATGAAATTCATGAAAGGTTTCTTACGTTGCCGAATTCTAGGAAGTTATCATCGCTAACTGCATATCTTAGCAAGGAAAAGATTGTTATTTGACATGAGTTTCGTTTGCAAGGAAAAGGGAGGATTAATTGAATTTACCTAACCGCAAAGCATTAAAGTTTAGGACTGAAAAATTAATTGTCACAAGGATAACAAATCGTGTCGAGGTGATCTCAATATTACCTCCTAAAAGATAACCGATTAAATGTAAACTTAGAAATACCTATGCTGCAAAATATGCCTTGGGAATGATTTCAGGCCAAGAAACGTTTATACCTTAAATACTTGACTACCTTCCCTGATTGTAGAGTCAATAAATTCAAAAAATGAAAAAAGAACTAGGGTTTGTTCCTGAGGTTCTTAAAAAAAGACCCTAGGTCCAACAAACCTCAGCTTAAAGAAACGAAAACGGATTATTTCGTTGTATATTATGATGCAGGACTTGTGCAGCAAGTACGAAGTCATATAGTCTTGTGATTGATTCACAAGAAGAAAGGTTAAATACCCTCAACAAGGATTGATGCCAAGAGGCATATTCCACGGTGGATTCCGTGAGGTTTTACGGTGGATTCCGTAAACTTAGATGACCGGGGCTCATTTGCAAAGAGGATTCTTTGTGCGAGAAGTTGATGGGGACGCCTGTCCTTTTCGGGCGTTTCATTAATTTAGTGTGTACATGGGTGATTCCATAGCGGGTGATTCCGCAAAATGCATATTAAATTAATAAACGTTTATGAGTTTAGAGTGCGCACTCGTAATAAATTAAGGTTAGGATTTATTTCTAACCAGTTGATTTATTTATGTAGCTGAAGACTGCTAGGTATTCACTTTTGTCGGTTTAATTGTATTTTTTTTTACTAACGATTGTGAATGCTTCAGTTGATGTGTAGAGATAGCAGCAGTGGCGGAGGAAAGCATTGGAGTCTAGCGGGTTTTCGACTCTTGGACTAGATTTTGATAGGCGCCACGCCTATATTTTGTTATGTCTATTGAGACATCGATTATTTATTATTATTTTGTATGCGCTTATGCGCCCATATATGTTATTTCTATTTGGACATTGAGATTGGGCGTGCCAGACTCTATGGGCACCGTCCATTAGCTTTATTTTCCTATTTTTGTAGAAAGCAAACTCAAAAGCTAAAAGCTTGTTATATTTTTGTAAATTGGGCTATTATTGAGCATGAAGATTGGAAATATATATAAAATACATGCTTTGTGAAGCGCTCACACAAGGCATGGGGGAGATTGAACCCAATTTGTCTCTTGCCTCTTGTCGTGCATGCTTTTACATGGGTTTTTGTGCAAAAAGGTAGAGTACTTTGTTCTTGGGGACCTTCCGGGATTCACCACGTGAGCTATCTGCGACCGATCTACGCACCAGTGGTATCAGAGCAGAGCAGAGATCAAGAGCTTCCAATCGCCACCAATCTCGGGCGAAGGCGGAGCTCCAGGAACAAACGGGCTCTACAGTCAATCTCGTCACGAACCGTCGATACAGGCAGACTTCTGGCGATCAAGAACTCCTGTTTCCACTGTCAGATCGCGAAGGACCAAGCTCTGCAGGCGGAGGACCACGCAATCATCTCCATCAACAAGTCGTTGAAAAATAGTGAGAAAAGTCTTAATCCTCTTCACTCAAAGCTTAATTACAAAGCTTTAAAAGCTTAAAAGAAGCTTAAGCTTCTTTAAAATCTCCTCGGCGTATTAGAATATAGGCCCGAAAATCTCGCGCGGCCAAAAAACGCCCCCCCCCACGAAAAAAAATGGCGGCCTGTTAGTCCTCCTTAAGCTCATAAGCTTAAGCTTAATTACTTAAGCTTAAGGCTTTCTGCAAGTTACACAGGTCCGACAAGTTCGCAAACTCCGGGTCTCGTACTTCTGAAGTTAAGTTCCGCAAGTCGACAGTAATCAAGTTCTGCAAGTTCTGCAAGTCGGCCTAAGTTGAGCAAGTCAACAACTCTGCAAGTCTGCTAAGTCTGCAATTCTGCAAGTCAGACTAAATCAGAACTGACTAGTGCTTAAAACTCATAGAAGACTTGTTCGTATGCAAAAACTCTGAACTGGAAAGTTGTTCGCAGCAAGCTGTTCTACCTATCTACAAGTTCGTTGAAGTACTTTCAGCAAACGAAGACAGAAATATTGCAGAATTTCTGAAAATTGAAGAAGAAATACCCAAAAATACATAGCCTTGTAACCCCAAATTTGAGCTACGCTCATCCCGCTAACTGATTTTGAGTGAGAAAGGTTTGTTGAGTTTTACAGGATGACTACCCTACATATGGATGATCCTATGGCTGAAGACGACCTACCCGAGCCTACCATGGAACAAAAGCTGGATCTTATCATGCTGCAATTGGAAGAAGAGCGAAGGGCTAGGCAAGCCTTGCAAGTGCAATTGACAAAGCTACAAAGAGCATCCACCGATAAAGAAGAACCGCAAGCTGAAGATTTGATTCGCCGTACCATCGACGCCACTCTTGAAGCACAAACCAGTCACAAGGAATCCAAGATAAGTAAACGAAGTTTCAAGTTCCGCACTTTCAATGGCATAAGAGAAGGAAAGACTGTTTTATCATTCATTAGCCAGTTTGATGACTATTTCCATGAGGAAACTTATCGTGAAAAAGATAAAATCAAGCGTGTTACTAATCATCAGATAGACAGAGCATCACTTTGGTGGACTATAGTCCGCAAGAGTATAGAATGTCCTGCTACTTGGGAAGAATTCAAGAAGAAGTTCATGCAAAATTTCCTTCCACCGCAATTTCATGAGAAGGCTATCAAGCAATGGGATTTACTTCAACAACGAGATCGTGAGCCTATTCCACAGTATACAGAGCGTTTTTGGAATGCACTCTTACAATTACGCATGCTTGAAGACGTACCAGAGACGACACATAAGCGGAAGTATATGTCTGGATTTCTTGGACATTACTACGCTGAAGTAAACATGTTCAAGCCTGCTACCCTTGAAGACGCCATCTCCTTAGCTCACGACACTGAAGATAAGTTACGCGGAAGAGATCGACGACCACAGCCATTCCAAGCCAACGGTAATTATGGATCTAAACAATTCAATTCCAATTTCAGAAGGTTTAATCCAGGTCGTTTCTCATCACCATCTTTCCGTAAGAATTGGCCTAAACCACCTGCATTACCATCCACTGTCAATTCAAATTCTAAGCCTATTCCACAAGCAAATCCAAATATACCCAGACTCCCAGCCATTGCAAATAATGTGACCAAAGCTAAGCCAATAGTATGCTATAAGTGTCACCAGCTAGGGCATCTCGCAGCAAATTGTCATTCAAAGAAGCCATCAGCACATATTAACTACCTTGGAGCTATGGACGAAGACGAGCATGAGGATATACCGGATTTCACTGAAGAAGAAGATGATCCTACTACTACTTCCGACACTTTACCAGGTATGCCTACTTCACATTCATTGTTGACTATGAAATGTATGGTGCATGGAAAAGAAAGAACTATATTACATGATGACGGTAGTACCCATGACTTTATTTCAGCAAAATTGGTAAAGGAATTAAAATTGCATACTGTACCTACGCATTATCGCATAAAAGCTGCATTTTTAGGTACTAGGTATAATGGCACACAAGAAGTTCAAGATTTAGAAATTCAAATTGGTCCATACATTGAAAGAAGAAATTTCTTAGTTGTCCCATTACAATCAAGTGACATTATTCTAGGAATGCCATGGAGACACCAGCATAATCCAAACATAGATTATTCCACACACACAATGAATATTAATTTTCAAGGAAAATCTATTACATTATTTGGTATGCATGCATCTCATATTTTTCCACTGCTTTCGCATACTCAAGCAAAACGTGCACTACGCAAGAATACTAAATCATATCTCATTTGGGTGAATGAATTGCACGCAAAGGAAAATCATATGCACCCTAGGCATAAGGAATTTCTCGCATATTTTAAGGACTGTTTTGCAGAAGACCTACCACCAGGTTTACCTCCATCACGTCCAGAAGACCATAAGATTGATCTAATACCTGGCACACAACCACCTTGCAAAGCACCATATAGGCACAATCAAATAGAGCAAAAAGAAATCCAGAGTCAAGTTGAAGAATTACTAAATAGAGGCCTAATTCGACCTAGCAGTTCTCCATTCGGTGCACCTGTGCTCTTAGTCAAGAAAAAGAATAATACTTATCGTATGTGTATTGACTACCGAGCATTAAATAAGATCACTGTAAAGAATAGGTATCCTATACCTAGAGTTGATGACCTTATGGACAAACTACAAGGATCTTCTATATTTAGTAAAATTGACCTTAAGTCTGGATATCATCAGGTGAGGCTAGATAGATCCGACATATTTAAGACTGCATTCAGGACACAGTTTGGCCATTATGAATTCTTAGTCATGCCATTTGGATTAACTAATGCACCTGCTACTTTCAGTAGAATGATGAACCGTATTTTTCTGAAATATCAATATTGTGTGATTGTTTTCTTTGATGATATTTTAGTGTTCAGTCAAAGTGAAAAAGATCATTATGAGCATTTATCATTAGTTTTTCAATTACTGAAAGAAAATCAATTGTTTGCAAATCCTGACAAGAGTGAATTCTTTAAGACAGAAATAGAATATCTAGGTCATATTGTATCAAAAGAAGAAATTAAAGTTAATCCTAAGAAAATTGATGCAATATTGCTTTGGCCTGTTCCTAAAAATGTACATGAACTACGCTCATTCCTTGGTCTTGCTAGTTTCTATAGGAAGTTTGTACGTAATTTCTCATTACTTGCTTTACCATTAACAAAACTTCTTAAGAAAGGAATTGTTTATCAATGGACTGAAAATCAGCAGAAATCCTTTGATTTACTCAAACGTGCATTAACTAATGCCCTTGTTTTACAATTGCCTGACTTTAATAGACCATTCTTTCTAGTTGTGACCGATGCTAGCGGATTAGGAATAGGAGCCGTATTAATGCAAGACAACCATCCAATAGCATATTCTAGTTCTAAGCTGAAACCCTCTGAGCTTAAATATTCCACTTATGACAAAGAACTATTAGCAGTTGTACAAGCATTAAAACAATGGAAGCATTATTTAATGGGTTCAGAATTCATGATAAAGACCGACCAGCAAAGCATTAGACATCTACTTAGCCAACCCCAAATTTCTGACCGTCATATCAAATGGGCTTCCTTCATTCAAAGTTTCCATCCTATCATTCAATACCAACCTGGAAAAGAAAATGTAGTTGTTGATGCATTGAGTAGAAGACCTGCAATTCATAACATTTCTATCATATCTTTTGATTCTTTGATTGCTATGAAAGACACATATCACCAGGATATTACTTTTCATTCTGATTGGCAAAAATTAGTTCAAAATAATTTCATTCCTGTTGATTCATTGTCATATAATGATGGATTTATGTTCTTTGAAAAGAGACTGTGTGTTACTATTCCATTCCGATCTTTTGTTTTGAATGAAATTCATTGTCCCCCATATCAAGGTCATAGAGGTATCATTTCTACATTACGCATGTTAACTGAAGATTTTTATTGGCCGCATATGGATACAGATGTATCTAAATTCGTTTCTGAATGTTTGATTTGTCAAAGAATAAAGAGACATCATGGTAAACAGTATGGATTATTAATGCCTTTGTCTATTCCATCTAAACCTTGGGAACATATTTCTATGGATTTCATTACTGGTTTACCAAATACTAAATCTAACCATGACATGATTTGGACAATTGTAGATAGATTTAGTAAGCAAGCATATTTCATTGCATGTAAGAAAACTTTAACAGCATCACAAGCAGCACAGTTATTTTTGAAAACTGTTTTTACTAACCATGGATTGCCAAAAGTGATTATTTCAGATCGAGATTCTAGATTTTGTAATAATTTTTGGATTACACTGTTTGCAAATCTAGGCCCAAAGATTGATTTCTCATCTGCATTTCATCCAAAAACAAATGGACAAACAGAAGCCACAAATAGCACCATTTTAGATCTTTTATGTGCATACACTATCTCTAAACCTCAGACATGGGATACTCATTTACATTTATTACAGTTTGCTTACAATAATACACCGCACACATCTACAAAGAAAGCACCTTTTGAAGTTATTTATGGATATAGATTATCTACACCTGTTGCATCTTTGTCTAATAAAATACAGAGTGCTGATGATATTGCTGTTATGCATAACACTATTTTTGATGATGTTAAGGATATGATTGCTAAAGCCCAACAATCATATACCAAACAAGCCAACAAGAAAAGACAAGCTATGAATTTCAAAGTTGATGATTATGTTTGGCTTAGAATAGAAAAGCATAGACTGCAAAGTGTAGATAGACATCCAGTTATCAAATTAGCTCCTAGATTCTATGGACCATTTAGAATCATTCATAAGATTAATGACAATGCATTCAAGTTAGAATTGCCATCTCATTGGAAAATTCATAATACATTTCATATTAGTTTATTGAGACCATTTAGAGGCCAATTACCTATCCACCCTGTTTATGAAAACCCACCTTTACTAGAAGAAGAGACTGAAATACTTGAACTAGAAGCCATTATAGACACTGACTACATGACCACTAGAACTGGCTGAAGCTATTCTAGATATCTAGTAAAATTTAAGAACCATGCTGTAGAGGAAGCACAATGGATGCACGCTAGAGACTTAAATGCTTTCCCCACTCTGTTAGCTCCACATTGAGCTAATAGCAATTGAGGCCAATTGCTATCCCACCCCGGGGGTATGATGCCAGCAGGCATATTCCACGGTGGATTCCGTGAGGTTTTACAGTGGATTCCATAAACTTAGATGACCGGGGCTCATACGCAAAGAGGATTCTTTGTGCGAGAAGTTGATGGGGACGCCTGTCCTTTTCGGGCGTTTCATTAATTTAGTGTGTACATGGGTGATTCCATAGCGGGTGATTCCGCAAAATGCATATTAAATTAATAAACGTTTATGAGTTTAGAGTGCGCACTCGTAATAAATTAAGGTTAGGATTTATTTCTAACCAGTTGATTTATTTATGTAGCTGAAGACTGCTAGGTATTCACTTTTGTCGATTTAATTGTATTTTTTTTACTAATGATTGTGAATGCTTCAGTTGATGTGTAGAGATAGCAGCAGTGGCGGAGGAAAGCATTGGAGTCTAGCGGGTTTTCGACTCTTGGACTAGATTTTGATAGGCGCCACGCCTGTATTTTGTTATGTCTATTGAGACATCGATTATTTATTATTATTTTGTATGCGCTTATGCGCCCGGATATGTTATTTCTATTTGGACATTGAGATTGGGCGTACCAGACTCTATGGGCACCATCCATTAGCTTTATTTTCCTATTTTTGTAGAAAGCAAACTCAAAAGCTAAAAGCTTGTCATATTTTTGTAAATTGGGCTATTATTGAGCATGAAGATTGGAAATATACATAAAATAAATGCTTTGTGAAGCGCTCACACAAGGCATGGGGGAGATTGAACCCAATTTGTCTCTTGCCTCTTGTCGTGCATGCTTTTACATGGGTTTTTGTGCAAAAAGGTAGAGTACTTTGTTCTTGGGGACCTTCCGGGATTCACCACGTGAGCTATCTGCGACCGATCAGCGCACCAGGATGGCGGATCCTTACGCAAGTTATCTTGCAAAAGGACGTAGTTTTTTTGATATCCTTCTAAATAAGGAAAGTAATAAAAAATAAAAAATCTAAAGTATCCAATGAACTTTAGGGTTGACCAAGTTGGGTTAATAAGGTACACCCTAATCTAGAATATAAGGGATCTTGCCAAGTTGCAAGACACCTTGGAATGAGTGCTGATGCATACGAAAGGAAAGCATCATTCCTTAACAATTTTCCAACGACAAGATCGGTTAATGAAAGTGTTTGTGCTTGCTAGAGAATTTGGAGCACTGTTTCATTTATGAATTACAAATTAAATGAATATCTATGCTTCTGGTTGAAGGCCTCAAGGGAGAGGCAGTTTCAGTTACCCCCGACTGCCTGCCTGACCCTAACCAAGGGGGTTGTTGACCGCACCGAGAACGTGGACCGAACCTGCCGCAGGAGGTCTCTCCGTTGAGCTCTACTTGGAGCAGGAGGATGCTTGGGTGCTAGGGGGGGCACTGGCCATAAATCCCTCACCTTCCGGGTCCTGCACAAGAGGCTAACGTGACTCGGGATTGGATCTCGAGACCCGCATACTAGTTTTTACGGGCGAAAGCTTGGAATAGTGATCCCTGTGGATTACTGGATAGCCTTCGGGCGGATTATGGACAAGCCTACGGGCGGAAACTCCTTGTATTTCAAAGTAAAAATGATGATATGTTAATAAAGAACTTGTTTGATATTGTTTTTCTATGTCACGTGATAAGATTATGTAAAGAAACCAGTGCTTAACGGATTAATTAAAGAAGATGATTGTTACATGTCAAATTAATGTGTTAGATAATTACATAACTAAAACAAACCGAGGAAAGTGTGGAGGATGGGCCATGGGTCCATCCTACGGTTGGGTGATCCCGGTCAGCCGGGAACTTTTCTCAAAACTTGAAGAACAGTGGGATGATCGTCAAAAGACAAGAACAACGAAAGCGTGGACCTAGATTTATGTCTTAACCGATTTACACTGTTTTAGGGGAACGGAATGGGACTATGCCTTATGGTAGAGAGGTTGAACTTTGCATCCCTCTCGTTTCCCATTCTCCTTAAACCAAGTGCAGCATGAATCCGCTTAGGACCTAGTGTTTCTGTAAAAAGTAGTTCGCTTGGGTCCGATGCTAGTTGCTGTTAGGTAATGACCAATCAGGATAACCCTAATTCCGGTCGATCCTAAGTGGGAACAGCCAGGATACTTCTACTATGTGGCAGACGCGGAAAGACCTAGATCGCAAAGCCCGTAACATTCCATGGGAATGCCGGGTGGAGTTTTCTAGACATCCTTTCCGATGGATTGCTAAGATGTGTCCTGGATGATTCTAGTGGACACGTTACACACATTTAGAAATTATCTCTGACCGGCGTCCTGGTTTTAGGCCTAATCTAGTGTGGGAGCTAATGGAAAAGCTAAAAATCAAGCGCATGCATTCTACTCCCTACTACCCATAGTGTAATGGTTTGGTAAAAAAGGTGAATGGGCTGATTTGTAAGATAATTATCAAGCAAGTACACATGCACCCAAAGCACTAGGATAAAAAATTGAGTGCAGCTCTTTGGGCCTACAGGACTTCATTCGGAACCTTACTTGGCTATACTCCATTTCACCTTGTTTATGCCAAAGAGGCTTTGCTTGCTATAGAAGTAGAACTAGCTAGCTTACTTGTTTTAGTAGCTAGTTAAGAGAAGAATCAAGATAATAAGTTAGAGGAAAGGATCTTGGATCTAGACAGGCTAGAGTTAGATAGAGAAGCAACAATCAAACAATATTCCATGCAGGCTGAAGAGAGGAGGAATACATTTAATAAGAAGCTAGCTAGCAAGCACATAAGGGAAGGATAACTTGTGCTATGCTATGATAACCACTTTGATAATAGAAAGTATGCTAAACTTGTGTTCAAGTGGGAAGGGACATTCATGATCATAAGAAGATATCCAAATTCAAGCTATAAACTAGGTGACATGGATGGGAGAGTTCACTAGACAATGGTAAATGGATGGCAACCATTAGGAAAAAAATGAACTCACAAATGGGCCTTTTAGCCCCCCTCTCTCCTCCTTAAAATATGGAAAAGAGGAGAGAAGAATAGTAAAATAATCCTCCTCTCTCTCCACTTTTACAATCTCATTTTACCTTTTTTATATTATCTACAAAGATATACTCAGATTCCTTCTCTCTCCTCTTTCAAGAAGTATTTTTCAAACAAATTTTATATTCAAAAAGGAGTTAGTTAGGGAGTGTGGTGCTTTGTTTTCAATGCAAAATGATTAGTAAATACGAGGTAATTGATTTTTTAATCGAGAACAAGGAAAATGAAATTTCGAAAGTTCCTTTTAAGATATTTTGGGGATTTTTTATATCCTAGCTTTTGGTCAAAAAATAAACTGACTTGTCAAATTTTGTGTTTTTTGGAGATGCTTTTGGAGGCAAAATAAAAATATCTAAAATACGAAAAGTCTTGGACATCCCTACCCTTTGAGCTATTTCCTCCCATATCTATACTCTCTCATGGCTCTATTGTGACCTCTTCTCTGTGTTTATGCAACCTTCATTTATAGAGTGAATTACTTACACCCCCCCTTTCCATTGGCACCTTTGTGTGCCTCTCTCTGCATCTCCACTCTACCTCTTGTGACAACCAAGTAGGCTCCTCGTTTCTATTAATAGTAAAATGAATACTAGAAAGAAGGAGCTGCATATTGAGGTAGAGATTGAATATGCCCCATTATTCAAAAGAGCCCAACGTACCAATGTCAACCCTCAAGTTTTGCAGAGTTACAGGCAAATGGGATTGAAACATGTGGATTTGTGTGTTGATGGGGGAATCTACCCAATTGACCCCTTAAACAATAGACCTCCAACTTTCTCAGGAATCACAAATTTGTTGAAGTATGTGTGTGAGGGTGAAAATGGGTTACTTGGTTATACTAGGCGGCTCAATGATCAGGTGTTCAAAGTATTTACAACTTGCCAAGCAACCATACAAAATTTCCATGATGTGATCGCTGCATATCAACTTCATATACAATAGCTCATAGAACAAGTGGTATAGCTGAATGACACTATAATTCAACAAAACAATCAAATTATTTGAATGTAGGACACTATCCATGACATTGGTATCTCATATGAGGAGGCAAAGGCACAATTGGACATCCTGAGAAAGATCAACAGCAAGCTAACACAGGAGTGCAAACGAAAGAAGAAGCCAATCAATGAATTAATTGTGAATAGTGGCCAGTGAAAGCGATGTATCAAAGCATGTAAGGTAGCTCAGAAACAGAACATAGGTGAGGACGAGGTTGGATCGTGTATTAGTAGATTACTGAAGGCAAGTACATTGGAAAACGCTTTGAGTAATCCTAAGTTTAAGGCTATGAAGGAAAATGTGATTGAGTGTACATTAAAAGATGTGCCAAATGAGTTCTTAGCTGTAGATGCACAATCTATTTATGACAGGGCCGTCATTAGCACAACGACTTACTCAAAGATATTCAAAGGTGTGAAGGTTGGGTTTGGTTGTGCTGAAGAGAAATAGAATCGTGCCTCTTCCTCAACATTCAAAGTTAATAGAGGCCCGATGGCAACTTAATACAAAGGTTTTGAAGTTGATAGGAGATTCCATGCATGTTCAATGTGTGGAAACACTAAAGGTTGGGACCAAAAATGCATATGAGGTTAAGTACACCGAACTCAACAATTATTATTTAGATTTGAATAAGGTGTAGTCAGCAATGGTAACGTACTACAATATGTCTGTTGAGGAATGTAATGGTAAATTGCAGTTTGTTATAAAATTAGATGAAAGTGAGGTCATTAAAGGAGTAAAGCTTGAAAGAGTTAGTGTAACTGTGATGAATAGATCTTTACAATTTGACAAGAACAACCTAGGGAACTTTAGTGTTCAATCTGAGTGCCATGTGTGTGGTGGCTCACTGCATTTGAAGTTCCTAAGGAAACTTTAGAGGTGTTGCAGTTATTCTTTATGCACACAAGCATTCCAAGCATCATCCATCGTTAGGAACATGGTGAGATACTCTCGGTTGAAGGGTATGGTCAATACTTAGTTGAATGGCATCTTGCAGGGCACTTGAAAACTTTAAAATGCATGTGTGGAATCTCCTATGGTGCAAATACAAAGAATTCATGCCTATATTGCTTGACAGAGAGGGTGGAAGGAAATGACAGAAAGAAGAACTAGCAAAAGGTGACAAGCATTGCATGGATGCACAATAGAGAAGATCCCACTTGAAAGCCCATCTTCAACATTCCCTTGGATCGTGTTCACATTTGTTCATTGCATGCTTTTGTCAGAATCATGGAGAAACTTGTATATGAATAAATTTTCTTTGCTTATAGGATGCAAACAAAAAAAGAAGCCATTGCAATGTGTAGGAATGTGGAGTGAGTGCTATCAGAAATTGGGCTACACAAGCATCAAGTGACGATTGAAAAAGATATCAAGAGATCAGGAAAATCTGGTAACTTGCCAAAAAATCCTTCATTTGGAGGAGCAAAGGCTAGGAAGTTTCTCTTAGTACCCATCAATGAGGAAGGGAATATCATGGTTCGTAGGCCGCATGTAACATACCATAGGAACCCCACGTGTAATTTCAAAAAAGAGAAAATTTTATTACCTTTAGTACAAATTTTTCTACTCCCCCCTCTCTCCTTGCCGGCAGCATGTCAGGAGGGAGAGAGAGTGGGAGTGGTGGTGATGGGGGGGAGACATGCAACCTCCAGGTGGGAGGGGTGGCCATGCCACCTACCTCCTCCCCTCCCCTATATAAGGGGAGGCTTCTCCCCTCCCCCAGCGATAGACGCAGGAGGCTACGCCCCCCTTCCATACGTCGCCACCTTCCCCCCGTCAGCTACTACGCAGGGCCACCTAGGCCTCTGTCCATAGCCACCTTTCCCCCTGGCCGTCTGTCGGCCCTATCTCCCGCCCTCCTTACTGGTGGCGCTGCACACTCCTCCCCTGGGCCTTCCGACGACTAGGGCTTTTTTCCCCCCTCCATCCTGTTGAAACGGGGTCTAGGAACCTACGACCATAACCACCACCCCCCACCTTCTGATCAACCGCTGTGCGGGCCCCTGTGAGGGAGAGTAAGAAGAAGGGAAGTAGAGGGCGAGAAGGAGAATAAGAGAAGGAGTAGGAGAGAAGTAGAGGAAGAAGAAGAAGAGGGAGAGAAGGAGAAGGAGAAGGAGAGAGGAAAAGAAGGAGAGGGAGAGTGAAGAGAAGAAGAGGGAGAAGGGGAAGGAGAAAAGGAGGAGGAGAGAAGAAGAAGGAGTGAGAAAGAGAAGAGAAGAAGGGGAGAGAAGTAGAAGTAGAAGGAGAAGAAGAGAAGGAGAGAGAGAAGTAGAAGAAAGAGAAAAAAAAGGGGTATAAGAGAGGAGAGGAGAAGAAGAAGGGGAAGGAGAGAGGTAGAAGAAGAAGAAAAAGAGGTAGAGGGAGAGAGGAGAGAAGTAGTAGAAGAAGAGAAGAAGGAGTGAGAAAGAGAAGAGAAGAAGGGGAGAGAAGTAGGAGAAGAAGAGAATGAGAGAGAGAAGTAGAAGGAAGATTAAAAAAAAAGGGGTAGAAGAGAGGAGAGGAGAAGAAGAAGGGAAAGGAGAGACGTAGAAGAAGAAGAAGAAGAGGTAGAGGGAGAGAGGAGAGAAGTAGTAGAAGAAGAGAAGAAGAGAAGAAGAAGAGAAAGAGAGGGAAGGAGGAGAAAAGAAGTGGGAGAGGGAGAAGGAGAGAGAGAGAGAGAGAGTACTAGAATAAGAGAGAAGGAGAAGAAGAGAAGGAGAGAGAGAGAGTAGGAGAATAAGAGAAAAGAAGAAGAGAGAGAGTGAGAAATAAGGAGAAGAGGAGAAAAAGAAGAAGAGAGAGAGAGAGAGAAAGAAAGAAGGAGAGGGAGTGGGAGTTGGTAAGTAACCTCAACAAGTCACCCAAACCACTCCCTCGGTGAAGGACCCCATCCAGCGGTCTTTCCTATCGAACCTGTCAACCTAAAACCCGTTAAGGTCCGGACTGCCCAATCTCTGCGAGGCGAATGGCTCCCAAGAAGAAAGTCACGGGAAGCGTAGGCACCCAAGCTACCGATAATGCTGGAGGGGTGAGCGGAGTGACCAACGCAACACACACAAATCAAGCCCAGGTTCTAAGCTTTAAAAATTAATTAGATATTATTTCTCGTGGAAGAGATGAAAGGATTGGTAACCTGCATGGAATAAGAACGAGTCTTAGGGTTCTATTTACTCTAAGTACAAAGTTGCATGTGCGAAATGGTAGAGTTTGGAATTCGTATAAGATTTTATGCATGAAATGATAGCTTTTACTCACATAAAATGATAAGGTTATCACCTTACTTCACATAAAATGATAGCTTTTTAACCAGTTTAGTGCATGAATAGTTATTTAGAATTCACGTTTCACAATCATGGTTAAAAGAAACACATGAAATGTTAACCATGAGATACACTTGCATCGTTAGAAAAAACCATAGACTTTCATAGACGCAAGTCACATATGTGATTCGGTGCATTAGAAATAAGTACTCGTTGCCAGGAATAAAGACAGATAAAAGTCGTTTAGATGGCACAACTATACTAAAAATGCACAATGTGCATGATGGTTAAGGTTGATTGGGAAATCCTGCATAGAACCGCACTAAGAGAATTGGAAGGATCGGAAGCATCTAGACTGCATCTTGAAAGTCTAATGAAGAATCATGTATTTTCATGTGTGTTAAGTGAGCTTGGTTGGAATTAGAGACTAAAAGACCCTTGGTTGGGTTGCGAATAAGGCATGTCCGTTGCCTTGACTGACCAGCTAATGCTTGAGGTAGGGACTAAGATACCCTAAGGTAAAACCCAAGGGAAAAGGGCAAGTATGAGTCAACTTACCAAGACCATTTGCTTGCATATCTTGTTTGAAATCATTGTGATCTCGCCAAGTCGCGAAAAGACCCAAGATCGGATATTGGGAGCATCTGAAAAAAAAGGAGTCACACCTTAGCAGTCGGTCGTACAAACGACCTCCGAAATGTTCGCGCTTGTACTTAGGCACATTATTTAATCTCTCTGCTGAAGGAACTAATTCAAGGAAAACACTTAATGCTTCATGTTGAAAGCCTGGGGGGAGAGGTAGGAACAGTTACCTCCGACTGTCTGCCTGGCCCTATCCAAGGGGCTTGTTAGCCGTGCTGGATATATGGATCTAGCTCGCCGCGAGAGGTCTCTCCGTGGGTGCTGCTTGGAGCGGGAGGACGCTTGGGTGCCAGGGGAAGCTTTGGCTATAAATCCCTTGCCTCCAGATCCCGCACAAGAGGTTGACGTGACTCGAGATGGGATCTCAAGGCCCAGGTACTAGTCAACGGGCGGAACTTGGAGCAGCAATCCTGTAGATTGTTGGGATAGCCTTCGAGCGTGACATTGGATGTACTCCAGGATTTTGATAAATAAAGAGTAGTTATTGGAGAAAAATGAACTTGCTTGGCATTGTTTTTGTATCAGTGCCTAAGTTACCTGAAGGAACCAGTGATTAATTTGTTTAATTAAGGAAGCTGATTTTGCATGTCAAAACGTAATGTGCTAGGTAATTAGATAACTAAAGCAAACTAAGGAAAGTGCGGTGGAAAAGATTTAGGTCCGTTCTATGGAAGGGTGGTTCCAGTTAGCTAGAAACTTTTCTCAAATGATGAGATATTAAGACAATGAAGACCTAGTATCAGTAGATGTAGAATTTCCAATTTCTTTTGTTTTAGGGGAAAGGAATGGGACTATTCCGTATGGTAGAGAGATTGACCTTCGCATCCCTCTTGTTTTCCATTCTCTTTGAACCAAGTGTAGCATAAATCCGCTTTGACTCTGTTGTTCCTACGCAAAGTGGTACATCTGGAGCTCGACGCTAGTTTGTTCCCAGAGACTTTGCTGATAGGAAAGAAAACCTTACCTCAGGTCGATCCCAAGTGGGAACAGCTGAACACTTCCGCTCGGGGCAAACTTGGGAAGACCTAGATCGCATATTACTGCTTATGGTTGTTTCCAAGAGATTGAAAAAAACTCAAAAAGGTAGTGTTAATAAACACCTTAGTTTAAATATTCTTGAAATATTCAAGGAAAATCTTCAGTTGATGGATTCTTGTAGACTTTCTTTACCCTTCAATACAACCTTTGGGGGAACTTTAAATTTTTCGGGAGATTTTGTACATTTCTTCATCCAAGAGAAGACAATGCTATCTATTGTTTCCCATCGTTCAGGATATTTTTTGTTGCACATCCAATATTTATCCCAACAATTAAAATACACCTCTGCATCTGTAGCATTTTGACAACTACAAACTGGTGCCCAATACGTACCTTGTTGAAGTTTTTGGAATGTCTATTTGTATCAATCTCACTTTGTGCAACACCAAGCCATATTGGTGTTAGATATGATCAATGCCCCACCCTCATTAGGTGCTACCAATGATCCATGGTGCTCAAAGTTGTAAGGCCCCCATTATGAGGAGAAGCCAAATGTAAGCCCGGACATTGGTTGAGTCCTGACTTGTATATTAGATCAGGTCTATGTGACCGGATGGCAAAAAGGTGACTGTTGTGGGTCTAATCTTTGGGTTAGACGGAGTGGTTAAGCTGGTAGCAACTCGAGGCGCATTGCATCGAGTTGCGGTGTAAGGGAGTTAAAAGCGGCCCCTATTGTGGGGTTCGGGGACCGCGGAAGCGGCCCCTGGCTGGGGGGTCCCAGGGGAGCTAGCGGCCCCCCTAGCGAGGGTCCGGGGGCAGCGCCCCCGGCTCGATGGTAAGGGGAATATTCCCTGGCTGACTAGTGGAGGCTCATATGGTAGGTCGGGGTCAGCACGCTGACCTAACGACCTTTGCGGGCTATAAAAGCTAAACCCCTTCGCAGCCATCTTTCACTCATCTTTCACCCAGTCAGAGTTGTTATTCCAGCTAGCCTTAAGCTCTTCACCTATATTCTGTCTAGATGGCCATCTAAGCTTCACACAGTGGAAGCGCACGGGTTGACAGAGCCATCTTTGTATCAGTTGTTTGGAGTTAAAGAATTTACTGATTCTCCTCTTATCTGTTGTGTACTCTCTATCTCTTTCTCAGATTCTGTTCGTTGCGTCGTGTAATATTTTACAATTGGATATACTGGATCTGAAAGTCTAACAAGCACAAAGTCATCTTTCTTAACATCAAGCATTGGTTCAAATGCATGTTTGGGTCATTTGCTCACAGGACCACAATAGTGATCATTCAACTCTTCCAATCCAATGAAGTCATCTGCATTATCTACATCTATATTGGTTACATCACTTTGTGTTCTTGGCCAAAAATCTATGAAAAATAAATCTTATTGGACATTTGGAGTTTGAAGAGTGTAGATCATATGTTTCCAATAATCAATCATTGGTGTTATAAACTTTGTGAACTTTGCTTCAGGTTGTTGTACATTTGACCATCTTTCCCAATACTTCAAATAATCTTTAACTCCACTTACTACTTCTTGATTATCCTTAATGTACTCAAACATAGGCAGCAACATTGGAACACCCTTTGGAAGAGTAGGCTTTCGTGTAAGGTCTCTCTTCCATAATTCAAAGCCACCTTCTCTTGGTAACCAGTATGGGGACTTTGGATGCATCTTGTATTGCATGACAGGTGTATCTCCTTGCATATAAAGCAAAAATTGAAGAGGTTTTGAGTGACCAACAAGTGTATCTTTCAAGAATCACACAAGTATTCCTCAATGTATCTCTTAAAGTCACGCACATGTGTCAATTAGAAAGGTGTAGGACTAGTCATCTGGCATGATTGAAAATGTTGCATAAGATGAGGAAAAGTGAAGGTCATGCTTGTCCTTAGCTTCTCTGAAAATTTGATGAGCATTGCATCAACGTCTTCATGTGTATGACCCACCATGAGAAACCCAAGCTGGATCATCTTGAATGTTCCTCGTGCAACAAGCAATGATAGATATGCAAAGAGATAGCAATTTTTGTTTTCTGACCCACAATTATCAAGTTGAAGAAGTAAGTTCTCTGGCAATTCTTTGAAATGATGATGGTCATCCTATGGTGTATGATCTTCCATGCATGATTCATTTTGTGCAAAACCTTGATGGTGATCTAGTGCTTTTTTCGAGTTGAGAGCATTTAGTAGCACAGAGGTTGATCTTGGCATTCCATCTACTTGTAGATCACCATTTGTATGCCTGTGTAGTCGCTCCAAGTTCCTAAAGCACAATGACAATGAGGCAATTGTGAAGTGAGGATCATGAGGCCATAGATCGAGTGAGAAATGTCCATATCTACCTTCTCCATGTCCATGTGTAATCATGCCTGTTAAAGAAACTGGCAGTTGAGTAGATCTTTCAGTCTCTTTTGATCGAAGCCTTAACCTGGGGATAGCTGTCTTTTTCTTGTCCATTTTATCATGTATGATGCACAAGTTTTTATCTGGATCTAATGCTGAGAACAAGCGCCAACTGTAGTATATGTTCCGACAACTTTGTTGTTGTAGTATGTGACATTGACGCTTCTTTAGAAGCACATTTTGCTCTTGAAGACACTTTGTTGCTGCAAGTTGCTCTTTGATCTCTGAGCAAATACTACATTTGGAGAACTCACTTGTCTTTGCTAAGGCTACATGCTTGAACTCTGTGTTCCAAATACGATTGAAGGTGGACAAGGACATTTTCTTACATCCAATACCACTCAATGTTATATTTACTTCTGCCCATATATCTACCTGCTTGTAAAAATCTCGGATGACCAATTGTGTCTCCCTTGATCCATCTTGCATGGTTCTACTCTTGTGTGGCATTTGCTCTCTACATTCTTCTTAACAAAGTCTCTAAGGATGGCTCTTCCCATCTCTGTGTGATCCCAAGCTGCTCTTATTACCCCCTTGTTTCCATGCATTGCCCTCCTCACGCCATGCTCAAATTGTGTTTTGTACCTATAAAAAGATGTCTTTGGGATTCCATGAATCTCATACCATGCCCTTCCACATACCACTTGTCCATTGAAGATAAAGCTATACTTCCTTGTTCCCAAGTAATCAATCCTGCATGATGATTCAAACTTGTCATAAACATAGTTTGTGCGGTCTTCAAATTGAAATCCCCAAAAGTATTTACGTAATTGTTGCATTGCTTCTCTATCAGCAAATTGACAACACTTTTATTGGCAACAATCAATCATGGAAACCTGTGAAATGGAGTCCATAGAAATCCTCAAGTTTGCACCTTTAGGGGCAATAATTCGGCGCTTTCTATTGACCATACAATATGATATCTTCTGAACAAAAATTCATTTTTTTGCAGAAACATAATCTTCATTGGTATCTTCCATGTTTTTGGCACAAGCATTTGTAGAGACAAATTGCATGTATGATTGTTGTAGTATAAGTGATGTTCCATCATCAAAGGTGACTTGTTTATTAGGCCACCTTTCCAAAGTGACACAGTGGAGGTTGTCATCTATGTATGTTCCTGTGGTTTGATCAAGGGCTTTATCTACCACCACACCAAAATCCTCTTCTCCTAGCAATTCAAAGTTTATCACATCATATGGAAAAGCCAATAATATAACCCCTGTCCCAACACACACAGTGTTGCCTTCTATCCATAGCATCACTCTACGTTCTCTCCAACTTTTATGAATGCTAAGCTCATCAATATCCTCAGAAGGTAGGACATGGTTTGATTCATAATCATCTCCTCTGTCATGAATTGTTATTGAGTTTGAAACAACCACCACATCTTTCTTTCCCCATTTTGCAAAACCACCTACAGCTTCATGAACCTTCATTGCATCAATTGTTGGGAATGGCAAATACGCTACTACATTTAAATATTTATCAATAGCCACCATTGAAATATATCCATCTTCAAGTGTTTCTCCATGGCATGTCTCATTTGGATGTATTGCATGCACTCTATTAAGTGCAACAATCTCATGATCAACTAGCAAATTCACAGTTTCTCCAAAATAAAATTTGTTATTCATGATAACAGGTGAGAAAATGGAGATTTTATCATTTGTATGTTGTCACCTCTCAGAAAGAAGAAAATAGTGATGAAATTGCTAAATACAATGAAGTATCAAATTTCATTGAAACAAAAAAAGTACTTAAACATTAGATAGAATGAGTCCAACTTCCATAATAGAAAGTATTAATGGAAACATCGTACAGAAAGAAGGGGATAGATTTGACCATATGGCCAGAAACAATCTTTCTCATGAACTGTGCCGCCCTAAAGTAAACAAGAAAAGTTTCTTCTATTATTTTTAGTTGCCTTGATTTTACTTTATTTTATTAGCTACTCTTTGAGTAAGCAAAAACTTCCTTGTGTGTTCTCATTGGGAAAAGATATAGCAGATGTTCAAAACTTATACTATATCTATTCAACACGAGAACAATGATTAAAATTATTTATAATGTGTATAGGAAAAGATTTAGCCACCTCATCAAAAATCTATTGTATGTATTCCATACCATAGCAAATATAAAAATTATTTGTGATCCCCATAGGGGAAAACATAGTCAAATGATTGAAACCTTTGTTATATGTATTTCACATGACAAAAAGGATAAAAGCTCATTGTAGTCTCCATAGAAAAATATTTAGCCAAATGGTCAGAACTCAAGTCAAATACATATAACAAGGATAAAAGTTCATTGTGATCTTTATGGAAAAAGATTTAGCCAGATGGTCAAAACCTCTATTGCAACTATTTTACACAAGACTTAGGATTAAAATTCTTTGTGATATCCACAAGAAAAGATTTAGCCATATGGTCAAAACATGTATTTAACCTAGATGATAGAAAGAATAATAAATTTTTGTGATGTCCATAAAACAAGATTGAGCCAAATGTTCAAAGCCTTTATTGTATGTCAACAATAATAAATAATTTATGTGATCTCCATTGGAAAATATTTGATCAAATGATCAAAATCTTTATTTCATGTATTCCACATGACAACAAGGATAAAGATATTTTGGAGAAACTTTGACCTTGTGCTTAAATGTTGAAACCACAATGACCTCTAAAGAATAGAAGATTTCATTCACTATGACACAAAGTTATAAATATTGAGGAAATTTTAGCATCAATTAGAAGCTATTTGAGAATGAAAGATAATTTTTATCATGGTTAAATATTTATAAATCTTACACTACCTACTTGTTGATAATAGTAAAATGTATCATATTACATTTTATTTTTAAGTTATACTATTTTAGTCTAAATCATGTTATATTAGTATATCGTACTATGTGCATATTATGGAATATATTATCAAAATATATTTTAAAATATATATATTAAATTAATTTATTAATAATTAATGAATATAATTTAAATATATTAAATCATATTTTATAAGATTATGTATATTAAATATATCTAATATGTAATGTGTAATATCATTGAGGATTTTGAACCGACCTTAGTGATAGTTTGAGAAGAGTAGAATCTCTAGTAGGGTAGGATAGACAGTATGTAGGAAAAATCTCTAGCTGGGGAAATAGAGGCAATATCTGAATGGTGGGTTCTTAAGGAGGGGTGAGGGGGAAGGAGTTGTTCTAGGAGAGATGCCCCAAGTAAGAGTTTGAGGGCAATGTCTTCCTCGGTGGAGGTTTGGGAGCAATGCCCCCAGTTGGGGTTTCGAGATAGCACTCGTTGTAGGGATTTGGGGGCAAAACTCCCAATGGGGGGTTTAAGTAGTAGGGCCCTTGGTGGGGGTATGTGGGCAATACCCCTAGTAGGGGGTTGAGGATAGTGTCCCTGATGGGGATTTGGGGGCAACGCCCCTAGCCGAGGTTCGAGGGTAGTGCCCCTGGTGTGGGGGTTTGGGGACAACGTCCCCAATGGGGGGTCCGGGGGCAACGCCTCGGTGGGGGTTTGGGGGCAACACCTGGACCCTTTGTTGGGGGTATTGCCCAATGGGGGATTCGGGGGTAGCGCCCCGGTGGGGATTTGGGGGCAACGCCCCCAATGGCGGGGTCCTGGGGTTGCCGGTAGACTCGGGCGGCCAACGATATAGCTATTACGTGATTTTTGAAAAATTTGCAACTTGAAATCTTTAATAAAATTAAAAAATAGACACAAAAATAAGATCTAAATCTACTCGTATTTCGTAACAAATTATGGTTATTTGAATAGCGTGATACATTAAATGATTTGTTTCATGAGTCGGTCTTTACAACTAATCATGACATTTCTCAAAATGAGTTTATCTTCCCCTCCCTCTCTCTTCCATGCAACTCTCTAACCTGAGCGTTTTCTCTATTGTGTTTTTACAGTTATGGGTTGCACATCTCTGATCCTGTGCGTTTTTATCTCTGCTCCTGTCGCCCCTCTCTTACTATAGGTGTTGCAGCCCTAATCTTTGGCGGTTCTATCTCCCTCCTCTTCTTTGACTACTCTCCACTGTTTCATTTTCTCAAACTGAAACAAATTGTGCATTGCAATTTCTGGTTGGAATCAAGGTATTATGACCAAAACTACGTGCATCTTCAAATCAGAAATCTTGCTCCAAGGATTCAGCAATTTAACAAGGTAGTGAATGATCGCCAGCCCACACCGTGCCTGCTCCTACTTCATGGGTGATTTCTGTTACGTTGGCACACATTACTGACCTACTAATTACAACAGGTTTTCAACTTTTCCCTACTTCATTTCTGATTTTGACTTAAACTACATTGATTATGACCATTTCAATCCATATAATTACTACAAATCACACTACTAGTCTTTTGTATGAATAGTATTAAATAATATTAAGATCAAATACCAAAAGCATTTTCTAAATCAGTTTCATGTATGAAAACTAAATGCAATATGTATTTTTGTATATGTATTTCTGTAGCAATGAGATTAGGCACTCACTCTTGAGAATTCAATGTCTCCTTTTTCTTCTTGATTGCTTGATTGATCTCCTAGAGTGCTTGTGTTTTTTGTTGTCCAACCACTACCTTGCAAGTGATAGCTTCACTCTACGTCAATATTGAAAACATGACTTCTTGCACTATTGAAATACTCTTTTTGTTGTGAATATGAAATATATGATTTTTGTAATGTTGAAAAAAGTCTCTTAGATATGAATATGGAATAAATGGTTTGTGCAATGCTTTTATCAAATATGAGTGCTTTCAAAATACTAGCCTTTCTTTCTATTCTGTGATGCTATATACCTTAAGATTTTGCCTCAAGGCTAAACCTAGCCTTATATTTGTTGTATTATTCCATAATATTAGAGCATTTTATCAAGTTCTTATACGTTGTATTATACTTTACTACATAGAACTTTCCATTATACTGTATTTTCATAGTAAAAGCATTACCATCAGATTTTATGGTTACACTCTTTATAATTTTGCAATAAGCATATGGCTATACAATACTTACAAATACTCAATATGATTTTGCCATAGGATGTAATTTGATTTTCTAACAACACATATTATGATCTTTCATCAATTTATAGATTAGACCATATGGTCAAAAAATTTCTTGCAATATAAGAAGTACCTTTTGTTATTTTATTCAATACAATCTGAGATTTGGCCATGAGATCAAATCTTTTCTTATAATATAAGAAGTAATTTATGTTCTTTTTTGTAATATACTGTGAGATTTTGCCATGTGGCCAAATCTTCTCCTTAAGCTACCTCTTGGCCAAAATAAGAACTCTTGTAGTATCACAATATCTTGCAACCAATCAAGCACTTTGTTCATTTTACTACAAGAATGACATTTTTCCATTTGGTCAAATGATTTCTTATATTATTAACCCTTTCTTACTTCCAAAAGGAAAGGCTAGTTTCTACTTAGAATTCCTTACTTTCTATAATTTGGCCATGTGGTCAAATCTTGTCTTGCAACCAAACAAACCACTTTTTTGGAGTTTGATCCTAAAAATTTAAGACTAAATCTATGGTGGGTTTAATCACACAAATTTTGGATATGCTAGATTTGGTTGTATGAAAAAATGTTCTAAGAAAAACATCTTCTATATTATCTCCAAAAAAGGAAGACCATGTTCTACTTGGAACTCCTTGATTACCTACTATATGTATAGAAAGTCTCGCCATGTGGTCAAAACTTGTTGTGCAACAAACAAACCAGTTTGTTTCCATAAACCATTTCTTTCATTTCAATTTTTCATAACTTCTTATAAATATCATATCATTTTGCCACAAATTAGCCACTTTTTTCATTCCACTACAAAATAAAAATTGGCCATATGGTCAAATCTTTCATTTTGTTATCAATGCTAGCATCCAAGAATCCCCCATTCTTATTTTGTTCAGCCATATGATCAAATCTAATCTCATAAATCTTGTAAACCATGAGACTACTTTTTCATTCCATTATAAAACAATATTTGGCTATATAGTCAAATCCAATTTCACAGCATGTTACAACAAATGAATCACTTTCTTCATATGGTTATGAAACTAGATTTGGCCATATGGTTAAAACCAGTTTATAGAAATCGTCTTATCTTGTAGGTTTTTCCATGAGGTCAAATCTCCACCTTTCAAGTGTTTTTCACTTTATCTTATATTGATATCTATGGGATTTGCTACATAGCTATATTTGTTTATATGTGAATCTCATATCACAATAAACCGCATCCTCTCTTTAACTAGCCTTTAAGAACCCTATGGTAAAAAACCATGGCAAAGTTTCTAATTTGATAGATAAGTCTTATGACTAAATATGATTTGACCACATGGCTAAGACCAATGACAATGTTTCTACAATATAGCTTATTTTAAGGGAAGCTTACATGTACAGTAATTAAAATGTTAACTTTGGGCCAAATGGAATTGTGAGATTGCTACATAACCACATTGATATATAGGTGGATCTCATATTGGACTAAATCTCATTCTTTGATTAAATAGGATTTGACCACATGGCCAAAAATCTTAGCAAAGTTCCTAGAGTATGATCCTTGCATAGGAAACTTACATGGAGAAGAAATCTAATATTAACTTAGGAACAAAATCATCCATGACATTTTCTACATAACCACAATAATTTTGCACTATATCTCATACCACACTCACATTCAACATTTCATTATCACTTGACCATTTGGTTAAGCCCATGGTCAAGTCTCACTATTAATAGAATTTGATCTTCTCACAGAAGTCCATGGCAAAGTCTTTACTATATGATTCTTGCAAGAGAAACATAATTAATGCTAACTTAAGGCCAGGATAATCCATGAGATTTGATACATAAGCACACATATTTATGGTTGGATCTCATACCACACTTAATCTCAAATTTCAATATTTTATTTTATGGAAGAGTCCCTTTGGAATACATTTGTCTTGTATTTCGTAAAATCTTGTGTTGTTGTGTTTTCAATTTTGAACTTAGAAATATTACACATTTATTTGGGTTTTGTGAATTTTGAATATTTTTAAATCCACTTTTGTCTAACAATTTTTTCTCTTTGTAAAACTATTCAATGGCAAAGAAAGATAGCACATCCAAAAAGGAGACCCAAACCATTGATGGAGTTAGTGGTGGTGTTGCATTTTGAAGAGTGATATTGCATTTTTTGAACAAGATAGTGTCATGGAGAAGATAACAGATGGAGATGCTGGGAAAGAGGAAATACCATGTAATCTTGTTAAGATCAAGGGGAAAAATGTAGTATACAAACTTGATCCTTTGTCATTTCACTTTGCCCATATTAAAGAGGATGAAGAATACTCTTTGAAAACAATGGGATGGACCTTATTTGAGGAGATAAAGGCATAGAAGACATTATATTAGCATTCCAAGATGTTCAAAAAAGTGAGCTACTTTCCCTATATCAATGAAATGTGATCGCCCCAACAAAAGAATGAAGCTCAAAGATAAACAAATAGACTTGAGGTCTTCACCTTCTCCTCAAGAAGAAAATAATTCATGGAATCCCACAAGCTCAAAGTCAAAATCACCTCAACAAAGTTCCTTGTCACATGCTCTTGTTGTTAGTATGGCTGCGAACACTACTAAGAATGATGTCACTTTTCCTTCCATGTTAGAAGTTACACCTGCAAAGCCAATAATTTCTCTTGAGGTCAAGGGAGTAGAAAGAACATTCGATTTTCTTGAAATAGTTAAGAAGAAGGGAAAGAAGGAAAAATCAGGATTTCACATGTTTGAAAAAATCTTTCCATTTGGTCCAACAACACAATTTCATATTCTCGTTGATAGGTGTTATGAGGCACCTCCTTTGTATGCTTATAGGTCACTATGTTGGGATTATGTAGAGAAGCTAACAACATCTTTCATAAGGACTCCCATGAACCCAGCAATAGCAGCATATCATATGTCTTTTGTACAAGACAACAATGAGAAGAGACCCATGCATCGTGATGAGGTGGATGCTAATAAGTTGGTCACTTATAGTTATTGGTTTATATTAGGGCTTCATTCAATTCATGTAGGAAATATATATATTCAGAGTAATACTACACGTTGTCTAGCAACCAAGCATTTATACACCACAAGAAATGCAAGAATATTAGTTGATTGTCCTGCGGACATGTGCGTTGAGCTTTCACGAATGACAAATATGGAATCACATAATGTTATGAAGAATGCCCCTTATGTTGAGTAACTTCAATAATTAAGAGATCAATGGCTAGCATTTGGTTCTCCACCAAAACCCCAACAAGGGCTTTCTAAGACAAGCTCTCAAAGAGTACCATGGCATGTAATCACATATAAGCTTACCTTATTTTTTTGTGAAGATTAGTGTGATGATCTTTCTTTTGTTCTATCCTCACTATTTTGATCTTTTTTTTGCAGAGATTTGTGGCATACATTGGAGAAAATTGTGCATCTAGAGATTGCCATATGATTGTTAGCTCCCAGGAAATATTTAATAGTTGGATCAAAATCATGAAGAGATACTCTAGATGTGAACTTATATCCCAAGAGGAGAGTTCGAGAAAAAAGGGAAGGCAACCTTCTCCTGCTGCATTTCATTGCCTTATGGGTTTAAAGGATGGAGACATCCTTACACTACAAGAGGAGATCAATGAAGGTCATATCCTTTTTCTTAGAAACAAATGTGATAAGGAAGATATGATTGACATGGAAACAAGGGCTAAGCAAATCAAGCAAGATAGGGTCCTAAAGGAGGAATTAGTCACTCTTTTCAATGATTCAGTTCCAGAAAGTAGCGCTGCGATGAAGACTTGGGAAGAGCTTGTTGATGATTATGATATCAATGATCAAGTCTACACAAATATTTTAGGCATTTGCAATGATTGGGTATCAAAGAATCTCACATGTGGAGCTGATGCAGGGTCCCTACCAAATGGAGCCAAAGATATTGTGAACTTCCTAATTGGAAAAAGGAAAAATCCTCTTCAATCCTCCACTACTTCCCCCTGGCGTGTATATGTTTTCGGATGCAATCTAGAAACCTTTGATCTTATACATAATGTTTACAGAGATCCAATTACCATTGGGGTTGTTGTTCTAGATGCAGCACATGGGGTTGAGGGAATGAAATGGAACTCTATAAAGTTTGGAAAGGTTGTATCTACTCTACTACAAATGACATGTGAACCTAAACAATTCATGTTGTTATCATTTCTTAATCGAAAGCAAATGGCAGCTTTGGAAAATGCTCTTGAAAGCATTTCTTGCAAGTATTACAAGCTAGTTGGTAGTGCTGACTTCCTACCAATGGATAGAACGTTTACTTTTGGATCTATAGATTCTTTTATGGTTTTGACATTAGTGACCATGGAGAAAAGCTTCATCAATTTTGAGCAATATATAAACAATGTCAACAAGCCTTCCATTTTGGACTTTGAAGGCTTGGACAAGGAGTGTAATGATGAAGATCTTAAAGAAGAACAAAGGATTGCAAAGGCCGTTTTGAGAAAGAAAATGAAAGCTATGGAAACTACAATCAAAGCATTCAATGATGATCATGAGGTTGTATTTGATGTATATGCAAGTGGACTTGCATCTTAGGTGGCATTGATAAATCATATGAAGACTATTGCAGTGGTTTGCAACACTCAAGAGCAAAGAGAGGTTGAAGCACAATTGTGGAGGGTCCATGAGAGTGCCAAACAAAATTCAAACTCCCAAGAGGTTCCTCCTACTGAAGTTCAAGTTCTTGAAGTACCACCCAAGGGCATAGAAGAATCAAGCCAAGATATAGCAAGTCTAATTATGAAAGAGAAATTAAGGGCTACTTCAGGTGTTTGAACTCTATTCCTTCTCCTTTCATCAAGGAAGACACATTGATGTAATTTTGATTTTTTTCTTGAGAAGTTACTTCCATTAGCATTTGCAATATTTTCTTTCTTTGATGATATTAATTAAAGAAACTATATCTTTGGTTTTTTAATTTTTTATAAAATGTACTAAATAGCTCATTAAATATTTTACCAAATCGGTATTATAAAATGTATTAAAGAGCTCATTAAAATTTATCATCCTTTGAATAACTATTTAATTGTAATCTAGTGTGTAAGAATACTTATCATAATGAAAAGTTTGAGCTAGCTATGTAAAATTTACTTAAGTCTATTTTAGATCTTATTTCAATTAAACTCTTATATGTGTTGTGTTATGATCTTGTCATGTTAGTTTTGGTTAAATTTGTCCACATGGTCAAATCTCTTATCTCTTATAGCCTCTTTTACTACATCACTAGTGTATGTCTATGCATGTACCTTAGGATAAGAAAGCCAACAATATATTGCACACCCCAAAAAAGATTCATTGCACCTTCGAAAGGAGTTTTACCTCAGTAATAAATATTGCAACAAAGATTTCTCTCCAATGTATCTTTTGAGATGTGTATATGGAATATTAAGGTAAAATCCTTGTTACAATTCGTGAGTTTAAATATCTATGGGATATAACTAGTTCAAAAATAGAATGGTTAGTCCTTAAGAAGAAACTATGAAAACTTATTCAAATAGAGTATAACTTATCTTAATTAAATTGTCATGTGTCACTTATAAGTAACATAGTTTTGATCACATGGTCAAAAGTATCATGTTTAAATTTTATTTTAATAATTAGGACTAATAAACATATTCTTTCTGCATGCCATTTTGAAGGCCTTTTTAAAAACTGAGTATGTTAAATATTATAATGATAATTTAATTTGTGTAACTAATTACAAGAATCTATTGTTAGTATCTCAAGTATACTTATAACTAGCAATACAAAGTAGGTATGGAAAAATGACTTTATTAGAATAGATTTTACTTCAAAAAATTTGTCATATATATTTTTTTCACCTCATGATATTACTTTTGATTAGTTGAAACAATGCACTTAAGTATATGCCTTTCTTTCATGTGAGTATCCAAGGAAAACACACTTCACTACTTTAGGGTCAAGTTTCTTCCATTTGTCATAGGGAACATGAACATAGACAAAATACTTTTAGATGTCGTATGTCAGGCTTGTAGCCATACAATTGCTCATAAGGTGCTTTTTCATGTATTTGGAATTAGGCTATAACCTAACCTATGCTTGATCTTAAATCGAAAAATTAGGGTTTGAAAATCAACTTACGCATAGACAATGAGTCATGTGGTTATGGAAATAATAGCACAATTATATTCAATAATAGATAGGTTAAATTGGCATAAACCTAAACACCTAAAACCGCGGAGTACTCGTTTAGAAAAGGGTTAATTCAATGAAATGTATCTCAAGGAACTGACTAGGGTTAGCACGATGAATTCATTTATCTAGTTGCATGTATTGCCAAAGCTGAAACTCCTATACCCTAAATACTTGCCCACATTCACGGAATGTAGGGACAGTAGGACACACTTGCGAGAAAAGATCTAGGGTTTTTTTCCTAAGAATCTCTCGCTAAAAAGATGAAACTCGAAACCCTAGGACCGACAATGTCTGCCTAATGCCATCAGATTATTTTGTGACTCCATTTGATGGGTAAATAGTCCCATAGTTGATGTGACACTTGTGCAACAAGTAGTAGAGTTGCATGATCTTGTGATTTGATCACAAGGGAATGGCCAATTCCTCGGAATGAGATTGGGAGATTCTTACGTAAGTTATCTTGCATGAGGATAAATAATCATCATGATATAGTACATTTCTTGGGTAAAGTGACCAAGTTACAGGGATTGGATATTTTCTTGGAAGCAAAACACCAATCAATAAATTGGAATAATATATGAACTTAAGGTAAGACTAAGTTGGGTTAATAGGGTACGGCCCTAACCCAAGATCTAGGGTTAACAAATAAACTCTTGGGGATCTTGCCAAGTCACAAAAACTGATCCCGGATCGAGTGCTGGATGCATCCGGAAAGAAGGATTCACTCCTTAGCAGTTGGCCAAAAATAATGACCAATGGAATTTTTTACGCTTATAACAGTTTTAAGAGCACTGTTTTAGTGTGTTTGATCAAAGAATTAAAGGATAAATGGATATCTAATGCTTCGGGTTGAAGGCCTGAAGGGAGAGGTAGTTTCAGTTACCCCCGACTACCTGCTTGACCCTAACCAAGGGGGTTATTAACCACGCCGAGAAGGTGGACCGAACCTGCCACGAGAGGTCTCTTCGTTGAGCGCTACTTGGAGCAGGAAGATGCTTGGGTGTCAGGGGGAGCTCTGGCCGTAAATCCCTCGCATTCCGGGCCCTGCACAAGAGGCTAACGTGACTCGGGATTGGATCTCGAGGCCCGCATACTAGTCTACGAGCGGAATCTTGGATTAGTGATCCCTATGGATGGCTGGATAGCCTTTGAATAGATTGTGGATAAGCCTACGGGCTAGATTTTATGTATTTCAAAGATAAATATGATAACTTGTTAAAAAGGAACTTGTTTACATTGCTTTTCTATGTCAAGTATTATGATTACGTGAAGGAACCAATGCCTAACGCGCTAATTAAGGAAGTTGATTGATATGTGTCCTACTGAATATGTTAGGTAATTAAAATAACTAAAAAAACCTGAGGAAAGTACAGAGGATGTGGCCATAGGTCTGTCCTACGGATGGGTGGTCCCGGTTGGCCGGGAACTTTTCTCAAATCACGATGGACAGAAGGAAGGTCATTCAAAGGATTCGAACAGCAAGAGCGTTGACCTAGAGCCTAAGTTATAAGTGATCCCGATTTACGTTGTTTTAGGGGAATGGAATGGGACTATGATCTATGGCAGAGAGGTTGAGCTTCGCATCCCTCTCGTTTCCCATTCTCCTTGAACCAAGTGCGACGTGAATCCACTTCAGACCTGGCGTTTCTGCGTAAAGTAGTTCACTCGGGTTCAATGCTAGTCGCCGTTAGGAAATGACCCATAGGCAAAACCCTAATTCAAGTCGGTCCTAAGTGGGAACGGTCGAAATACTTTAGCTACATGGCAGACATGAAAAGTCCTAGATCGCAAACCCTGTAACATTCCATTGGAGTGCCGGGGGGAGCTTTCTAGACATCCTTTCCAATGGACTGCTAAGATGCGTCCTGAAGATAATAAATGGATACGTTACAAAAACATTTAGTTACACTACCATTTATGAAATGTTTGTAATATCCTAACTCATGAGCAAGTTGCATTGCTTCCATATCTTTCAAAGTAGAGACTAAAGGAGTTTACTTCAACATGGATAATTGTGAGTTGTTCAATGTAAGTGATAGACGATGCAAGGCATTTGTTGAGTATGTTTGTATAGTAGACTATCATAAAGTACAAAATAGGATTTAAACCACTTTATAAGAAATTTTAACACAATTAACTAATGTTATTGAAACAATAAAAAACATCAAGTAGATTCTCTCATTGATATTTATGGTGTTTAGAAACACCAAGGTAATTACATAAAACACTTTAAATTTCTAACAAGCATTTATTTCATAGCCATGCAAAAGCCTTTAATGTAAGGGATATATCTATTATGAAAGTCAAAATTAGTCCATATAGAGTCAGCGCCTTCTTGTTACATCATGTATATTGGAAAAATACAAATTTTGTAGATTTTGTATAAAACGTTTAGCTGCACTACCATTTATGAAATGTTTATGATATCCTAACTCATGAGCAAGTTGCATTGCTTCCATATCTTTCAAAGTAGAGACTAAAGGAGTCTGCTTCAACATGGATAATTGTGAGCTGTTCAATGTAAGAGATGGATGACGTGAGGCATTTTTTGAGGATGTTTGTATAATAGATGGTCTCTTCAAGCAAGAAGTTGAAGGTTGAACATATATACCATCTTTATCAATCATGGTCTTGTGCGCTGCTGATGATGAAGATGAAATACCATCATTCTCTGCTCTAGTCCATTCATCAATGACAACCTTGAATTGAGCATACAATTCATGTCCATATTGAACTGGATCCTGTCCATATCAATCAAACTTGATGACTTCACATGCATCATGGTATTTGCTTAAGTGAGTCAAGTATGGCAGAAGTTCTTTGATCAAGATAGAGTCTTCACGATCAATATCAAATATTTTTGGATAAATGCAATTCTCAATAGGATTTGGACATCCTTTGTAAGGACTATCATCTATGAGAATAGTCTTGGTATGCTGACAAACATCTCCATATTGATCCCATACATACTTCAAAGGCTATTCATTGCAATGCACAAGAACTACTTGCTTAGAAATGCATATCAATCTTTTGCTCACTTTATTTTGTTCGTTTTATTGAAATTACTAATAACCGAACTCTTCCGTTGTGAGCTAATTCTTTTAAATGAACCAAAGTATTTAAGACAAAAAATGCATCCTATCTCCAAAAATCATCCACACACGATTGAATTATAACGACGTAAATAAAAGTTAGGAAGAAAAACCTGGACTTGTGGTGAGATGTCCACATGGATGTTAGGAGACGATCCTCATGCGGTTATGCCTTCTGCTTTCTTAGGAGCCATTGCAAATTCAGCCTTTTCGCCTTGGGCGTAGAGTTATGATCTTGTCCATCTCCTTTGTACGCGAACTCCCTTTGTGAATTGGCTTTAGAAGGCCTTAAAACCGGCTAGGGGAGGAAAAATCCACAAGAAGTATTTGAGGACTTCTGGGGGAAACCTTACGAGAAGGGGATTAGGTGGAATTCGCACGGAATTGGGTGGAAATTTTCCGGAGGCCAGGGGGTATAAGAACCATGATAGGGCTTTTGGGAAAGGCCCACAAGAAAGGATTAAGGGCTTTGGATTGCAGGGGTGGGGTAAACCCACGAGGAGGGTTTTAAATCTCGGGTAGAGGAATTCACTTTGAAAGGCCTTTTAAAGACTCACAAAACAAAGGGGGAAAAATGTGTAGAAGACCCTTTTGGATATAGGGGATTGTGTGTGGGGGGAAAAGGGGCTTAAAGAGCCCTTAGGAGGGGATCTCATGTGTGGGGGGAAAAGGGGCTTATAGAGCCCTTAGGAGGGGATCTCGTGTGTGGGGAAAAAAAAACATTAAGTAGTCCATATGAGGAAGAAGCTTCTGAGCTTCTAAAAGGGAACGTGGAAGCTCCACGTGGAGACCTGCGGCAGATCGGGCGAATGTTGGCAGAGCGGACTACACGGCAGCAGCAGCAGGTGATGTGAATGCGGGCAGGGATCGGCTTCTTCCTCACCACTCATGACCCCCCTCTTTCTTCTTCACGGCTAGACGGCAGCTCAGTGTCTCCTCTCCTCTCTCCCCTACGCAGTCGAACAACATTCTCCCCTTGCTTCAAGGCAGCCCTCCACCTCACTCCACACCCACATTCTCCCTCATGCTTGCTGTCCCTCAGCCGTAGTGTAACAATCTTCTCCCTCTCTCTCACCACTTGCTCATGAGTTAGGATATCACAAACATTTCATAAATGGTAGTGCAGCTATCTACAAAAGTTGTATTTTTCCTATATACATGATGCAACAAGACAGTGACTCTATATGGACTAATTTTGACTTTCATAGTAAATATATCCCTTACATTAAGGGCTTTTGCATGGCTATAAAATATATGCTTGTTAAAAATTTGAAGTGTTTTGTGCAGTTACCTTGGTGTTTTTAAACGCCACCAATATCAATGAGAGAATCTACTTAATGTTTTTTATTCTTTCAATAACATTGGTTAATTGTGTTGAAATTTCTTATAAAGTGGTTTAAGTCCAATTTGTACTTTATGTCTTAGCTAACAAATAAGTCTTGATTGATAATAAAATTTATGTCTATTTCTTTGGAAACACAAACCATTGGTCAAAGGTTAAATCTTTAGTCTTAGAAAAATCATAAACTTCTAACTTGGTATATAAATCTTTATTTTATGATATGAAAATTCATTTAGCTAGTTAAAGTGTGAAGCTAGTTAATTTTGGCCAAAGGCAATATCCATCTTGTCCATATATTGTCAAGATAGATAGAAAATTTGAATAAAAGATATTTATAGGTCATGCATATACATACAAAAAATGTAAATGGGATGAGCAATTATTTGACATACTTGTGTCTATTGATTTACACAAAAAAAAAAACCATGGCATCATAGGTTATCCAAACTTATTACGATATGGTATTAGATCAAGTTATTAAACCACACCTAGTTAGTGGTGACTCTTTTAAGGTCCTAGTTCATGAAACTTATACATGTCACTTTAAATGATGCTATATCTAAAAGAAAAAACTCGTATTATAATATTTTCAAATCCATAACATTTTAAATTTTGGCCATGACAACATATTTTCATACAATGTTTAAGTCTCTTGTATTCTAAATTCTCTCTCCACTCCATCAAACCTTTGTATTCTTACATAAAAACTTGGAAATTTCCTAGGTATATACTAGTTAAGCCTCCTTGATGTTTCCACCACCGTACAACATCATATTTTGTTAGTATGCTACAAAAGATAGAAGTTAAATTCAAATCTCGTAATAGCCACATAGCTTACATTCATCATTTAAGCTCTCAAGATGTGTGATCTCATATTTGTAACATACAAAGTGCCCTTTAAAGATAAACATAAACATAGTGCTCTCTTTCATTCACAAAAGTAAGACATTCATTCAAAGTGGGACTTGGAAAATTCCCAAAATCTCTAATATGGTGTTAAGGAAGAAGATATCCCGAAGACTGCATTCAGCACAAGGTATGGACACTTTGAATTCCTAGTGATGTCATTCAGGCTGACAAATGCTCTTGCTACCTTCAACAGGTTAATGCAGGATATCTTTAGGCCCTATCTTGATGACTTGGTACTCGTCTTTTTTTACGATACCCTAGTCTACTCTAAACAGGAAAAAGATCATGAGCCTCAGCTTTGCATTGTTCTTGAAACAATGAGAGCACACAAGCTTTATGCCAAGAAGAAGAAGTGTGCCTTTTTCAAGCGATAGATTGAATATTTGGGATTCATTGTATCAACCCAAGGGATTTCAGTAGATCCAGCCAAGGTCAGAGACGTTCTGGAATGGCCAACACCAACCTTTGTCAAAGAAATACGTAGCTTTCTTAGACTGACAGGATGGTACAGGATTTTCATCAAAGATTATGCTTTGATTGCAGCACCCCTGACTGACCTACTAAAGAAGCAAGTAGCAATTGGATGGTCACCTGCCGAACAGACCAACTTTGACGAGCTAAAGCAGAGCTTAGTATCGGCACCCATCCTGAAACTTCCTGATCTTAGTAAGGAGTTTGAAGTGGTAACTGATGCTAGCACACTTGCCTTAGGATGTGTGCTTATGCAAGAAGGTCATCCCGTAGCATATTCTTCAAGGAAATTGAAGAGCCATGAAAGAAATTATTCTATCCACGATCTGGAGCTGTTGGCTGTCATCCATGCTCTCAAACTTTGGAGAAATTACCCGCTAGGTAACAAATTTTCCTTAGCGACGGACCACAAGAGTCTTAAATGGATCTTCACCCAGAATGAGCTCAACATGAGGCAACGTCGATGGATCGAAGTACTGGAAAGATATGAATTTGAAATCAAATATAGGCCTGGAAAAGATAATGTAGTTGCCAATGCACTCAATCGCACGGCATTTCTAAATTCTCTTATTTTGCATGATCCATCAACCACAAGATCACTAGCCACAAAGGTATCAATGCCAAACAACCCAATTCTTGAGCTAGCTAGAGAAGAGGCATGTCATGACCCAGTCCATAAGAAATTACTAAGGGAGATCCCCATCAAGGATGAAGAACCAAAGCTAAATACGAAGTATCAAGAATTCTTTGTCAGTAGTGGACTTGTCTACTTTAGGACAAGATTATGTATCTCCGCAAGCCAATCTCTCAAGCAGAAGATACTCTAGGAAGCCCATGACTCCCCTTTCTCAGGACATCCTAGCTATGCCAAGACCCTTAATGCAATCAGGAAGAGCTATTATTGGGATAGCCTCAAGGGTGACGTTCTCAAATATGTCACGGAATGTTTGTCTTGTCAATGCATTAAGGCAGAACATGTCAAAATGCCAGGGAAATTGCAACCACTTCACATTCCCCAAATGAAATGGGAATTAATTAGTATGGACTTCGTTGTTGGCCTACCCCAAGTTCAGGGAGGATACAAATCTATTATGGTTGTAGTAGATATGCTCACCAAGGTTGCACATCTCATCCCTATCAAGACAAACTATAAAGACTCAGACATCGCAAGATTATTCATCAAGGAAATATTCAAACTGCATGGGTTACCCAGAAGAATTACTAGTGATCGTGACTCTCTCTTCACATCACACTTTTGGAGGGCTATCTTCGAGGCTATTGGGGCTCAACTGTATTTCAGTATAGCTTACCATCCCTAAACTGATGGTCAAACGGAACGAGTCAACCAAGTCATTGAAGATATGCTTAGGACACACTGCTGTCGCGAACCCAAAAAGTGGATTCAATATTTGCCACTCGTTGAGTTTGCCTACAATGCTTCTTACCAACAAAGTATTCAGATGACCCCTTTTCAAGCATTGTATGGGCATGATTGTCATACTCCTTTGAGCTTCTCGGATCCAACTTTGAGGGTAGAAGCTTCAAGGCAGATGCTGGAAGACATGGATGATCAAATCAAGTCAATAAGACAGGACATCCAAGCTGCCAAGGATAGACAGAAGGCTTACGCGGACTTGAAACGGCAAGACAAATCCTTCGTTGAAGGTGATATGGTCTTCATCCGCGTACACCCTAAAAAGAGTTCAACGTCCTTGGGAGAGTACAAGAAGCTAAGTCCAAGGTATTGTGGACCTTATAAGATCATTAAGTACCTAGGGCCTAATGCTTACAAACTATAGATGCCCGCAACCCTAATGGTTCATAATGTATTCCACGTTAGTCTATTGAAAAAGTATCTACCTAATCCGAATCATGTACTTGATGATCATCAAATTGTAATGCCTAGCCAAGGAGTCCTTGAGCTACGGCGGCCTGATAGAGTCCTGGATGTCAGGGAGAGGAATTTGAGGTCAAGGACCTTGAGAGAATACCTCATCTAGTGGAAAGATTATCCCAAAGAGGATGCCACCTGGATGGACTAAGATACTCTCAAACAACAATACCCCCAGGTCATCTCGAGATGAGGACATCTTGATTTCTCTAAGGGGAAGAGAATGTAACATACAATAGGACCCCCCCCCCCCAATTAATTTCAAAAAATAGAAAATTTTATTACATTTAGTACCAAATTTTTTACTCCCCCCTCTCTCCCCACCGACATCACGTCAGCGGGGGAGAGAGAGTGGAACTGGTGGTGATGGGGGGGAGGCATGCAACCTCCAAGTGGGAGCGGTGGCCATGCCACCTACCTCCTCCCCTCCCCTATATAAGGGGAGGCTTCTCCCCTCCCCCAACGATAGATGTAGGAGGCTACGCCCCCCCTTCCATACGTCGCCACATTCCCCCTGTCAGCTATTGCGTAGGGCCACCTGGGCCTCCGTCCATAGCCACCTTCCCCCTTGGCCATCAATCGGCCCTATCGCCCCCCCCCCCTCATTGGTGGCGCTGCACACTCCTCCTTGGGCCTTCCGACTAGGCTTTTTTCTCCCCTCCGTCCTGCTGAAATGAGGTCTAGGAACCTATGACCATAACCACCACCCCGTCCTTCTGATCAACTATTGCGTGGGCCCCCGTAAGGGAGAGTAAGAAGAAGGGAAGTAGAGGGAGAGAAGGAGAAGAAAAGAAGGAGTAGGAGAGAAGTAGAGGAAGAAGAAGAAGAGGGAGAGAAGGAGAAGGAGATAAAGGAAGGAGTCGGAGAGTGAAGAGTAGAAGAGGGGAAGAAGGAGAAGGAGAGAAAAGAAGGAGTGGAAGAGAGAAGAGAAGAAGAGGGAGAGAAGGGGAAGGAGAGAAGAAGGAGTGAGAAAGACAAGAGAAAAAGGGGAGAGAAGTAGAAGGAGAAGAAGAGGAGAGAGAGAAGTAGAAGGAAGAGAAAAAGAAGGGGTAGAAGAGAGGAGAGGAGAAGAAGAAGGGGAAGGAGAGAGGTAGAAGAAGAAAAAGAAGAGGGAGAGGGAGAGAGGAGAGAAGTAATAGAAGAAGAGAGGAAGAAGAAGTGAGAAAGAGAAGAGAAGAAGGGGAGAGAAGTAGAAGGAGAAGAAGAGAAGGAGAGAGAGAAGTAGAAGGAAGAGAAAAAAAAGGGGTATAAGAGAGGAGAGGAGAAGATGAAGGGGAAGGAGAGACGTAGAAGAAGAAGAAGAAGAGGTAGAGGGAGAGAGGAGAGAAGTAGTAGAAGAAGAAAAGAAGAAGAGAAAGAGAGGGAAGGAGGAGAAAAGAAGTGGGAGAGGGAGAAGGAGAGAGAGAGAGAGAGAGAGAGAGTAGGAGAATAAGAGAGAAGGAGAAGAAGAGAAGGAGAGAGAGAGAGAAAGAAGGAGAAGAGGAGAAAAAGAAGAAGAGAGAGAGAGAGAGAAATAAGGAGAGGGAGTGGGAGTTGGTAAGTAACCGCAACAAGTCAACCAAACCACTCCCTTGGCAAAGGAACCCATTCAGCGGTCTTTCCTACTGAACCTGTCAACCTGAAACCCGTTAAGGTGCGGGCTGCCCAATCTCCAAGAGGTGAATGGCTTCCAAGAAGAAAGTTGCGGGAAGCATAGGCACCCAAGCTACCAGTAATGCTGGAGGGGCAAGTGGAGCGACCAACACAGCACACACGAATCAAGCCCAGGTTTTAAGCTTTAAAATTTAATTAGGTATTATTTCTCATGGAAGAGATGAAAGGATTGGTGACACGCATGGAATAAGAATGAGTCTTAAGGTTCTGTTTACTCTAAGTACAAAGTTGCATGTGCAAAATGGAGGAGTTTGGAATTCGCATAAGATTTTATGCATGAAATGATAGCTTTTACTCACATAAAATGATAAGTTTATTGCCTTACTTCACATAAAATGATAGCTTTTTAACCAGTTCAGTGCATGAATAGTCATTTAGAATTCACGTTTCACAATCATGGTTTTAAAAAGTACATTAAATTTTAATTTTTGTTTATGAGATACACTTCCATTGTTAGACAAAACCCTGGACTTCCATAGACCCAAGTCACATGTGATTCGGTGCATTAGAAATAAGTACTCATTTCCAGGAATAAAGAGAGATAAAAGTTTTTTAGGAGGTACAACTATACCAGATGCACAATGTGCATGATGGTTAAGGTTGATTAGGAAATCCTACATAGAACCGCACTAAGAGAATTGGAAGGATCGCATGCATCTAAACTGCATCTTGAAAGTCTAAATGAAGAATCATGTGTTTCCATGTGTGTTAAGTGAGCTTGGTTGGAATTAGAGATTAAAAGACCCTTGGTTGGGTTGTGAATAAGACATGTCCATTGCCTTGACTGACCAGCTAATGCTTGAGTTAGGGACTAAGATACCCTAAGGTAAAACCCAAGGGAAAAGGGAAATTATAAGTCAACTTGCCAAGACCATTTGCTTGTGTATCTTGTTTGAAATTATTGTGATCTCGCCAAGTTGTGAAAAGACCCAAGATCGAATGCTGGGAGTATCCGGAAGAAAAGGAGTCACACCTTAGCAGTCGGTTGTACAAACGACCTCCGAAATGCTCGTGCTTGTACTTAGGTACATTATTTGATCTCTCTACTCAAGAAATTAATTCAAGGAAAACACTCAATGCTTCAGGTTGAAAGCCTGGAGGGAGAGACAGGAACAATTACCTCCAATTGTTTGCCTAGCCCTATCAAAGGGAGTTGTTAGCCGCACCGGGTATATGGACCTAACCCACCGCGAGAGGTCTCTCCGTGGGTGATGCTTTGAGTGGGAGGACGCTTGGGTGCTAGGGGAGGCTCTGGCTGTAAATCCCTTGCCTCCGGATCCCGCACAAGAGGCCAATGTTACTCAAGATGGGATCTTGAGGCCCGGGTACTAGTCAACGGACGGAATTTGGAGCTGCAATCATGTAGATTGCTGGGATAACCTTCGGGCATGATATTGGATATACTCTAGGATTTTGATAAATAAAGAGTAGTTATTGGAGAAAAAGAAACTTGCTTGGCCTTGTTTTTGTGTCAGTGCCTAAGTTACGTGAAGGAACCCGTGATTAATTTGTTTAATTAAGGAAGCTGATTTTGCATATCAAAACCTAATGTGTTAGGTAATTAGATAACTAAAGCAAACTGAGGAAAGTGTGGTGGATGTGACTTAGGTCCGTATTACGGAAGGGTGGTCCCGGTTAGCTAGGAACTTTTCTCAAATGATGAGATATTAAGACAATGAAGACCTAGTGTCAGTAGATGTAGAATTATTTGTTTATTTTGTTTTAGGGGAAAGGAATGGGACTATGCCGTATGGCAGAGCGGTTGACCTTCCAATCCCTCTCTTTCTCATTCTCCATTATCCAAGTGTAGCATGAATCCACTTTGAATTTGTTATTCCTACACAAAGTGGTACATCTGGAGCTCGATGCTAGCTTCTTCCTAGAGACTTTGCTAATAGGAAAGGAACCCTCACCTCAGGTCGATCCCAAGTGGGAATGACTGAACACTTCCGCTCAGGGCAGAATTGGGAAGACCTAGATCGCAAACCCTATGTCATTCCCTGCAAGTGCCAGGCAGAGTCTTCTAGACACTCCTCTCGATGGGCTGCTAAGACATGTCCCACAAGCGAACAAGCAGACACATTACACCACAAGACTACGATGGGCAGAAAAAGTTACATTTTGCAGTTCCTGATTGAAGTAATGGAGGAAAAACTAGATTGGCCAAAGCTAAGGTTTGGATAAGTCCTAACAAATTAGCTCTCTTACTTCGCAAGATGGTGTTTAACAATGAAGATAAGCAAGAATTTATCAATGTTGTACATAGCTTCTACAAAAACATGGTGGAAGCATGGGGCAAAAGCTCTATCACACATTAGATGGTGCGTACTAAGTTAATATTTTAAAAATTGTATGAATTGTATAATCTACTGAGCATAGTTTTACTCATGTGTGATATGTGTCTTTGTAGCATATCCTTGAGGCACATGGGCCATACTTTGTAGAAAAGGAAAGCATTCGAATTTGGTCCACACATGGGATGGAAAATTCACATTGGATAGTGCGTGGTGCATACCAAAGAAAAATTGATCATGGTGGAGGGGTGAATGGTAGCAATCCAATGATCCAATTTCTATCTTGGTGGTATAGGAGTATAGTAGCGGATGAAGCTAAACTCTCACAAAAGAGAGCAAATGAAAGTGCTGATGAATCGGCTATAAACATGATGGAATCACCTTGTGTCACTAAAAGAGTGTGTTATGAAGCCTCAAGTGCCAAAGAAAACCATGCCAAGTGGCTAGAAACAAGGCTTCAACAAGGCAGCAAATGGGTTCAAAGAGAGCTAAGATAGTAAGATGATCAATGTGAGTCAGTGTGAAAGCAATTCATAGTTTAAGAGAGAAAGAGCGAGTGTGCATCTATGTGAATGAGTCCCACAGTTTAGGGTTATATAAAAGAGGGTTTCACTTTCTATCTTATTCATTGAGTTCTCACATCTCTTGTGCAAGAAAGATGGCTAGGTCTAAGGTAGTTGCAAATAAGCTTCCGCTCAGAGCCCCATAACGTGTTCAGTCCCTTGGAGCATCTACTAGCTTAGATGCACCCCCTTCTAAACCTAATCCACCTTCCTTAAGCCACCCTCACAAGGGTCCTCCTCAGCATCCCCACAAGAAATGCAAGTGGAAGCTAGGTATAGTGGCCTTGAGAGAAATTAGAAGGTATCAACACTCTTTGATCTCATCATTCCGAAGGCGAGCTTCTCGAGACTTGTTTGTGAGATTGTGCAAGATCTCTACCGCACAGAAAGTAGGGGGTGGTTTTTGGCACAAGGTTAGGATAGACTTGATCGCTTCACAAAAGAATGTCTTCATGCTCTATAGTGTGTTGCATAGGCCTTTTTAGTTGACTTGATGACTGATACTCAAAGTTGTTGCATAGGCCTTTTTAGTTGACTTGATGGACTGATACTCAAAGTTGTACAATACATGCAAAGCGCATCACTGTAACTCCCAAGGACTTCCAACTTGTAAGAAATCTTCAAGCAGTGAAGGATGCATTCGTTCCAATGGAATGAACACAGTTTGCAATGTTATCTCTTTTGGCATAGTGTTATCTTCGTGCATTGGATATATGACTACGTCTCAGTGCAAAACTATTGTATGCATCCTTAAAATATGAATTAAAATTTTACACTTGTCCTTCGCTCTCAACTTTGACTATGCATCTTCGTTGTATTTTCAATTCTTACTTACTTCTCAATTATCAATCCATCCATAATTTTGGTGTGGAATAATTTTTAAAATACTAGACTGTATCAGAATGCGAGAAAACTTCACACCCATACTCGTTAGGTGGCCAAAAGCCTAAATTATTATTTTTTTGAAAAAAAATTATCTGCAGACCCTTGATCCAAAGTCCAGTATCTGGAGCGCTCCAGATGCCAGACTTCGGACCAAGGGTCTGCAGACAAGTCTGGCATCTGGAGTGCTCCAGATACTAGACTTTGGATCAAGGGTCTGCATACAATTTTTTTTCAAAAAAATAATAATTTGGGCTCTTGGCCACCTAACAAGTGCACGTGTGAAGTTTTCTCGCATTCCAATACAAGGTTATGGGTTTACGATCATACGATGGACAATGTGTATGAAGCTGCATTAACCCGGTTTTGGAGTTTAAATGGGTTAAAAGTTCATTCTTCTTCTCATTTTCACATCCCCAACCTCTGTCTCTTCTCTATATTGCCCTCCTTGAGCTTGCATGGCATGCACCAAGCAAGCATGTCATCGTTTTGGCCCCAGGAAGACATCATGCCAAGGACCACCACCTAGAGCACAAGGTGGAGCCTCCTCTAGTGCAACAACAGGTGCTCCCGGTAGAGCATAAGGACCACCACAGAAGAAGAGGAGATGGAAACCAAGCACTGTCACCCTTCGAGATATAAGGAGAATCCAACACGGATACGAGCTTCTCATCTCGAAAAGTTCTTTTCATAAGGTTGTTTGAGAAGTCATGCAAGACTTGGAGCTGAAAGGGATGGGAAGATTTTGGGCACGAGTGCGAGATGGCCCACCAGCAGGAAAGTGGACTGCTACAGCTATAGAGGCCCTACAAATAGCTGTAGAGGGATTTCTCATCGACTTGTTTGATGATACACAGCTTGCAACTATCCATGCAAAGTGCATCACAATCACAGATAAAGACATTAACTCTATCATTCGACTTCGACACGGCAAGGGGACTCCGCCATAGTTTACTAGATTAATGATGCAAGGTTTATAATGAGTGTCACAGCATTGTAACATCTTGGAAGGCCAAAAATATTTGTATACTTTGCCACATTGGAATATTTATTTACATATACATAATATCTCATGCGATGTATACTAAATTCAAATAATTGAGTAAAGTTGTTTTGTTTTGTTTCTTGAAACGCATAACTCTTAATTTTTATTTAACGTACGAACGCATCAAAAGTAGTAATACGTATGGATACAAGTTGCGTTATTGCTTATGCACAATCGCAAGTACAGTACTACGTATTGAATTATGTTAATATATGTGGATGTGTCATTCACATACCACAAATTATCGTCACAATTCCACAATCGCAAGTGCAGTACTATGCGTTGAATTATGTTAATGTATGTGAATGCATCATTCACGTACCACACATTATCGTCACACTTATACGAATGACACATTTATTTAATAAATATTTATTTATATGGACAAAGTAAAGTATCTTATATTCATTAAGAAAAATATATGTGATGGCTTGTAGTGATGGTAGATACAAAAAGCCGATAGCTAACAAGAACTCTCAATTGTTCCTTGGCTTTTTCATCAGTGGAGAGGAGGGACCAACTTTCGATGAAAATATAAGTTCCTTCTTCGCTTCAAAAATGATGCGCTCCCCCTTCAACTCTTTCTCCAGGAGAAGAGGATGTGACACTTTAGCGAGGTCACCTAATGTAGCAAGCACACACATTGCTCCACCACGTGTTTGGTCAAACAAGTAATGAAGCTTTGACCGCTTGATTAGCACCACCTTCTCCAAGCTAGATGTCACAGGTATCACTCCAAAATGTCCAAACTTGGTCAAAGGTCGAATTTTCACGATTATTTCTTGCCCTCCTGGTGAGCACTTCTTATGGAAGACCACCAAAACTGCAATAAGGTTGCCAATATACTCCTTTAGAGTTGAATCCTTGTGTCGATCTGCATGTCGAGCTCCTCCTTGCCTTGATGCAAACTCATCTATATACAGTATGTCCTGAATTCAAATCAAACAATATATTTAGCGACTCACCTAGAGTTATCAGAAAGTGATGAAACTTGATAGTAGGGTGCGCTGGGTCCCCTGGAGTCCACCGGTAAAATCTTGGTGAAAAATGATACTTGCAACTACCCTGTCCAAAGTCTGGTGTCTGGGGCCAGTTTCTGGTCACCGGTGGACTCCAGGGGACACGACACACCTTATCATCACAAGTTTCATTGCATAAAAATATATGGTAGTTAGAAATCTCACCTTCTCTAGATCATCTTGTATCTTCATTTCCTCATGTGTTAGGGAGGTACCTCTTTGGGTAGAGGGATATACAAACTCCTTGGTAGGAAGCTGGGGCCTTGGTCCGAACAAATCATGTTGTAGTGCTTCAAATTTGCATCTGGCACAAGGTAATCTTCTTCAACCGAGGTAATATAACTCCATATTCGGGATTTTGGGAATTTCCCATCAATATGGAAAAACCAAATCAAAATGAATTTCATGAATTTTGGAAATGTCATTAATTAGGAACTTGGTGCAATTAAACAAATTACTACTTATGGTTGTTTCTAAGAGATTGAAAAAAACTCAAAAAGATGGTGTTAATAAACACCTTAGTTTTAATATCCTTGAAATATTCAAGGAAAATCTTCAGTCGATGGATTCTTGTAGACTTTCTTTAGCCTTCAATACAACCTTTGGGGGAATTTTAACTTTTTTGGGAGATTTTGTATCTTTCTTCATCTAAGAGAAGACAATGCCATCTATTGTTTCATGTCGTTCAAGATCTTTTTTGTTGCACATCCAATATTTATCCCAACAATTAAAATAAACCTCTACATCTGTAGCATTTTGATGACTACAAACTAGTGCCCAATACTGTATACGTATCTTGTTGAAGTTTTTGGAATGTCTATTTGTATCGACCTCACTTTGTGCAACACCAAACCATATTGGATATACTGGATCTGAAGGTCTAACAAGCATAATGTCATCTTTCTTAACATCAAGCATTGGTTCAAATGCATGTTTGGGTCGTTTGCTCAGAGGACCACAATAGTGATCATTCAACTCTTCCAATCCAATGATGTCATCTGCATTATCTACATCTATATTGGTTACATCACTTTGTGTTCTTGGCCAAAAATCTATGAAAAATAAATCTTCTTGGACATTTGGATTTGGAAGAGCGTAGATCATATGTTTCCAATAATCAATCACTGGTGTTACAAACTTTGTGAACTCTGCTTCAGGTCCTTGTATATTTGACCATATTTCCCAATACTTCAAATAATCTTTAACTCCACTTACTACTTCTTGATGATCCTTAACATACTCAAACATGGGCAACAACATTGGAACACCTTTTGGAAGAGTAGGCTTTCCTGCAAGGTATCTCTTCCATAATTCAATGCCACCTTCTCTTGGTAACCAGTTTGGGGACTTTAGATGCATCTTGTATTGCATGATAGGTGTATCTCCTTCCATATAAAACCGAAATTGAAGAGGTTTTGAGTGACCAACAAGTGTATCTTTCGAATCACACAAGTATCCCTCAATGTATCTCTTAAAGTTGGGCACATGTGTCAATAAGAAAGGTGTAGGACAAGTCATCTGGCATGATTGAAAATGTTGCATAAGATGAGGAAAAGTGAAGGTCATGCTCGTCCTTAGCTTCTTTGAAAATTTGCTGAACATTACATCGATGTCTTCATGTGTATGACCCACCATGAGAAACCCAAGTTGGATCATCTTGAATGTTCCTCGTGCAACAAGCAATGATAGATATGCAAAGAGATAGCGATTTTTGTTTTCTGATCCGCAATTATCAAGTTGAAGTAGTAAGTTCTCTGGCAATTGTTTGAAATGATGATGGTCATCTTATGGTGTATTATCCTCCATGCATGATTTATTTTGTGCAACACCTTGATGGTAGTCTAGTGCTTTTTTCAAGTTGAGGGCATTTAGTAGCATAGAGGTTGATCTTGGCATTCCATCTACTTGTAGATCACCATTTGCATGCTTATGTAGTCACTCCAAGTTCCTAAAAGCACAATGAAAATGAGGCAATTGTGAAGTTAGGATCATGAGGCCATAGATCGAGTGAGAAATGTCCATGTCTACGTTCTCCATGTCCATGTGTAATCATGCCTGTTAAAGAAACTGGTAGTTGAGTAGATCTTTCAGTCTCTTTTGATCGAAGCCTAAACCTGGGGATAGTTGTCTTTTGCTTGTCCATTTTATCATGTATGATGCACAAGTTTTTATTTGGATCTAATGCTGAGGCCAAGTGCCAACTATAGTATATGTTCCGACAACTTTGTTGCTATAGCATGTGACATTTACGCTTCTTTAGAAGCACATTTCGCTCTTGAAGATACTTTGTTGTTGCAAGTTGCTCTTTGATCTCTAATCAAATACTACATTTGGAGAACTCACTTGTCTTTGCTAAGGTTACATGCTTGAACTCTATGTTCCAAATACGATTGAAGGTGGACAAGGACATTTGCTTACATCCAATACCACTCAATGTTGTATTTACTTCTGCCCATATATCTACCTGCTTGTAATCATCTAGGATGACCAATTGTGTCTCCCTTGATCCATATTGCATTGTGCTACTCTTTTGTTGCATTTGCTTTGCATTCTTCTTAACAAAGTCTCTAAGGATGGCTGTTCCCATCTCTGGGTGATCCCAAGCTGCTCTTATTACCCCCTTGTTTCCATACATTGCCCTCATCATGCCATGCTCAAATTGTGTTTTGTACCTATAAAAAGATGTCTTTGGGATTCCATGAATCTCATACCATGCCCTTCCACATACCAGTTGTCCATTGAAGATAAAGTTGTACTTCCTTGTTCCCAAGTAATCAATCCTGCATGATGATTCAAACTTGTCATAAACATAGTTTGTGCAGTCTTCAAATTGCAATCCCCAAAAGTATTTATGTAATTGTTGCATTGCTTCTCTATCAGCAAACTAACAACACTTTTCTTGGCAGCAATCAATCATGGAAACATGTGAAATGGAGTCCATAGAAGTCCTCAAGTTTGCACCTTTAGGGGCAATAATTCGAGGCTTTCTATTGAGTATACAATATGATATCTTCTGAAAAAAAATTGATTTTTTTTCAGAAACATAATCTTCATTGGTATCTTCCATGATTTTGGCACAAGCATTTGTAGAGACAAATTGCATGTATGATTGTTGTTGTAGCAGTGACGTTCCATCATCAAAGGTGACTTGTTTAATAGGCCATCTTTCCAAAGTGACATAGTGGAGGTTGTCATCTATGTATATTCCTGTGGTTTGATCAAGGGCTTTATCTACCACCACAACAACATCCTCTTCTCTTAGCGATTCAAAGTTTATCACATCATATGGAAAAGCCAATAATATAACCCTTGTCCCAACACACACAATGTTGCCTTTTGTCCATAGCATAACTCTACGTTCTCTCAAACTTTCACAAATCCTAAGCACATCAATATCCTCATAAGGTAGGACATGGTCTGATTTGTAATCATCTCCTCCGTCATGAATTGTTATTGAGTTTGAAACAACCACCACTTCTTTCTTTCCCCATTTTGCAAAACCACCTAGAGCTTCATGAACCTTCATTGCATCAATTGTTGGGAATGGCAAATACACAGCTGCATTTAAACATTTATCAATAGCCACTGAAATATACCCATCTTCAAGTGTTTCTCCATGGCATGTCTCATTTGGACGTATTGCATGTACTCTACCAAGTGCAACAATCTCATGATCAACTAGCAAATTCACAGTTTCTCCAAAATAAAATTTTTTATTCATGATACTTCTACAAGTGCGAAAATGGAGATTTTATCATTTGTATGTTGTCACCTCTCAGAAAGAAGAAAATAGTGATGAAATTGCTAAATACAATGAAGTATCAAATTTCATTGAAACAAAAAAAGTACTTGAACATTAGATAGAATGAGTCCAACTTCCATAATAGAAAGTATTAATGGAAACATCGTACAGAAAGAAGGGGATAGATTTGACCATATGGCCAAAAACAAACTTTCTCATGAACTATGGCCCTAAAGTAAATAAGAAAAGTTTCTTCTATTATTTTTAGTTGCCTTGATTTTACTTTATTTTATTAGCTACTCTTTGAGTAAGCAAAAACTTCCTTCTGTGTTCTCATTGGGAAAAGATATAGCAGATGTTCAAAACTTGTACTATATCTATTCAACACGAGAACAATGATTAAAATTATTTATAATGTGTATAGGAAAAGATTTAGCCACCTGATCAAAAATCTACTGTATGTATTCCATACCATCGCAAATGTAAAAATTATTTGTGATCCCCATAGGAAAAAACATAGTCAAATGATTGGAACCTTTGTTGTATGTATTTTACATGACAAAAAGGATAAAAGTTCATTGTGGTCTCCATGGAAAAATATCTAGCCAAATGTTCAAAACTCAAGCCAAATACATACAACAAGGATAAAAGTTCATCGTGATCTTTATGGAAAAAGATTTAGCCAGATGGTCAAAACCTCTATTGCAACTCTTTTACACAAGACTTAGGATTAAAATTATTTGTGATATCCACAAGAAAATATTTAGCCATATGGTCAAAACATGTATTTAACCTAGATGATAGCAAGAATAATAATTGTTTGTGATGTCCATAGAGCAAGATCTAGCCAAATATTCAAAGCCTTTATTATATGTCAACAACAATAAATAATTTTTGTGATCTCCATTGAAAAATATTTGATCAAATGATCAAAACCTTTATTTCATGTATTCCACATTACAACAATGATAAAGATATTTTTGAGAAACTTTGACCTTGTGCTTAAATGTTGAAACCACAATGACCTCTAAAGAATATGAGATTTCATTCCCTATGACATATAGTTATAAATATTGAGAAAATTTTAGCATCAATTAGAAGCTATTTGAGAAGGAAATATAATTTTTATCATGGTTAAATATTTGTAAATATTATACTACCTACTTGTTGATAATAGTAAAATGTATCATATTACATTTTATTTTTAAGTTATACTATTTTAGTCTAAATCATGTTATAGTAGTATATTGTACTATGTGCATATTATGGAATATATTATCAAAATATATTTTAAAAATATATATTAAATTAATTCATTAATAATTAATAAATATAATTTAAATATATTAAATCATATTTTGTAAGATTATGTATATTTAATGTATCTAATATGTAATGTGTAATATCATTGAGGATTTTGAACCCACCTTAGTGATAGTTCGAGAGTAGAATCTCTAGTAGGGTAGGATAGAGAGTATGTAGGCAAAATCTTTAGCTGTGGAAATAGGGGCAATATCCCAATGGTGGGTTCTTAAGGAGGGGTGAGGGGGAAGGAGTTGGTCTAGGAGAAATGCCCCTGGTGAGATTTTGAGGGCAATGTCTTCCTCGGTGGAGGTTTGGAAGGAATGCCCCCAGTCGAGGTTTCGCGATAGCGCCCGTTGTAGGGATTTGGCGGCAAAGCTTCCAATGGGGGGTTTAAGATGTAGAGTCCTTGGTGGGGGTATGCGGGCAACACCGCTAGTAGGGGGTTGGGTGTAGTATCCCTGATGGGGGTTTTGGGGCAACGCCCCTAGTGAGGGTCTGGGGGCAGTGCCCCCGGTGTGGGGGTTTGGGGGCCGGGGGATAGCACCCCCTTATAGGGGTTTGGGGGCAACGTCCCCAGCAGGGGTTCACGGGTAGCGCCCCTGGTGGGGGTTTGGGGGCAACACTCCCAACGGGGGGTTCGGGAGGTAGTGCCCCCTTGTGGGGGTCTAGGGGCAATGCCCCCAGCGGGGGTTTGGGGGCAGCGCCCCCGGTGGGGGTTTGGCAGCAACGCCTCCAACGACGGGGTTCGGGGCTGGCAATATAGCCATTACGTGATTTTTGAAAAAATCGCGACTTGAAATCTTTAATAAAATTAAAAAACAGACACAAAAATAAGATCTAAATCTACTCGTATTCCGTAACAAGTTATGGTTATTCGAATAGTGTGATACATTAAATGATTCGTTTCATGAGTCGGTCTTTACAACTAATCATGACATTTTTCAAAACGAGTTTCTCTTCCCCTCCCTCTCTCTTTCACGCAACTCTCTAACCTGAGTGTTTTCTCTGTTGCGTTTTTATAGTTGCAGGTTTCGCATCTCTGATCTTCTGCGTTTTTATCTCTGCTCCCGTTGCCCCTCTCTTACTACAGGTGTTGCAGCCCTAATCTTTGGCGCTTCTATCCCCCTCCTCTTCTTTGACTACTCTTCACTATTTTATTTTCTCAAACTGAAACAAATTGTGCAGTGCAATTTTTGGTTTGAATCAGGGTATTATGACCAAAACTACATGTGTCTTCCAATCAGCAATCTTGCTCCAAGGCTTCAGCAATTCAACAAGGCAATGAATGATCACCAATCCACACCGTGCCTACTCTACTTTACGGGTGATTTTTGTTACGTTGGCACACATTACTGACCTACTAATTACAATAGGTTTTCAACTTTTCCCTACTTCATTTCTGATTTTGAGTTAAACTACATTGATTATGACCATTTTAATCCATACAATTACTACAAATTACAATACTACTCTTTTGTATAATTAGTATTGAATAATATTAAGATCAAACACCAAAAGCATTTTCTAAATAAGAATCATGTATGAAAACTAAATGCAATATGTATTTCTGTATATGTATTTCTATAGCAATGAGATTAGGCACTCACTCTTGAGAATTCAATGTCTTCTTCTTCTTCTCAATTGCTTGATTGATCTCTTGGAGCGCTTGTCTTTTTTGTTGTCCAACCACTACCTTGCAAGTGATAGCTTCACTCTACGTCAATATTGAAAACATGACTTCTTGCACTGTTGAAAATAATCTTTTTTTTGTGAATATGAAATATATGATTTGTGTAATGTTGAAAAAAGTCTCTTAGATGTGAATATGGAATAAATGGTTTTTACAATGCTTTTATCAATGAGTGCTTTCAAATACTAGTCTTTTTTTCTATTCTGTGATGCTATATACCTTAAGATTTTGCCTCAATGCTAAACCTAGCCTTATCTTTGTTGTATCATTCCGTAATATTAGAGCATTTTATCAAGTTCTTATTCATCGTATTATACTTTACTATATGGAACTTTCCATTATACTGTATTTTCATAGCAAAAGCATTACCATCAGATTTTATGGTTATACTCTTTATAATTTTGCAATAAGCATATGGCTATACAATACTTACAAATACTCAATATGATTTTTCCATAGGATGTAATTTGATCTTCTAACAACACATATCATGATCTTTCATTAATTTATAGATTAGACCATATTGTCAAAAAAATTCTTGCAATATCAGAAGTACTTTTTGTTATTTTATTCAATACAATCTGAGATTTGGTCATGAGGTCAAATCTTTTCTTATAATATAAGAAGTAATTTATGTTCTTTTTTCCAATATACTGTGAGATTTTGCCATGTGGCTAAATCTTCTCCTTGAGCTATCTCTTGGCCAAAATAAGGACTCTTGTAGTATCACAATATCTTGCAACCAATCAAGCACTTTGTTCATTTTACTACAAGAATGACATTTTTCCATTTGGTCAAATGCTTTTTTATATTATAAACCCTTGGTTATTTCCAAAAGGAAAGGCTAAATTCTACTTAGAATTCCTTACTTTCTATAATTTGGCCATGTGGTCAAATCTTGTCTTGCAACAAACAAACCACTTTTTTGGAGTTTGATCCTAAAAAATTAAGACTAAATCTATGGTGGGTTCAATCACACAAATTTTGGGTATGCTAGATTTGGTTGTATGGAAAAATGTTCTAAGAAAAACATCTTCTATATTATCTCCAGAAAAAGCAAGACCATGTTCTACTTGAAACTCCTTGATTACCTACTATATTTATAGGAAGTTTCAGCATGTGGTCAAAACTTATTGTGCAACAAACAAACCACTTTGTTTCCATAAACCATTTCTTTTATTTTAATTTTTCATAACTTCCTATAAATATCATATCATTTTGCCACAAATTAGCCACTTTTGCCATTCCGCTACAAAATAAAAATTGGCCATATGGTCAAATCTTTCATTTTGTTATCAATGCTAGCATCCAAGAATCCCCCATTCTTGTTTTCTTCAACCATATGATCAAATCTAATCTCATAAATCTTGCAAACCATGAGACCACTTTTTCATTCCACTATAAAACAATATTTGGCTATATAGTCAAATCCAATTTCATAGCATGTTACAACAAATGAATCACTTTCTTCATATGGTTATGAAACTAGATTTGGCCATATGGTTAAAACCAGTTTATAGAAATTGTCTTATCTTGTAGGTTTTGCCATGAGGGTCAAATCTCCACCTTTCAAGTGTTTTTCACTTTATTTTATATTGATATCTATGGGATTTGCTACATAGCTATATTTGTTTATATGTGAATCTCATATCACAATAAACACCATCCTCTCTTTAACTAGCCTTTGAAAACCCTATGGTAAAAAACCATGGCAAAGTTTCTAATCTTATAGATAAGTCTTATGACTAAATAGGATTTGACCATGGCTAAAACCAATGACAATGTTTCTACAATATAGCTCCTTTCAAGGGAAACTTACATGTGCACAAATTAAAATGTTAACTTTGGGCCAAATGGAATTGTGAGATTGCTACATAACCACATTGATATATAGGTGGATCTCATATTGGACTAAATCTCATTCTTTGATTAAATAGGACTTGACCACATGGCCAAAAATCTTAGCAAAGTTCCTAGATCAGTATGATCCTTGCATAGAAAACTTACATGGAGAAGAAATCCAATATTAACTTAGGGACAAAATCATCCATGATATTTTCTACATAACCACAATGATTTTTCACTATATCTCATACCACATTCACACTCAACATTTCATTATCACTTGACCATTTGGTTAAGCCCATGGTCAAGTCTCACTATTAATAGAATTTGATCTTCTCACCGAAGTCCATGGCAAAGTTTTTACTATATGACTCTTGCAAGATAAACATAATTAATACTAACTTAGGGCCATGATAATCCATGAGATTTGATACATAAGCACTCATATTTACGGTTGGAACTCATACCACACTTAATCTCAAATTTCAATATTTCATTTTATAGAAGAGTCCCTTGGAGTACATTTGTCTTGTATTTCGTAAAATCTTGTGTTGTTGTGTTTTTAATTTGCAACTTAGAAATCTTATACATTTATTTGGGTTTTGTGAATTTTGAATATTTTTAAATCCACTTTTTTCTAACAACTTTTTCTCTTTGTAGAACTATTCAATGGCAAAGAAAGATAGCACATCCAAAAAGGAGACCCAAACCATTGATGGAGTTAGTGGTGATTTTGTGTATCCATGGTATGTGGATGTTTATGATAGTTAAGGGAAAAGGGTTGACAATGTTCTCTTATTCACTTTAAAGAGTGATATTGCATTTTTTCAACAAGATGGTGTCATAGAGAAGATAACAGATGGATGTGCTGGGAAAGAGGGAATACCATGTAATCTTGTTAAGATCAAGGGGAAAAATGTAGTATACAAACTTGATCCTTTGTCATTTCACTTTGCCCATATTAAAGAGGATGAAGACTACTCTTTGAAAACAATGGGATGGACCTTATTTGAGGAGGTAAAGGGCATAGAAGACATTATATTAGCATTCCAAGCTGTTCAAAATAGTGAGCTACTTTCCCTATCAAGGAAATGTGATCGCCCCAACAAAAGAATGAAGCTCCAAGATAAACAAATAGACTTGAGATCTTCACCTTCTCCTTAAGAAGAAAATAATTCATGGAGTCCCATAAGCTCAAAGTAAAAATCACCTCAACAAAGTTCCTTGACACAAGCTCTTGTTGTTAGTATGGCTGCTAACACTACTAAGAATGATGCCACTTTATCTTCCATGTTAGAAGTTACACCTACAAAGCCAATAATTTCTCTTGAGGTCAAGGGAGTAGAAAGAACATTCGATTTTCATGAAATAGTTAAGAAGAAGCGAAAGAAGGAAGAATCAAGATTTCACATGTTTGAAAAATTCTTTCCATTTGGTCCAACAACACAATTTCCTATTCTCATTGATAGGTGTTATGAGGCACCTCCTTTGTATGCTTATAGGTCACTATGTTGGGATTATGTACAGAAGCTAACCACATCTTTCATAAAGAATCCCATGAACCCAGCAACAACAACATATCTTATACCTTTTGTACAAGACAACAATGAGAAGAGACCCATGCATCGTGATGAGGTGGATGCTAATAAGTTGGTCACTTATAGTTACTGGTTTATATCAGGGCTTCACTCAATTCATGCAGCAAAGATATATATTTAGAGTAATACTACATGTTGTCTAGCAACCAAGCATTTTTACACCACAAGAAATGCTAGAATATTAGTTGATTGTCGTGTGGAAATGTGCGTTGAGCTTTCACGAATGACAAATATGGAATCACATAATGTTATGAAGAATGCCCCTTATGTTGAGCAACTTCAACAATTAAGAGATCAATGGCTAACATTTGGTTCTCCACCAAAACCCCAACAAGGGCTTTCTAAGACAAGCTCTCAAAGAGTACCATGGCAGGTAATCACATATAAGCTTACCTTATTTTTTTGTGAAGTTTAGTGTGATGCTCTTTCTTTTGTTCTATGATCACTATTTTGATTTTTTTTTTGCAGAGATTTGTGGCATACATTGGAGAAAATTGTGCATCTAGAGATTGCCGTATGATTGTTAGCTCCCAAGAAATATTTGATAGTTGGATCAAAATCATGAAGAGATACTCTAGAGGTGAACTTATATCCCAAGAGGAGAGTTCGAGAAAAAAGGGAAGGCAACCTTCTCCTACTGCATTTCGTTGCCTTATGGGTTTAAAGGATGGAGACATCCTTACACTACAAGAGGAGATCAATGAAGGTCATATCCTTTTTCTTTGAAACAAATGGGATAAGGAAGATATGATTGACATCGAAACAAGGGCTAAGCAAATCAAGTAAGATAGGGTCCTAAAGGAGGAATTAGTCACTCTTTTCAATGCTTCAGTTCCAGAAAGTAGCGCTGTGATGAAGACTTGGGAAGAGCTTGTTGATGATTATGATATCAATGATGAAGTCTACACAAATATTTTAGGCATTTGCAATGATTGGGTATCAAAGAAGCTCACACGTGGAGTTGATGCAGGGTCCCTACCAAATGGAGCCAAAGATATTGTGAACTTCCTAATTGGAAAAAGGAAAAATCCTCTTCAATCATCCACTACTTTCCCTTGGCATGTATATATTGTTGGATGCAATGTAGAAACCTTTGATCTTATGCATAATGTTTACAGAGATCCAATTACCATTGGGGTTGTTGTTCTAGATGCAGCACATGGGGTTGAGGGAATGAAATGGGACTCTATAAAGTTTGGAAAGGTTGTATCCACTCTACTACAAATGACATGTGAACCTAAACAATTCATGTTGTTATCATTTCTTGATCGAAAGCAAATGGCAGCTTTGGAAAATGCTCTTGAAAGCATTTCTTGCAAGTATCGCATGCTAGTTGGTAGTGTTGACTTCCTACCAATGGATAGAATGTTTGCTTTTGGATCTATAGATTCTTTTGTGGTTTTGACATTAGTGACAATGGAGAAAAGCTTCATCAATTTTGAGTGATATATAAACAATGTCAACAAGCCTTCCACTTTGGCCTTTGAAGGCTTGGACAAGGAGTGTAATGATGAAGATCTTGAAGAAGAACAAAGGATTGCAAAGGTAGTTTTGAGAAAGAAAATGAAAGTTATGGAAACTACAATCAAAGCATTCAATGATGCTCATGAGGTTGTATTTGATGTATATGCAAGTGGACTTGCTTCTAAGGTGGCATTGGTAAATCATATGAAGACTATTACAGTGGTTTACAATACTCAAGAGCAAAGAGAGGTTGAAGCACAATTGTGGAGGGTCCATGAGAGTGCCAAACAAAATTCAAACTCCTAAGAGGTTCCTCCTACTGAAGTTCAAGTTCTTGAAGTACCACCTGAGGGGATATAATAATCAAGCCAAGATATAGCAATTCTAATTATGAAAGAGAAATTAATGGCTACTTGAGGTGTTTAAACTCCGTTTCTTCTCCTTTCATCAAGGAAGAAACATTGATGTAATTTTGATTTTTTTCTTGAGAAGTTACTTCCATTAGCATTCACAATATTTTATTTCTTTGATGATATTAATTAAAGAAACTATGTCTTTAGTTTTTTAATTTTAAAAAAAAGGTACCAAGCATGTTTGGTTTAAAAAATCTATTTAAGTAAATATTTTGCCAAATCAGTATTAAAGAGCTCATTAAAATTTATCATCCTTTGTAAGAATAACTATTTAATTGTAATCTAGTGTATAAGGATACTTGTCATAATGAAAAGTTTGAGCTATCTATGCAAAATTTACTTAATTCTATTTTAAATCTTATTTCAATTAAACTCTTATATGTGGTGTTTTATGATCTTGTCATGTTAGTTTTGGTTAGATTTGTCCACATGGTCAAATCTCTTATCTCTTATAGCCTCTTTTACTACATCACTAGTGTATGTCTATGCATGTACCTTAGGATAAGAAAGCCAACAATATATTGCACACCCCAAAAAAGATTCATTGCACCTCCGAAAGGAGTTTTACCTCAGTAATAAATATTTCAACAAAGATTTCTCTCCAATGTATCTTTTGAGATATGTATATGGAATATTAAGGTAAAATTCGTGTTACAATTCGTGGGTTTAAATATCTATGGGATATAACTAGTTAAAAAATAGAATGGTTAGTCCTTAAGAATAAACTATGAAAACTTATTCAAATAGAGTATAACTTATCTCAATTAAATTGTCATGTGTCACTTACATGTGACATAGTTTTGGTCACATGGCCAAAAGTATCATGTGTAAATTTTCTTTTAATAATTAGGACTAATAAACACCTTCTTTGTACATGCCATTTTGAAGGCCTTTTTAAAAATTAAGTATGTTAAATATTATAATGATAATATAATTTGTGCAACTAATTACGAGAATCTATTGTTAGTATCTCAAGTATACTTATAATTAGCGATAAGAAGTAGGTATGGAAAAATGACTTTATTAGAATAGATTTTACTTCAAAGAAATCGTCATATATATTTTTTTCACCTCATGATATTACTTTTGATTAGATTTGACCACATGGTCAAATGTCTCTTTTCTTAAGACATCATTTTTAAAGTAGTACCTATTTATGTATTTGTCAATGTGAAGTTAAATTGCTTTAGTGTTCTATGCCAGTTTATGGCTCAAACATTAGGTAGAATGATGAGGAAGTAAACGAATCTAATGTGCTTCTTTTTCTTCTTTGTAACTTCAACTAAGACATCTATGGTTAGATATCTAACAGATTCAACAACAGTAGAGCACGATGATGTGATTGATTTTTCCTTGATAAGAAATGCAACACAATTATGTGTAATACTTGATCTCAATGGTCTTCTTTTACAACGATGCTTTGCTAAGTCTAAAAGGTTTCAAAGGTTCAAATGGAAAAGCAATGGCTTGTTCTTCGACCAAGATGTATGGAGTTTCTTGAAGCCTTATTTGCAAGATTCCAAGTGGGAGTTTGGTCAATAACTTTCAATAAGAATGTGATGGCAGTTATTAAGTGCTTGGAGATCCATGCAAAAAGGAAGTATCCTTTCTTCATGATTAAAAATCAAATATAGGCCAGATAAGATGGGAGTAGAAGCAATGTTCAAGCCTCTGAAGTATGTATGGGATCAATATGGAGATGTTTGTCAGTATACCAAGACTATTCTCATAGATGATAGTCCTTACAAAGGATGTCCAAATCTTGTTGAGAATTGCATTTATCCAAAAACATTTGATATTGATTGTGAAGACTCTATCTTGATCAAAGAACTTCTACCATACTTGACTCGCTTAAGCAAATACCATGATGCACGTGAAGTCATCAAGTTTAATCAATATGGACAGGATCCAGTTTAATATGGATATGAATTGTATGCTCAATTCAAGGTTTTCATTGATGAATGGACTAGAGCAGAGAATGATGGTATTTCATCTTCATCATCAGCACCGCACAAGACCATGATTGATGAAGATGGTATATATGTTCAACCTTCAATTACTTCTTGCTTTAAGAGACCATCTATTATACAAATATCCTCAACAAATGCCTCACGTCATCCGTCTCTTACATTGAACAGCTCACAAATATCCATGTTGAAGCAGACTCCTTTAGTCTCTACTTTGAAAGATATGGAAGCAATGCAACTTGCTCATGAGTTAGGATATCACAAACATTTCATAAATGGTAGTGCAGCTAAACATTTTATACAAAATCTACAAAATTTGTATTTTTTCAATATACATAATGTAACAAGAAGGCACTGACTCTATATGGACTAATTTTGACTTTCATAATAGATATATCCCTTACATTAAAGGCTTTTGAATGGCTATGAAATATATGATTGTTAGAAATTAAAAGTGTTTTATGTAGTTACCTTGGTGTTTCTAAACACCAGCAATATCAATGAGAGAATCTACTTGATGTTTTTTATTGTTTCAATAACATTAGTTAATTGTGTTGAAATTTCTTATAAAGTGGTTTAAATCCTATTTTGTACTTTATGATAGTCTACTCAACAAATGCCTCGCATCGTCTATCACTTACAATGAACAACTCACAATTATCCATGTTGAAGTAAACTCCTTTAGTCTCTACTTTGAAAGATATGGAAACAATGCAACTTGCTCATGAGTTAGGATATTACAAACATCTCATAATTGTTAGTGCATCTAAATGTTTTATACCAAATCTACAAAATTTGTACTTTTTCAATATACATGATATAACAAGAAGGCACTCACTCTATATGGAGTAATTTTGACTTTCATAATAAATATATCCCTTACATTAAAGGACTTTGTATGGCTATGAAATATATGCTTGTTAGAAATTTAAAGTGTTTTACGTACTTACCTTTGTGTTTCTAAACACCATCAAAATCAATGAGAGAATCTACTTGATGTTTTTTATTCTTTCAATAACATTAGTTAATTATGTTGAAATTTCTTATAAAGTGGTTTAAATCCTATTTTGTACTTTATAACCATCTACTATACAAGCATACTCAAAAAATGCCTCACATCGTCTATCGCTTACATTGAACAACTCACAATTATCCATGTCGAAGTAGACTCCTTTAGTCTCTACTTGGAAAGATATGGAAGCAATGCAACTTTCTCATGAGTTAGGATATCACAAACATTTCATAAATGGTAATGCAACTATCTACAAAAGTTGTACTTTTCCAATATACATGATGCAACAAGATAGAGACTCTATATGGACTAATTTTGACTTCCATAGTAAATATATCCCTTACATTAAGGGATATTGCATGGCTATGAAATATATGCTTATAAAAAATTTAAAGTGTTTTGTATAGTTATCTTGGTGTTTTTAAACGCCACCAATATCAATAAGAGAATCTACTTAACGTTTTTTATTCTTTCAATAATATTAGTCAATTGTGTTGAAAATTCTTATGAAGTGGTTTAAGTCCAATTTTGTACCTTATGTCTTAGCTAACAAATAAGTCATAATTGATAATAAAATTTATGTCTATTTCTTTGGAAACACAAACCATTGGTCAAAGGTTAAATCTTTAGTCTTAGAAAAATTATAAACTTCTAGCTTGGTATATAAATCTTCATTTTATGATATGAAAATTCATTTAGCTAGTCAAAGTGTGAAGCTAATTAATTTTAGCCAAAGTCAATATCCATCTTGTCCATATATTGTCAAGATAGATAGAAATTTTGAATAAAATATATTTATATATCATGCATATACATACAAAAAATGTAAATGGGATGAGCAATTATTTCACATACTTGTGTCTATTGGTTTACACAAAAAAAGAACCATCACATCATAGGTTATCCAAACTTATTACGATATGGTATTAGATCAAGTTATTAAACCACACCTAGTTAGTGGTGACTCTTTTAAGGTCCTAGTTCATGAAACTTATACATGTCACTTTAAATGATGCTATATCTAAAAGAAAAAACTTGTATTATAATATCTTCAAATCCATAAAATTATAAATTTTGGCCACATGATAACATATTTTCATACAATGTTTAAGACTCTTGTATTCTAAATTCTCTCTCCACTCCATCAAACCTTTGTATTCTTACATTAAACTTGGAAATTCCCTAGGTATATACTAGTTAAGCCTCCTTGATGTTTTCACCACCATACAACATCATATTTTTTTAGTATGCTAGAAAAGATAGAGGTGAAATCCAAATCTCGTAACAGCCACATAGCTTACATTCATCATTTAAGCTCTCAAGATGTGTGATCTCATATTTGTAATATACAAAGTGCCCTTTAAAGATAAACATAAACATAGTGCTCTCTTTCATTCACAAAAGTAATACATTCATTCAAAGTGGGACTTGGAAAATTCCCAAAATCTCTAATATGGTGTTATATGCTCTTGTGCTGCTATGATCACACTCACAGTATCTAAGCTTGTGCCATCAAATCTTCCAATCTCTGCCATTGTTGGATGCACATCCATGTAATCATAATTAATCAGGTCTTTCATTGAATCCCTAACTAGGATAGAAAACAAAAATGGTTTGTAGCAAGAGGTGTTGCGGGCAGTACATAGAAGGTACCCTAATCTTGAGAATTCACGATTCTCAGATGATTGGGGATGGTCAAAGGTGAGAGATGTGCTTCATAACAAGAGGTCTCACCTTATGACGCATGCCAAGGAGTCACTGCGGAGAAAAGAGCAGGGGCGCCTTGGATATGGCCAACCACCCAATTGCCACCGCAAGGAGTGGAAAGAGGCCAAGAAGAGAGCAGCGGAGAAAATGACAAGTCGCCAGCATGCAGAGGCGTGACGTATCCAGACGGCAACCATGGGATCGTCGCATTATGGATCGGGTGGCAGGGAGTCATGGGAGACTGAGTTTGTAAGTATTATTTGATTTCTTTTTCAAAATTAAATTTTGTAATTTGTTTCACTTCATTATGTAGTGTGTTCTAATATGTTGTATGTTCAAATTGTTTTGTAGTATCATATCGCTGGTAGGATGCCTACTCCTAGAGAGGTAGGCTACCATCGAGGTCATAACAGGGCGTCCACTTGGCAGCATTTCTACGAGGAGGGACTCATCACGGAGGAGCAATATAATCGTGCCATGAGGATTCCACCATCAGAAGAGGTATGTTTTATTTTTTACATGAAAAGTATAGATAACTCTAATTTATTGTTTGTAATGGTATGTATATACCTTAATCCTTTGTGCAGGCGAACCCTACTGCAATTGAGGATAGTGAAGGGGGGACTAGCAGTAGCAGTGGCGGCAACGGCAGCGGCACAAGCAGCGGTGGTGGTAGCGATGATGATGCCTCTTCTTAGGAGATGTAGAGGAGCCCCATGCATGCATGCCTCTCCTTGGCTTGTAATTTTCATTTTTGATATGCATTACTTTCAGCTAGTGCTTGCGACCATGACCATACTTGACATCACAAGCACTAGAACTCATCATGTAAAAACGTTTCATCTATATATATATGAAATCTCCTATTCTACATACATTGTTTTTTTTTCAGTACAAAATTCTTTGAAATAACCTTTTTCTGTTTTCCCTAAGCATACAATTTGATGTTGATGGGGGGGAAAAAACCAGAGAGCATGTGGCTTGCAAAGCCACATGCTCTCTGGTTTTTTTTTCGTACCTCTGTTTTGCGCATCTAAATTGCAGGATAAATGCGTATCTATTCTCGTCAAAAACTTGCAAAGTAAACGCTTTTTTAGACGTGTAAATACACGCGTGTATAGATACACAATATGAATATATCCACTTTTTTATAAATATGATTATATATTTACGTAGCGCGTCAATACGGGCGTCTATATGCGCCTCTACATGGGCATGTAACTCTGACCATAAGCGCACTTTTAGACGTGAAATTGTAGACGCGGTAGCAGACGCGGTAATAAACGCGCCCGATATTTTTTATCACAGTTCAAATATTGCATTTACAAGCGCGTCTATGGAGCCTTTTTGTTGTAGTGTACATGCATATAAAGCATTCTTGCTAAGAAAAAATCAAAAAAATATTTTTCAAATGCTTGATTAGTATGCTTGCTATAATAATAATTAAATTTGTAAAGGTATTCATATAAACTTTTTTGAGAAAAGTTACAAAGAATGGGGTCTTGAGAGAAACAGAATGATTAGATAAATCTCGATACTATGAAATAATAAATATATGTTTGTGTACTATTTGTGTGGATTCCACGGGATGGAGATTTCCTTAGTATGGTCACATATTGTGTGTTAAGGTATGTTTCTATATGGTTTTTCTTATTTCACTACATGCCTAAGAATATGACAATGCTTGCAAAATTTGTCAATAGGGGGTTGTTAGAAGGGGAAAGTAAGCTTCTTGCATTCTTCTAGCAGCCTCTTCTAGCTTTACATGTTGCTTGTACAATTCAACTAACCTCCTATATGTTTCTAAAAGGTTCCTTATGAATTCTAGATCTCCATATCCAAGCTCAATTATCTACAAAGAATACTCTAGTATCTACTATACATCTTGTAGAGAAAGTACATTGTAATCCCAATAACCTATCATAACCAAATCTTTATCCTAGTTGCTTCAATGGCATTCACCTCAATGTTGGAAGGAGTTGTGTGCAAATATGAGAAATATGCGGGGTCTTGTGAAGACGGTTCAAGAGTGGAAGGGTGAGAAGCTATGGTAACTCCAAGTTTCAAACACTATCCAAAGGTACATAAGCAAAATTGAAAACACTTATAAAAACTCCTAGAAATTAGCCTTCAACTAAACTCTACTCCAATACTAAAATTTTCATCAAAACCCAAATCTCAATTGCATAAGTTTTGACATTGAGCAAAACTGCAAGTAGTTGCATAGTTTTTGTTTCTTTAAACATAAAATCAAACTATCGCATGAGAATATCTCCATCATGAACATCTAAGGAATCTTCTCCAACATGAACTAACTTTATAGTAAACCAAAAGCAACATCACAATTGTGTGGAACTCTTATCTTCCTTACTTAATTACTCTCTATAAGACAAGTCATTACTCCAAAGTGTTGCCTTTTTCTTATTAAACAAGAGTATGAGATGTTGCTTCGACTCGCACATGCAAATACCATCAGCAACCTAAGGTGATACATCAAATCAATGTTTGGAAATCAGTTAGGACAAATGGAGAGGGACAAAAGCAAGCCTTTGTAGTCTTGATTTAAGTGAGTAAGAAAGAGGTTTAGAGGAAGATATAGAGAGGTGGTGAACAAAAAGAATGCATGTAGCCTTTGCAAATGCCGCTCCATCCAACTCACAGTGAAGGAACCACACCTTCATGAACTCCTATAGCTTGATGCTTTTAACTCATTGCCTTGCATTCAAGTTTACTGATCAAGTTACATAGTGCTTGGGCTTTACTTCTCTTATAAATGAGGCCTTTGCCAATCAAGCTCGTACTTCATTCTTCTGACGAAAAATAATTGCACCCAAAATAGATATTTTTAATTGTATAAATAAAAGTTATTATTAAACTATGTTTATCTACCGAAGAGGCAAACACTGTAAGGCAAATGTCGTGACAAATAGTCACGTGACATTTTGTATAACTTCTCCTTTCACGAATAATCAATGGGTTCTTCATTTCAAAATCTCTAAGCAACAGCCTGTCTGTATTGTGTATTTCTCTCTTCTCTTTTTCTACATGGTATCAATGAGCTGGGCCCAGGAACCTGAATAACTAGGTTGGTGCTTGTAGGTTGTATATAATGCACCTACAAGATTGATAAATTGACCGATCGCAACTATCAACCTTGGCGAATGACCATGGAGATAGTCTTGAAGAAGATGGATTTATTATACATCGTTGATGGCATTGAAGTTTGCCCGAATCCCAAACAGGCTTCTGCAGATGATGTTCATGATTGGGAAGCGCGAGATTTAATCACGCACTTGGAATTACTCCTACACATGGATGATTCCCAAAAGCAATTAATTCGTACTTTGACTACATCCAACGCAATTTGGAAACAATTGAAAGATACCTATGAACATATTGATGTTGGCAGCCAAGTTAATCACCTCAAAATTTTTATTAAACTTAACATGACTGAGGATCAAGATGTTGAGAATTTCACGCAGCAGCGGCATTTCCAACTTAACAATGTTCTTCTCGCGCTGGTCTTGACCTCCCCAACCGTGTACAAGCAATTTTGTTGCTTTACTAATTCCAGCCATTGTTCAAGAGGCTCCCTTACGACATGCCAACAGTACTACCGTTGCATCCTCTTCCTCATGTTCTGCTCATCCAAAAACATGACCACTTGCAAAGGGGCAAAAATCCACTTCCACTTTTAGGCTTAGCAAGCCTCATTGCAAAATTTGCAATCGGCAAGGCCATCTTGCCATTAAGGACTGTTAGAATAGAAAGAGATAAATTTCCAAATCATCTTACCATAAACAAGCCTATTGTGCAAGTGACTCAGCTGAGTCCTCTTCATCGCAATCAAACACTCCAAGTACTCAATCTGATTGTGATTATTACCATAAACAAGCCTATTGTGCAAGTGACTCAGCCGAGTCCTCTCCATCGCAATCAAACGCTCCAAGTACTCAATCTGATTATGATTATTTTTACAGTGAGGATGCTTTCGTTGCTTTTCTTGCCCTCCATGTTCAAGATTCTTTCCCTTTCAATTTTTGGATTGTTGACACGGGCGCCACATGCCATTTGACTTCCGATTCTTTGTATCTTCATCCTACAAACGTTTAGAAAAACCATTTGATGTTTGCTTTGGCAACAAAAGCGTACAACGAGCTATAGGTGTTGGCAAAGCCCGCATTGAACTTCCTAATGAAAACATTGTCATACTTTCCAGCGTTTATCATGTTCCTAATTTAGCCAAAAAAAAAAATCTTTTCGTTAGTAAAATTACCTCTCTCGGTACATCCGTTGAAGTTTTTGGCCATCATTGTTTATTTCTCCATCGCCTTTCAAATGGTTGTACATATGTCATTTCCTGACCCAAGATTGGACGTTTGTATCTCCTTGGTCACAGCCAGCCTAGTCGTGAAGTACATAGTGCCTTTCATAGCACTAACCGATAGCGAAACCGATAACGGCAGTGACGAGTGAGAATACTTTAGGCCTTTTCTGGGATTACTGCCAATCTAATGGCATTTTCCACCGTTACACTGTTCCTGATAACCCACAGCAAAATGGGTTAGCTGAACGCAAAAATTAGACGCTACTGGATTCCACACGCAGCATGCTTAAGGTTGCTACTGTACCCCCACTCTTTTGGGAAGAAGCCATGTCTACAGCCTACTATATTCAAAACAGAATCTATCATAGGTCCATTGATGCTGTGCCCTACACACTGTGGTTCAACGAGCTTCCTGACTATTCTCAGCTATGGGTTTTCGGCTCTCCTGTGTATGCTTTTATTCCCAAAGATGATCGCAGTAAATTAGAAGACGATGCTCTTTATAAGGCTATTTTTATGGGCTATGGTGAGCCTGATGGTGTCAAGGGCTACAAACTATATGACCCAAAGAAGAGACGTTTCTTTTTTGGTCGATCCCTTCTCTTTGATGAGGTCCATCTTATCTCTGCACCTGCGCCAGAATTCGTCAACGCGTTCGATAATCCCATTGCTGTTGACGTTCGATAATCCCATTGCTGCTCTCCCTAACGCAGGAGACATGGACAAACACCCTGAAAATACACAGGGCACGAAATCCGGCGCACCTTCCTGGCATGTTTCCACACCATACTAATACCTTTCCTTGATTCAATGCTCAGTTCTAATCCGCACCGTGGTGTTGATAGCCTTCTTCTTTGTGGGGATAACCTCCCAGGCCTTGGTGTATTGTGGAGGTTGTTGCACGTAGCCCCACCGTGGTGATAACCTCCTCTGCCATAATGATGACCTCCACCGGTGTAAATGTATTCTTTGACCTGTGTGTGTCATGGGGCTACTACTATGCCGAGTTCCCCTTCATGGTGATAACCTCCTGTACCATAGTGATGACCTCCACCAATGCAGTAACCTACAGCCTGTGTCTTGTAGCTCCTATTGCACCTAGCCTCCATCATGATGGTAACCTCCTCTACCATAATATCCTTGTTAGATTTTTGATATATGAAAAACAATATTATCTAATGGTTACGTGCTAGTAATGGTCCAATGAATTATAGATTATGGTTATTTAGACATTGGGATCTTAAGCCCAATGCTCCTTCACATTTTGTGGAATACTAAGAAACTCAATTATGGGTGGGGGTCCAATGCTCTTGTGAGAGGTGGGTATTTTTTATTTATGGATCACTTGAATGCATGGGAGGGCAAAGGATTGAGGATAAGTTATCTCGTTATGTGGAATGGCTCTAGAGACTTACGAAAGCTTAGTGAGACTTTGAACTACTGAATTTTCTATTGTTCATGAAGGTGTGAGATCACATAAAGCACAATCGTGGGGGAACCACTTATTAATGTATGTGTATATCACATGCATTCAACATAAGAGATTTCTCCAATACCATTTTAATTTTTAACTTACAAAAGGGCACCATATAAATATATTATTTATAGATTGAATAGAAAATGTGTATTTTATTCAAGAAAAAAACACAAACTGGGGTGTTTATAAATAGGCCCTAATACATGTAATATAGAGACTATACATATAATGAACCCCCCTCCCCCCCCCCGACAGCCTAACCTTGCGAAGTTGGAAGGTCCTATCCTAAGTTGTTGGATGGTTGTCTTTTCTATTAAGAGATGAATTGTGTACCACTCTAGAGTGTGACGATTTTTGTTTTTGTTTTATGAAATAAAATATTATTTTTAAAAATATCTATTGCTAAACTTGCGAAGTTGGAAGTTCCTATCCTAAGTTGTTGGATGGTTGTCTTTTCTATTAAGAGATGAATTTTGTATCACTCTAGAGTGTGATGATTTTTGTCTATATTATATGAAATAAAATATTATTTTAAAAAATATCTATTGCTCAAGGCTATGTCAATGGCCCCTATTTAATGGGCTAATAAGAGAAATATGTTTATATATACTTCAATAGTGTAGTAGCATGATCTACTAATTAAATAGTTTAAAGAAAACTCGAGCCTAGTGAGAAAAATTAGAGGCCTCCATCTTGACAATTGATCACTATGGCTAGTTGGACGAGATAAGTTGGGTAACTTTTCTGAAACTAAATATAATTGTCTCGTATATTTCCCTCCACTTTTGAAAAGATAGTTATCAAGATTAACACCATTTTAGGGGTAAAAGCTCATATTTGCCCTATGGAGAGAGGGATTGAGTTACACTCTCTCGTGTCGCTTACTCTCCTTGAACAAAGTGCGATGTTAGCCCTACTCTCGCCTTTGGTTGGCTACAAAGTGACCTTTCTTAGGTGGATCTTAGATTGTGGTCAGGGGTGACCTTTCCATGCTTTACCTGTAAGTACAATCGGGATTTCCATGCTGAACCAAGTCTATTGTTTCCCAGGCAAGACTAGGTGTGATGTATATGGACAAGAATGTTGATCGACTCTACTAGAACACTCTATGTTTATCAGACGAAGCACCTCACACTATGGACCTAGAAGAGTTGCCCCTTCCTAAAGAGTGAGGTTCATGTGCATCAATTAGGCTTACAATTTATTAAGATTTCAGTCTTAGGATATGCATATATATGTATGATAACTACCAAACAACTTTAATTATATAATTATAATATATTTATAGGTCGAATAGATAATCCATGTTTGATATGATAGCAAACACACAAGGAACTTTTAATCATTCCTTACATAGGAAAAAAAAGAGAATTCCCTAGTTAAAAATACACATAAGTAAGAAAAGTAAATTATAGAAAAAACAAAACATTTCTTAGCTAGACAAACTAGGGTATCACATCTGAAATTTCTTACATTGGGAAATTTTCCTATGTAAGAATTTCCTCTAACTAAAAAATGTTCTATATTTTGTAATGGTTTGATTTTTCTTCCCCACGCGTGAACTACTTCTATAAGACATAGGGATAATTTTTATTTTTTAAAATTAGATAAAAGTAAATTTTTTAATTTTTCCTCTCCTCCAACCGACTGTCGAGCTAGAGGAAGAGGGGATTAGTATGGTGGGCAAGCTCCTTGTTGGAGCTTGCCAAAGATTGTACGCATGCCCGCTGACACATAGGGGGGGAGGATCCTATTCCCTCCCCCTATATAAACCATGGGAGGCTAGTAGCTATGGTAGCCTAGGAGGAGGACGAGATGGAGCCGAAGACACTGTGAGGAAGGGAGAGGTTGAGGCGATGCTGCCACAGTCAGAGGGAGAGGAGGAGTTGAGGGGAGACGCTGCAAATCAATGCCAGGAGGGCGCTGTCTCCCATTTGCCATGCCACAGCCACCTGGTCATCGCCGCCGTCTGATGGCCTCCAATTTCCCCCCACGTGGAGTTCTGAACCTCCCCCCTCCACGTGCTCCTGAGCTTCTGGAAGCTTAGAAGCTTCCAAGGGGGGCTTCCTAAGCCCCCCTTCTCGTGGGCTTTGGAGTTACTCCCCCGCCACCCCCCCCCCCCCCTCCCTCTAAGTTTTCCCTTAAGGGCCCTTAGGCCCCTTTCCCTCCTTCCAGAAAGGTATAGTCTTTAAAGGCTACTTTTTTCCCCTTATAAAAATTCCTCTCTAAGGCTCCCTTAGGGCCTTCCCCCCCCCCCCCCCCCCCCCCTCCCCCCCGTGTTTTTTAAAATCCCCCTTAGGCCCCTTTCCCATAGCCTTTAAGGCTACTTTTTCCCCCCCTTGGAGTTTCTCTCTTAGGATTCTATAAGGCCCTTTTTCCCCCAAGAAAATTTTACCTTAGCCCTTTTTCCTTCCCCCCCCCCTGAATTTTCCCCTTCAAGCTTTAAAAAGCCATTTTTCCACCAAAAGATGTTACCTTAAAGTCTCTTCCTTCCCGGAACTTAAATCCCTTTAAGGGCCCCCTTAGGCCATGCAAAAATAACTCATCTAGCTCTCCCATACCTTGTTTTTTCCCCCACACGTAAAAGAAAGGAGAGTGTTGAGGATCTTTTGACACCTTCCTTTCCCACTCAAAAGCCCTCGTAAGGGATTCTACACCTTTTATTCCCCGTTCGTGCGAGTCTTTATAAGGCCATTAAGCCTTTCCCATGGCTTTAATGGGTCTTATTTGCGAAAGATCCTGAAACACCCCATTTCGAAATCCCTACTTCAAGGAGGAAGCCTTCTAAAGCTGCTTTCAATGGACGGTGCAAGTTATTGCAAAAGGGAACCACAGTGGAATTTCAAAAAGGAGTTGTAAAGCTGCATCCACGACGGGAAGGCGACATTCGCGATGCCTCCTAAGAAAGCCCAAGGCGCAACCGCAGGAGGTTCATCTCCTAGCATCCATGTGGACATCTCACCCCAAGTCCAAGTTTTCTTTCATCATTTGTATTTTGTATCGTTATAACTCAATCGTGCAAATGATAATTGTTGAAAATAGGATGCATTTTTCATTTTAAATGCTTTAGAAAAATTAGCTCACGACGAAGGAACTTAGTCATTAATATTTTTCAATAAAACAAGAAAAATAAAGGCCGCATAAATGCATTTCTAGTAAATAGCTTTATGCAGTGCAATGAACTAAAAGTAGATTAATATCCATTGTTATAGAACGAAATTAAAATAGTATACCTCGTTTAAACATGGAAGTATAAACTGCATATCGCATTATTAACCCATATCCTCTTCGCAAATTGAATCATTATGGAAAGTGCTAGGAATCCTTAGGAAACTGCAAGGCATGAAATGATTTTTATGATGCATAACACTAGGCAATTATCGTTTGTCAACTGCATAAATTATCAAGTAAAGGGTTGCTTGTTAAGCATGAATTTTGTTCACAAGTTATAGGAAGATTAGTTGGAATTAATCTAACCTATGCCTGACCATAAATCGATAAGTTAGGGTTGAAAGATCAATTTACGCGTAGACAACGAGTCATGTGTTTATGAAATGATAATGTAACTATCTTCAAGAGTTAAACAAATTGGCATAAAACCTAAACACCTCAACCGCAGAGTACTCGTTTAAAATGAGTTAACTTCCAAGAAATTCACTAGGAAATTAATACGCGACCTAATCGTACGTATTGCTAAAACTGAAACTCCTATACCCTAAATACTTACCCACATTCACCGAATGTAGGGACAATGAAACATATTTTGGAAGTGCATTAGGGCGAAAAACGCTTCAAAAAATGCACTTTTGTTAATCACGGGATTAAGGAAATGGCCAAAGAGAGTTCGCCACGTGTGCAAGAATATGGTATTCTTGTCTTCTCTTTTTTAGAGATAGTGGAGTCCATTTCGTGATTCTCTCTTCTTTTTTAGCCAAAACCCCTAAAGTCTGACATGTTTTGGAGTCCCAAAGACGTTATTTACTTACAAATCTGACAAAATACGTGACGGAGATGTGATGAAATTAATAATGAGTTTTTTGAAAGTCGGGAGTGTTAGATATGATCAATGCCCCACCCTCATTAGGTGCTACCAATGATCCATGGTGCTCAAAGTTGTAAGGCCCCCATTATGAGGAGAAGCCAAATGTGAGCCCGGACATTGGTTGAGTCCTGACTTGTATATCAGATGAGGTCTATGTGACCGGATGGCAAAAAGGTGACTGTTGTGGGTCTAATCTTTGGGTTAGACGGAGTGGTTAAGCTGGTAGCAACTCGAGGCACATTGCATTGAGTTGCGTGGTAAGGGAGTTAAAAGGGGCCCCTATTGTGGGGTCCGGGGGCCGCGGAAGCGGCCCCTGGCTGGGGGGTCCCAGGGGGGCCAGCGGCCCCCCTGGCGGGGGTCCGGGGGCAGCGCCCCCGGCCCGATGGTAAAGGGAATATTCCCTGGAATATTCCCTGGCCGACTAGTGGAGGCTCATATGGTAGGTCGGTCAACAGGCCGACCTAACGACCTTCGCGGGCTATAAAAGCTAAACCCCTTCGCAGCCATCTAACACTCATCTTTCACCCAGTCAGAGTTGTTGTTCCAGCTAGCCTTAAGCTCTTCACCTATCTTCTGTCTAGATCGCCATCTAAGCTTCACACAGTGGAAGCGCACGGGTGGACAGAGCCATCTTTGTATCAGTTGTTTGGAGTTAAAGAATTTACTGATTCTCCTCTTATCTGTTGTGTACTCTCTATCTCTTTCTCAGATTCTGTTCGCTGCGCCGTGTAATATTTTACATGGTATCAGAGCCCAGGGGGCTCTAGAGATCGGAGAGCGTGCAAGAGGCAAAGGCTTCAACAGCAAAGAGAAACGATGTCGACTCCGGGAAGCAGTTCTGGCGCATCAGGAAGCGGTGCAGGAGGTGGTGCTGCTGTACCGGCTATTCAAACACTGAGGATTCGTCCACCAACCTTCAGCGAAGGCAAGTTAGATGGTACAAACTACATCTTGTGGAAGTTCAAAATTACAACTATCCTTGATTCTTATGAGCTTCTGGAGACTGTGCTGGGGACTGACGCAGAACCACAGCCTACCCCCGACCCATCAAATCCTAGTGTGATGATTCCTCCGAATGCAGATCTTCTATGAGCTTGGAAACGAAGGAATGCAGATGCATTGTGTGCCTTAGTTACAAGCTGTTCTGACAGTGTTTTGACTCTGATTCAGCATACAACCAAAGCGTCAGAGGCTTGGAATGTACTAAGGAGTCAGTATGAAACACGAAACCAAACAAGGATTCAAAACTTGGAGAATCAACTAGCAGCGGAGAAGTTTGCTGAAGGAGAGACGGTTGAAGCATTCATCACTCGGATTAAGAATCTGCGCGACCAGATGGCTGGCGCTGGGATACAAAAGACTAGCGAAGAGCTAGCTCGGAGGTGTCTTCGGATTTGTCCACAAAAGTTTGATGGACTAGTAACTGCCCTTAATACTCAGGTGAGACCTCAAGCTTTGACTTTTGAGGAGTTTTGTGCATTATTAATGGAGGAGGAGTTGAGGCTGAAAGCCCGAGAAGGAAGCAACAATGGAGATGCTGCATTCTCTGCCAATGCAAAAGGCAAAGGTGTTTCCTCCACCAAAAATGATGGTGACAAAAATAAAAAGGGCGGCAAGAAGAAGTTTCAAGGAGAGTGCTTCTACTGTAAGAAGAAAGGACATGCAATTGCAGATTGTCGTGTCAAGAAGGCAGATGAAAAGAATGGTACCCTTAAAACTAAAGGGAAAGAGACAGCCAATACGGCTGAAGCAGAGTTGGAATTATTCATGGCGACCATTGAGGAAGTGTGCTCCTCGGCGCAAGAAGAATCTACCACTGACTCTTGGGTGTTGGATAGTGGGGCCTCCCGTCACATGACCAACAAGAAAGGTCTATACAGTTCTATGCAGCCTCTACAAGAATCCATCACTGTGACGGTTGGAAATGATGCTAAATGCCCTGCTGCGGGCACAGGTACTATTTCTTTTGTTGCTGCAAATGGTGAAGTCAAAAAGCTTTCAAATGTGTTGTATGTTCCCGAAATCAGGAGAAATCTCTTATCAGTTGCTGCCATAACTGATCTTGGTCATGAAGTGAGGTTCAAGAAGACAGGTGCAGAAATTATTGATAGTGCTGGCACAATTGTTGGCAAAGGAGAAAGAAGGAACAACCTGTATGAGCTAAGTGCTCTTACAGCCACCGCTGGAGTGGGCACAAGTAAGCTTTGGCATGAAAGGTTTGGACACATCGGATTTGCAGTATTGAAGGAGATGCAAAAGCAAGGTATGGTTGCTCACCTACCTACAATAACTGAATTGAAGGAACCATGTGAAGCTTGTATGATGGGCAAGCAACAGAGAAAGGCATTTCCACAAGAAAGCAAGAATAGAGCACATGCTCCTCTAGAGTTGGTGCATGCTGACTTGTGTGGTAAGATGCCTACACAGGCCTTGGGGGGATCTTCTTATTTTATGTTGATTGTCGATGACTACAGTAGGAAGATGTGGGTGTACTTCCTTCGTGATAAGGCTCAAGCTTTTGGTAAGTTTAAAGAATGGCTAATACTTGTTGAGAATGAAACAGGGAAAAGTGTGAAGAAATTTAGAACAGATGGTGGTGGTGAGTTCAACTCAAAGGAGTTTGAAGGCTTTTGCAAGAGCAAAGGGATCAAGCGTCAATTGACGACGCCTCACACACCTCAGCAGAATGGTGTTGTGGAACGCAGGAATCGTACCATTGTGGAGATGGCAAGATGCATGCTAAAGGGCAAGGGATTGCCTAACCATTTTTGGGCTGAAGCTGTTAATACTGCAGTCTACATTCTAAATCGGAGCTACACAAAGGCTCTCAAGGGAAAAACACCTCATGAGGCTTACACTGGTAAGAAACCATCTGTTTCACATTTCAGAATTTTTGGATGTGAATGTTATGCACATGTTCCAGATGAGAAGAGAAACAAGTTACAACCAAAAAGCAGAAAATGTATCTTCTTGGGTTATAGTGATGAGCAGAAGGCTTACAAGTTATATGACCAAGAGGCAAAGAAGATCATCGCGAGCCGTGATGTGGTGTTCAAGGAGGAGCCGCATACAGTGGAGGAGGAGAAGGCAAGGTCTTCCACTTTATCATCAAGCGAAGAAGTAGTCCACTATGAACCTGTCCCGAGAGCTATCCCTATCCTTAAGGAGGAGGAAGCATCATCTTCAGATGATGAGGAAAAAGTTCACCAACCTGACATCACCCCACCGGAAAAGCCATTGCCGCGCTGGGTGAAGCAGCTCTATGACCACAATAATCCTATGCCTGCATCTGTTGAGGAGAAGGCAGACGGACCAAGGAGGTCTCAGAGAATAGAGGAGCAAAGGAGGGCTTCTGCTCACATAGTCAACATGGCCTTGATGGTTGAGATTATGAGAGAAGTAAAGGAGCCAACTGACTTAGAAGAAGCACTTGCAGATCCATCATGGAAGGCTGCTATGCAGGCAGAGTATGACAGCATAATGAAGAATGACACTTGGGAGCTAGTGGATCGGCCAGCAAAGCGGAAGATTATTGGCACCAAGTGGATCTGGAAGGTAAAGTACAAGGCTGATGGTACCTTAGAAAAGTACAAAGCTAGACTGGTTGCCCAAGGATTTTCACAAGTTGAAGGGTTTGATTTTCAAGAGTCATTTGCCCCAACTGCCAGAATGACCACTATTCGCACGGTACTTGCAGTGGCTGCCCACAAGAAGTGGCCAGTGTACCAAATGGATGTTAAGTCAGCGTTCTTAAATGGTGACCTCAAGGAGGAGGTGTACGTGGCTCAGCCACCAGGGTTTGAGGCCCCCCATTCTGAGAACAAAGTGTGTAAACTGAAGAAGGCATTGTATGGGCTGAAACAAGCCCCCAGAGCATGGTACCAGCGGATAGATAGGTTCTTTTTAAACCTAAACTTCAAAAGATGTGCCTCAGATGCTAACTTGTATGTTTACAGGGATGGTAAAAAGTCTGTAGTGATTGTCCTATATGTGGACGACCTTCTTATTACAGGTGACTATGAAGATATGATCAACCAAACTCGAAAGGCTTTGAGTTTTGAGTTTGAAATGACAGACTTGGGCTTGCTGCACTATTGTTTGGGGATTGAAGTCTGGCAAGAGCCAGGAAAGATCTTCATCTCTCAGAAGAAGTATGCATGGGAGATCTTGAAGGCATTTGGCATGACCGAGTGCAAGGAGATAGCTACACCTATGGAGGTGAATGTAAAGTTATCCGTTGAGGATACATCAGCACTAGCAGACATTGGGAGGTATAGGAGGTTGGTCGGCAGTCTAATCTACTTGTGTAACACCAGACCAGATATCAGTTTTGCTGTTGGTGTTTTGAGCAGGTTCTCAAACAAACCTCATGAGAGTCATTGGAAGGCTGGGATGCGGGTGCTCAGATACTTGAAGAAAACTCTTGACTATGGTATCACATACAGTTTCGGAACTTCTCTTGTGGGGAACTGTGACTCAGATTGGGCAGGAGACATTGATTCCAGGAAGTCAGTTTCTGGTTATTGTTTCTCTTTGGGTTCAGGAATTTTCTCTTGGATTAGTAAGAAGCAACCAACAGTGGCATTGTCTTCTACCGAAGCAGAGTACAAGGCAGCTTGTTTTGCTGCATGTGAGGCCGTATGGTTGAGAAGGATTCTATGGCATATGGGAGTGCAGGATGAAGAACCAACTGTGCTGAGATGTGACAATCAGAGTTGCATCGCCATTGCCAAAAATCCAGTGTTTCATGCACGCACCAAACATATAGAGATCCAGTATCACTATGTGCGTGATTTGATGGAGGATGGGATAGTGGAATTGGTCTACTGTCCAACAGAGGAGAATGGAGCAGATATCTTCACCAAAGCACTTACGAAGGATCTGCTTCAAGTTCATCTTCAGAGACTCGGCATTGGGCCGAGGAGATAGTTCACCTATGGGTGGACATTGAGGGGGGGTGTTAGATATGATCAATGCCCCACCCTCATTAGGTGCTACCAATGATCCATGGTGCTCAAAGTTGTAAGGCCCCCATTATGAGGAGAAGCCAAATGTGAGCCCGGACATTGGTTGAGTCCTGACTTGTATATCAGATGAGGTCTATGTGACCGGATGGCAAAAAGGTGACTGTTGTGGGTCTAATCTTTGGGTTAGACGGAGTGGTTAAGCTGGTAGCAACTCGAGGCACATTGCATTGAGTTGCGTGGTAAGGGAGTTAAAAGGGGCCCCTATTGTGGGGTCCGGGGGCCGCGGAAGCGGCCCCTGGCTGGGGGGTCCCAGGGGGGCCAGCGGCCCCCCTGGCGGGGGTCCGGGGGCAGCGCCCCCGGCCCGATGGTAAAGGGAATATTCCCTGGAATATTCCCTGGCCGACTAGTGGAGGCTCATATGGTAGGTCGGTCAACAGGCCGACCTAACGACCTTCGCGGGCTATAAAAGCTAAACCCCTTCGCAGCCATCTAACACTCATCTTTCACCCAGTCAGAGTTGTTGTTCCAGCTAGCCTTAAGCTCTTCACCTATCTTCTGTCTAGATCGCCATCTAAGCTTCACACAGTGGAAGCGCACGGGTGGACAGAGCCATCTTTGTATCAGTTGTTTGGAGTTAAAGAATTTACTGATTCTCCTCTTATCTGTTGTGTACTCTCTATCTCTTTCTCAGATTCTGTTCGCTGCGCCGTGTAATATTTTACAGGGAGATCTTTCAATATTGTTTTTGGCGCCCAATACATACTCATTTGTATTCTTGGCGCTACTTTTTAGTTCATTCACCCCTCTTTGAGTTTCTTTCTCTGCGCTTTCATTCTTTTCATGGCTTCCTCCAGGCGCCCTTCTCATTTAATACACTCTTGCACAGTCTATAGCCAGGGAGCAGATGGAAATTTTGAGCCCAAAACCTTTGCTGTAAACGATTGGGTTACCATGCTGCCATCTTGCAAGGGCTCTCATAAGGTGAAAAGAAGAAAACGAGATGATATAAAACATCACTGGAAGGGATGTATCATTGCCTTCAAAATTATGCCCGAAGGCTGGTTTGTCAAGGTGCAACATGTTTACATGGCCAAGGATATGCACTTACCTCCAAACGAATGTGTTCCCCAACAAACACATTGTAAGTTATTAGTTGAATAACGTATATAATTCTTTTCCATTTATGCAAGTTCTCACAAACGGTTCGTCATTGTAGATATCTTTCCGTCAACAAGTATTGAATGGTAACCTGTGGAAAGCCTAAGTGGGACTTTCCATGCCATTCATAAGGTATTGGCAAACATTATTTATGCCGATCAAACTGTGTCTTTTTTTAGTGAATGCAAGGTTTTTATATATTATGCATAGTATGTGGTTCCCTCTAAAGCAGATAGGTATGGGAATATCGAAGATTTGCCATTGCCAAGTCTTTCATCTCTAAACTGGGAGATTCCTGACAAGGTAACGGTGCAACGTTTCAAATTCAAAATATCTCAGGATATTAAAAAGTCCATGACAGCTGGAAGGATCTCGAGAAGAATACGTTTATCATGGTTTGTACCCCTCCATATCTTCGTGGCTTGCTTCAAAACAGCAAATTTAAAAAGAACGAAGGTATCCTGGCTAAGTAGAAACTTTTCGGAAGAGGAGCCTGCCAGCACTGCGAGAAAAAATGTAACAAGTTGGTAAAAAGGAGTCCCTAAAAAAACCAACAATATGAAAGAGACTTACATTCACTCCATCTATCTTGAGTATCTTTGAATCTATTGTCCTGTAGACATTTGAAAAGCACTCTTTTTCCATAAGTATATGTATGACTTTGTGACTTTGCAATGGTACTTCTTGTTAGAGAGAGTTATATGGTTTTCTAGGATCAACAATATCCTCATATGTGGTGTCCAAGAAGGTAGCCAGGAGCCTGCCAGCACTGCAAATGGAAACATGTAACTAAAATAGATAATCAAATAAAATAAATAATTAACCAAAAAGCAAGCAGTATTCCATTCAACCCACATTCTTCCTTGGCCATGGATACCACTTAGAGAGTTCATGAGGATAATTTCTCTGGTGAGTGTATCCGATGTAATAAAAAAATTTATGGTAGTTGTGATGGAATCAAAAGCTTTGAAAGACATTGTTATATTTGAACCAAATCTTAAAAAAAATTCCATTGATAACAGTGGATCAACAATACACATAATTTTAGAGATTTATTGGCTAAGAGATGCAATCAATATCCTAAAGCTAATAGCAAAAATAAAGGAGTGTTATTTGCAATCAATAGCACAATTATTCTATATACTAAAAATTTTTAGAGTCAAAATGCCTTACCTTATGCAATAATAAACTACAGAATCTAACAATTAAATATCCTTTTTACAACTAGCATGGACTTGTCCTCATGAGATATGCTAAGATAGTCCTCTTCCTCAGAAGTGCAAGAAACATTAATAACCATTTACCCATACACCTCACCCATTCTCTTATAATTAACAGGTCCAAGTACATCGATTTTTCTCTTGCAAACATCATCCTCGGTACCTTATTCTGCTAATCATATTAAAATCTTTATTCATTAGGGTGATCTTATGAGCATGAGCAGCAACAATGTAAGGATAATTCATAAATTCATAAATTCAACCATGTGAGCATAAGTTGATATGACGCGAGAGCAGTAAAGCCAAACTTTCACAGGGTCATATTCGCACTGTATCGTGGAGCAGTTCATATGGCGCGAACGTGGCAAAAAGCATAATGTTTGGTACTATACTTTTCACTGCATATCATGGATGACTTGATATGGTGCAAGAGTGGCACAACAAAATATCCGTAGGGGTCCTCCTCCCTCAGTATCATGAAGAAGTAAACATGCGCATGCAAAGTACACCCCCTTGTAATGACTTATTTTTTGTGAGATCTTAAACCTATCAAAAAAATTCAAAAAAAATTCCATGAGTTTATTAGGCTTTCAAAAAAATTTAGAAAAATTTTCAGATTTTTTTGAGCTCATTTGCTATTTTTAAAAATATTTTAAAGTAAAAATGGCGTAAAAAAGAACAAAAAAAGCACAAAAAAACCACCCAAAAATAGCATTGCCGATATAACGCGAATATGGGTATCCGAGGAGTCTCGGATACCCATATTCGCATTGTATCGGACGCCTCGGATACCCATATTCGCATTGTATCGGCAATGCTATTTTTGGGTGGCTTTTTTGTGAATTTTTGGGTCTTTTTTAGGCATTTTTTGCTTAAAAATATTTTTAAAAATAGCAAATGAGCTCAAAAAAACCTTTAAAAATTTCTAAATTTTTTTGAAAGCCTAATAAACTCATGGAAAATTTTTTGAGCTCTTTTACTATTTTAAAAATATTTTTAAGCAAAAAAGGGCCTAAAAAAACCCAAAAAATCACAAAAAAACCACCCAAAAATAGCATTGCCGATACAACGCGAACATGGGTATCCGAGACATACTCGGATACCCATGTTCGCGTTGTATCGGCGTGTCTCGGATACCCATATTCGCGTTGTATCGACAATGCTATTTTTGGGTGGTTTTTTACTTGGATACCCATATTCCCGTTGTATCGGTAATGCTATTTTTGGGTGGTTTTTTTGTAATTTTTTGGGTCTCTTTTAAGCCGTTTTTTGCTTAAAAATATTTTTAAAATAGCAAACGAGCTCAAAAAAAACTTTAAAAAATTCTAAATTTTTTTCAAAGCCTAATAAAGTTATGTAATTTTTTTTTGTGAAATGGAGACTGATTATTTTGATGGTTTTTTTTTTGTGAAATTGAGATATATTACATTTGAAAAAAGATATACAAGGATAAAGTATCAATAATATAGTGATGCTTTCAATTATAAAATCAGTCTACTTTAGAATCAGAGTTTTGAGAGAAAGAAATAGATTCAAGTCCTTTATATTTCTTCTTACAAATCAAGGGAATAGATCTTAAGAGATTTGCTAGGATATGATATCATGAGTAGTATCATCCCATGACATCAAGCCACCATTTAGGTATTGAAATCTGATAGTGCTAATAAGAATCACAATTGAAGATATTGAAACTTGAAACCCCATAGTGCTAATCATAGTTGAGGGTATGATGAGAAAAATACTCCTAAGAGCTAATATTAAGTAAGAAGTTATATCCTTCATATTCTTCGAAGCATCCTACACACATAAAATCATCTTAGTCCTAAAGTTGATATGATACACAATATCACTAATACTTCTATCTATTACTTGTTTAATTTTTTTATATTTTAAGAGACAAACTTGAATAATAAATATTTTTAATCTATTACTAGGTAAATATTTTTATCTCCCAGAAATCAAAGTACTTCATTTCTTCTAATTATAATATATTATCATTGTCTTATCAATTAGTCCTTGCTAAAAAGTTGATATTACAATACTGTATAATGAAGATATTCTATTTTCAAGTATCAAGATCAAAGTGAAAATTTTCACTTTCTATTCTATTAGCTTAAGGATTATCCTTAGTATATCTATCCCTACCAATTTGCATCAACACCATGGGACTCTTTTACCCATTTTCTTATGAATCAAATTGAAGAGATTGAAGAAAAAGCTTGGATTTAGTTGAAACAAAATCTTACAGAATGGATATCTTAGGGGTTGAAGTAAAGATGCGGCTTGGATGTCCCAACCTAGTTGGGTTTGCTGAAAACTAACAAGATGATCTCGTCTCAGGTCCATGGAGGACCATATCTCTATAGCTCAATCAGCAAGTAAGTGGTATTGATCTTCTGTATAGAGACTCTTTTGATTATTGATCACCTTCTCAAGATTTTGTGAAAGGAGACGAAGGGAGACCAATGCACGTCGCTGGTAAGAACCGGATGTAATTTTGGTGAGAAATTTTACGACAGAGAAAAATCTACTTTAAGAACTAAGAAACAAAGTGAAGAGGAGAGAACGATGATTCAAATGAATGCAGGCAAAAAAAGAAGCGTGATTTTAGTGGAAAACGTGATAGTAAAATATTCAAAATGAAAGAATAATAGCCGAAAAGTGACATCTGACATGAGTTAACGTGCTTAGGCATTTAATGGCTAACCTCTTAAATGAATAATAAATTCTCTCATTAATCACGTCTGAATGACCAAATTTGGAGGGTTCATTATTTTAAAACCTCAACTAATTAGTAACTTAATCATTTTTTAACAAGTGCCATTTTTGAAACGTTTCTGGCCCTAATGAATGTAGAGTTGTCCCTAAGAATCTTACGAGATGGAACTTGGAACCCTAGAATTAACAACGTCAGCCTAATATAATCAAAAACAGATTGTTTCGTGACTCCATTTAATGAGTAAAAAAGTCTCATAGTTCGACATGACACTTGTGCAACAAGTGCGGAATCGTATGATCTTGTGATTGGATCACAAGGGAATGGCTAATCCTCCCAATGAGGTTGGTAGGTCCTTACGCAAGTTATCTTGCAAGAGAGTAAATAATTATCCTAAAATAGTATCTTTCTTGAGTAAAAAAAAATTGCTTGGAAGAAAAAGGCCAACTGATAAATTGGAATAATTTATGAACTTAAGGTTTGACCAAGTCGGGTTAATAGAGTACACCTTGACCTAGAATATAGAGGATCTTGCCAAATCGCAAGTTATCTCGAATCGAGTGCTGAACGCATTTGAGAGGAAGGATTAATTCCTAAGCAGTTTGCCAATAAAAACGAACAATGGATATGTTTGTGCTTATTACAAATTTAAGAGCACCGTTTGGCTTTGTTTGATCAATGAACTAAAAGATAAATGGATATCTAATACTTCAGGTTGAAGGCCTGAAGGGAGAGGCAACTTCAGTTACCCCATGCCTGCCTCACCCTAACCAAGGGGGTTGTTAACCGCGTTAGGCAAGTCGACCGAACCCGCCGCGAGAGGTCTCTCTGTTGAGCGCTACTTGGAGCAGAAGGACGCTTGGGTGCCAGGGGGGACTCTGGCCGTAAATCCCTCACCTTCCGGGCCCTGCACAAGAGGCTAACGTGACTCGGGATTGGATCTTGAGACCTGCATACTAGTCTATGGGCAGAATCTTGGATTAATGATCATTGTGGATTGTTGGATAGCCTTCGGGCGGATTATGTATAGGCCTACAGGCTGGAATTTTGTATTTCAAAGATAAATATGGTAACATGTTAATAATGAACTTGTTTGACATTGTTTTTCTATGTCAAGTGATATGATTACATGAAAGAACCAGTGCCTAACAGGCTAATTAAAGAAGCTGATTGATACATGTCTAACTAAATGTGTTAGGTAATTAGATAATTAAAACAACCCGAGAAAAGTGCGGTGGATGTGGCCATAGGTCTGTCCTACAGATGGGTGGTCCCGGTTGGTCGGGAACTTTTCTCAAATCATGATGGACAGCCAGAAATTCGTCGAAGAACTCGACCAACAAAAACATTGACCTAGGGTTATGATTGACCCCGATTTACCTTGTTTTAGGGGAATGGAGTGGGACTATGCCTTATGGCAGAGAGATTGAGCTTTGCCTCCCTCTCTTTTCCTATTCTCCTTGAACCAAGTGCAGCGTGAATCCGCTTCGGACGTGGCGTTTTTGCGTAAAGTAGTTCACTTGAGTCCGACGCTAGTTGCCGTTAGGAAATGACCAATAAGGAAAAACCCTAATTCAGGTCGTTCCTAAGTGGTAACGGCTGGAATACTTCCGCGAAGTGGCAGACGCGGAAAGCCCTAGATCGCAAACCCCGTAACATTCCATAGGAGTGCCGGACGGAGCTTTCCAAACATCTTTTCCGATGAACTGCTAAGACATGTCCTGAAGATACAAGTGGACACGTTACATTTTTCCTATCATTTACTTTTCCTACTTATGTATATTATTAACTAGGGAATGGATAAGAAATTCCGTTTTTTTTTACTATGTAAGGAATGAGGAGAAGTTTCTTATGACATGGAGCGTAACATGGATTTGGGCCCTCGAAGCATTCATATCTCTACTTTTTTTTCCCTCCGAAACCATCAAGATAAGCGTCCATATTTTTTCCTGTATATCCGTCGAAATACTAGTCTTAAAAAGTGTCGGTGGTATGTTACGAAGTATTCTTTGACACTTACACCGATAGATATTTCTGATGCTTTATACCGGCGTTCACAGACCGAAGCTAATACCAACGGTTATTCCGATGACGGAGCTGAGTGTTTTCACGCTTATTTGCGTCTTGTTTTTTATCTGTATTATATCCACATGTGGTAGTGAAAACATATCATTGTCCAATGCATTCTCAATAAACACGCAATCCTCGCTTATTAAGAATGCAAGCTATACTTATTAGTCATCAGTTTTCATCTGATATTGTGCAGCGTCTCTGTACATGTAGAGGTAGATGAAGCTTGAACTGCAGACCATCAAAGAGCGACATGGTGTGGTGCGTCCTTTGTAATGTTCTTTGGCATTCGAGCCTTCAGAGCAGAGATTCAAAGAATTTCTTATCAGACACTTCGAGAACTGGCATCGCTCACCAAAAAGAATGATTGAACATTATGAGTTGTGGAATTCCAGGCGTCATTCTTGATGCTAGATGGTTCTTAATTTTTCGGCATAATTACGACTATTTCCGTTATAACTTAGTTATTTATTTCGTATGCACGTCTCAAGCTCTCAAAGTAGTGATCCCAAACCACTTGTTTATTACTGATTATATATATATATAATCGGCTATATATATATATATATATATATATATATATATATAGCGAGAGAGAGAAACATGGAATGCATCCGTTTTTATTGACGCACGGACTATAGATACATGCATGCAGGAGTTTCCCTTTAGGGGATCGAAAAGTCTGAGCCGCGTCTAAGAATAGTCGGTGGTGCGACCTGTTGGGGCTGGGCGGCCTGCAAGAAGCATGAGGACCGGTAATGGCGTATGAGTACGATACAGAGACAGAGAGAGAGAGAGTACTGGCTGTACGTATTGGTACGTACCGTATATATGCCCTCCATTGTTTCACTGCTCAGTTCCAACCACCACCGTGGTGATAACCTCCTCCTCCGTGGTGATAACCTCCACCACCGTAATACCCTCCAGCCTCGGTGTCTTGCGGCTGCCAGCCCCCACCGTGGTGATAACCTCCTCCGCCTCCGTGGTGATAGCCTCCCCCGCCGTAATATCCTCCAGCCTCCGTGTCTTGCGGCTGCCAGCCCCCACCGTGGTGATAACCTCCTCCGCCTCCGTGGTGATAGCCTCCCCCGCCGTAATATCCTCCAGCCTCCGTGTCTTGCGGCTGCCAGCCCCCACCGTGGTGATAACCTCCTCCGCCTCCGTGGTGATAACCTCCGCCGCCATAATACCCGCCAGCCTCCGTGTCTTGGGGCTGCCAGCCCCCACCATGGTGATCGCCTCCTCCGCCTCCGTGGTGATAACCTCCACCGCCATAATACCCTCCGGCCTCCGTGTATTGTGGCTTTGCCTCCACCGCAACTGCCTCCTCAGCTAATTCGCGAGCTGCCCAGCTACTGCTGGCAGCCGTTGCCATAACGACAACTGCAACCAGCAGCATCGACACTAACCGCCGACTCGACGCCATGGGAACTATATGTGAAGCACTACTACTGCTGATCCTAATCGAAGAAGCTTGTATTGTAGTGGGGTGATTACGAATGCACGAAGAAGCGCTGCTTATATAGCCAACTTATACGCTGTCCCGCATTCGCACGCAACTCCACTTTGCTTTTAGATCTACTCAGCGAGGTGAGTGCGGGCGCAACATGACGATGGCGACCGCCACCATGCTAGCGCCTGCACCACTTTTATCCATCCCATAGCAAAGCTAAACACTTCGAAACTCATAAGAATTGTTAATATGCCGTGTGTGCATGGATGTCAATCTAAGCAGGGACCCGGTGGTAAATAAAAAACGTAAAGCTTAAATACTGCGGCGTGATAAGACCGCCGTAATCGCATTTTCAGTTACGGACGTCTTCCCTTGATTAAAACAGCTAATCGCGTGCACACTTTCTATATAGTGCGGTCTACATTAATGAAAAAATATTTACATCATCCACAAAAGCAGATGCTTCTAAGTGAGACATAACAGTTATAATGCTCGAGGGCTTTGTAGAAGGCTCTACAAATAGTGGACCTCTAGCCCAGACCTTTGAAAACAGACAGAAATCCAGTTTTACAAAAAAGAAAAAAGACTTTGAAATCGTTAGTTCTTCTTTAGAATGATTTGGTACTCCTATAAGACCAAATTGCCCTAATCATAACAGCTCGGATGACATTCCAAAGAGACATCTTAGTATCATGTAGTTGTTCATAGTCTCCAAAAAGGTAGTGTTCGCATCACTGCGACATTGGAGCCCTGCCTTCTCCACGCACTTACTCATGGCGTTCCGGTCACCTTTAACCTCAATGCAGTCCCAAAACAAGGTATTTGACTGTTTTGGCATTTCTTACACACCTTGCAAAGCAGGGAGATATTGCCAAACTTGGAGATTCTCTCCCTAGTTGGCCACTTGTTCATGACAATCTTCCACAACATAGGATTGAAATGTCTGGAGGGTGGACTAGACCGTACCAACCTTATCCTCCTCTTCAAAGTCCTAAAAAGGTTCATGGATAGAACCTCCTCCATTACTCTTGAACCTTCATAAGCAGCCAAATGCTATGGATTAGCAAAATAATCCCTTTTGTAGCTCTCGAAAAGAACTTTGCCCTTCTCAATTTTGACACATCTTATTAGGTTGAGTTGAAATATCTTAAAAGAGGAGGTTAGCCAATTTTGCCTCTTCTTTACCATGCACTACCATAGTCAACCATTGCATCTCCTCATGATTCAATCACAACTTATGTTGGGACTCTTCACTATTTTGCAATTGAGCAAGTTCCCCAATGTCTTTCCACCTTCTCGAAGCTTTATCATGAATGCTTTTAGAAAGCTTTGGTTTGCATAAGATTGACGAGAAGTTGTCTTGATAGGCACCATCAACAAACCATGTAGACTAGAGAGCAAATTGGAGTCACCCCTCCCCTCTTGGTGCCCAAACCACTCAAGATCTTAAATGCTAGATTTTTAGTAAAATAGATGATCAATTAAAGAGCTTCCAAATGTTTAGCTTTAATTTACAGTCCTTTGGGAAACATCAAGTCCTCCCAGCTAAGCTTACTCCAATTGCTTACTAGCAGCTAGAAAGTGGCAATAAATTGTCAAACTACTTACTACATCTTAGGAGATAGAGTTCTATCATTGTCTTCACTATTTGGACCACATGAATGATCAAAAAATATTTTCTAAGTCATTCCAACATGTCATAAAGAAGGCTAGAATTGAAGCAATGAAGATAATGCTAGAAAAAAGAATGGATCCCGATATCATCACCCTTCCTCCAAAGGATTATATGCTCTATACCCACTTGGATACTTCAATCTTAACTTTGTTAGAGAACTGTTGGAATTTCTTGAATTATGTGAGGCAAAGGCCAAGATGACAGCCCAAGTACTTGAAGATCTCCCCTTTCCTAATAATCTTAAATCCATATCTATCTAACCATGTTGGTAGGATGATGTTTAACAATTTAGTTTTGTTTCAAATGAGTGGGTAACCCCAAATGAAAGGAGAACTCTCATAATGTCTCCAATAAAACATTAACATAATCTTTCTCACCTTGATTCATATTTGAGTTGTCATCTATAAAGAAATGCAAGGTGAATTAATCTTCCAAGAGTGTTAATGGTCTAATGACTTCATGCTAAACTAGCCAACTCAATTTATGGAGTGGGTCTTTAACCACCATAAAGCGTAGGGGTGCTTATTAGTCCTGTTTGGGATCAATTTCCTCCCTACATTGACTTCTAGTGGCATAATTCCTTTTTTGATGCCATTGACTGATATCCATTTTATAGTCTTTGCAATAGCTTTCCCACATACACTTATAAACTTTAGCAAGTGTCCCATCCAACCCTAAGAACTTGCAATCCTTCATGTATTAAAGCAAATCCTAGCTCCTCCATAGTGAAAGGGACATTAAGTATTAGCTACCTAGTTTCTAGGAAGCCTTTTGCCATACCCCTAAAAGAAGGTTTGGACTCTATCTTCATATCACATGGATTCTCGAAGGCATTTCCTACTATTGCTACAAGGTGACCTCTAAGGCCTCCAAAATCTTCTCTTTGTTAGACACATTATTTCTTTAAAAAAATTTGATGTATCGAGCAGAGGGTTGTGTGCCTCCTACCAAGAAGGTTGCAAGTCCTAGCTCCATGATCCAAGTGAGCACTCCATTTCCCCCTTAGCTCTCTACAACCCTCATCACTCAAGACGAATCATGGTGGGCATGAGAGAGTACTAGAGATAAGGCTAGAGGTTTCATGCTCCTTGTCCCTCACCTCTTACACACACTCTCTCTAATGCAAGGCTTGGAGCAAGAAGGTAGAGGAGTAAAGTTGCACACACAAGAATAATCATTTCCATTCAAGATAAACACTTTTATACATAAATTCTAAGGTCAATCTTTCCCCTTTCCCTTGGGCATGCTACCAATATTTTGGTCAATAGAGTATCTTCTCTCTTTTCCATGCTTTTAGTCCCTTGTCCTATACTACTCTATGATAATGTGCACAGGAGGGAAAGCATGTCTCTCCGAGAATCAACACAAGGCTTTGAATAATTGGTGCAGCTTCTCAAAAAATTTTGTAGTTGTAATGTTCTCATGCTTCTAAACTTGTTAATATTTTATCCCCTCCCCTAATGTAGTGGCAGTCCCATGGTAGTGTTGCTCTCTTTTGGCCATTGGAAAAGATGAGCTTCGTGGGGGTTGCTCGAATGATGAGGGTGAGGGTTGGATAGGGTGGAGACAATAAAAACTATGGAGATGAAAGTTATGGAAACTTGTAGGATAAGGTAGATGTGGGCCATTAGTATTTATGGGACTTCGAGCACCTCTAGATACCTGTCATGTTGTCATTTTCTCCCTAAGGGGGGTATCTACCTACGTGAGATGTGTAATGCTTGTGTAGTGGAATTGGAAGATAGATCTAGTTGCAGGTAAACTTGCAGCAATGTCCCACACTTGAGGACCTAGTTCATAGAGGTTTGTGGTGCTATGTTGACTTCAAGGAGACAGGTTTACCAAGCAAGGTTGGAATACCCTGCCCTTGATGTGCCCTAAATTGATGATGTACCAAAATGGTAGGGGGTAACCTCCTAGTGTTATCTATGTACTCCAATGCTTTTTTTTTTGGAAAAGTAAATAAGGATGAGTGATAAGTAGGCCTACTACTTAGAAAATGACATGTGTGCATGCTAAAGGCATCCCATGCTGACCATGTATCCTTTCATTGAATTGTGCAATTGCGGGGGCGATACAGAGTAGAAAGTATGTGGACATAGTGCAAACCAACTATCAACCATATCCTCGGGTAGCTCAATATAATGAGGTAATATGGTGTCTTGACGATGGAGTTGTATCTTCACCACCTCGTCAATTCCCATGTTTACATAAAAAAAGAGGGGTGGGAGTCGCTCCTAATATGGCATGATTGGCTACCAAGTAGAGTAATGAGGAGTCAGAGATAGTTTGAGGTGGTGAAAAAGGAAGGGTTTGGGAAATTTATGAATCTTCTCACAACAAAGGAAAATGATGGGTTGAGTTTAAGTGATTGGAAAAAATAGTTCTTTTTCTTGTCAATGGCTTTTATGTTGGTGATTTTGGGAAAGCTATATCTACAATGATCTTCTTCTATGTATTCCCTGCCATGTCACTGAGGACAAGGGTAGTGGAGTGGTTTCACCTTTGCAATGCTACTTGAGTAGACAAAGGCTTGCTAAGCCATTTTGTCATGTTCCAAGATGAGGTATCTCCATTTTGGTTGTCTTAGCCATGGTTCCCACGGCTTCATGGTGATGTGTCTACTTTTTCCTTTGGTGACTTGGGAAGATTTCTTGAAAGCTTCTACAACAAGTTTCCTTGCCCATTTTTTCGCTATGCTTTTAGTTGCCGTGATGAGCATTCATGTTGTGCATGGGAAAAGTATCCCTTTGAACTAGTTTTCCTCATCCACCTTGAGGTCAAATATCATTGTATTGTTGCTCTTGCTATGCTTAGTATTTTTACATTGCTTCCTTAAGGTTCACATGCTTTGCATTAACCAGAAGTTCTAGAGAAAGAGGGGGATTGATGAACTTCTGTAGGCTATGCTTTCAATTCCTTGATCATGGCTTCATAAGCTTCTTTTTGCTCTAAGGTTTCTTTTATTGGGTGTTCCATTAGTTTGCCAAAGTCAAAATTGGGAAGGTCAAGTAGATCACAAAAGTCAAAATTGGGAGGGATAAGATTCTTCCTCAATTAATCCATATTTTCTATCTCTTGTTTCCTCTATCCCTTCTACAAGAGGTTCCTTATGATCTCCTACCTTGTTGGGTTGATGGTTAAGAAGCATTGCTCCTTGATTTGCTTCATCCCCTCTAAGAGGCTTTGCACTATCCCTAGTTCAGCCTTAAGCTCCTTGGGATTTTTAGATAGTGATATGTAAGCTCTAAAGGTTGCCTTCCTATAGATTTTCTATTTTCTGACAATGACACACTTGTAGCATCAATTGGATCTTATAGTGGGTTTCTTGATACAAGGCATTGTCTAGATCATTGGATCGTTTGAGAAGCATCTCTTCTTGTAATCTTAACACTTTTTACCCAAAAAATTTGTAGCTTGCCTTGACTCACTAATGATGGCCTAGAGTAGGGTGTCAAAGGTTGTTTTCCATTATTCTCATTTCAAAAGATGTAATTCGTGGTCCCTTTTTTTCGGACTTTTTCTTTTTCTTAGGAAATCACCACCTTACTTTCAATGAGTGCATGACTCAATCCTAGATTTTCTTCCTATAGCCTTTCATTCTCAATCTTCTATGCTTTGTAGCTTATTGCACTTTCTCAAGTTTTTTCTTGGTGCACCTTCTTTATATTCGAGCTATTTTTGAAGTGCTACTTCTCTTTGACTGGTAGTTTGGTCTCACTTGCAAGCCATTCTCCTTCTTCTTCATGTCCTTTTGGAATTTCTCATTTAAGAGGTTTTCTTTTTCTAGCCAAATGTTTTGGAATTCTACTTGTAGGACTCTTCTTTTCTTGTTACTCCTTTTGGATGTCCTTGTCCCACATGGCTCTAGCCATTTCAATCTTCTCTCTCTTTGCTTAGAGTTGTGCTTCCTTTTCCTCAAATTGTTATTGTAGTTCTACTACTTATTTCTCTATTTCTATATGAAGCTCCTATAATTTTCCTACAACTCATCTAGCTCTTCCTCCAAATCTTATTTTTCTTTAAGTGTGCTATTCTTTGCTCTCTTGAGGTCTTCACAACCCTCTCTAATGTTTATATTCCTCCTCCTTTCCCATGTCATTTCAAACAGTTGAGGGTGATTCTCGTGGTTTTTGTGTGTTACTACTTTCTTGCTGATTGTTTCTGGTGGTCTCCTGCATGGTCTTTACTTTGGCCAATTTATAGACTTGCAATTGTGATGACTGATCCATCTTTCTTTACATTCAAGCAAGAGTGACAAGGGGATAGATTCTTTATCTGCCCTCTCCTAACCCTTCCTAGAGCTAGATTCTCCCTTTTTAAGAGCCATCATAGTCATGACTTGTTCTTGGCTAGAGGTCCCTAGTGATGCTTGTATAGCCTTAGTGAGATCCTCCCCCTCTTGCACTACACATCCAACTTCCAGTTTGTCAAATCCTAACTTGGAGATTCTGGCTAGCATCTCAACCAGCCTTTGTTCCTTCTCACTGGCTATGTCTTCTCTTAGCCGCTTTTGTTGCTCATTGTTTTCCAGTTCTTTCCTTGCATGGTTTGTTGGTAGGGGTCCATGCATTAGTTGTTGATGAAGGACTCTATGGTGAGCTATCAATTCTTCATCCCCTAGTTTTTTAAAGAGCACTCTCTTTGGTGTGACCAACCACGTTAGGATCCTTCCAAGTAAGGGATACTATTACGACTTTTGTTGTTTTGTTGTATCTACCTATTTTTCTTTTCAAACCCAATCAACTAATTTGGGCATGAGTTCAATGACCTTTCCTATCTTTCCCAGTGATCTCCATTCTTTCTATTGAACTACATCTTCAAGCTTTTTCTTTCTACTTGTTGGTAACCATAGATCATAGCTTTGCAAGTTTTGAATTTAATATGATGGGTGGACACTTTGATGAGGCAAGCTAGCTCACAATTGCTTATCATTTCTCTAAGTGATTGATGAAGTGGTCAAGGTTACTTGAACCTTTGAAGAAAATTTGTTGCACTTTAGGTATGTTCACTTGGATGCCCAAAATGGCCATTTTCGAAGGAGAAAATATATTTTTTTCCTCATTAAGGGAAACTTTGACTAATACTGGTATGTTTCCAATTGCTCATTGTTCTAACTCCTACATACTAGGGAAAAGATTATTATAAATTCCTTTTGGATAAAGAAAATTTCTTATTGTATATTAATTTTACCAACAACTCAATTCTCACATGCATCTATTTATAGTTAAAATTCACAACTTACCCATTGCCTTACCATTTTGACTACTAAAATTGTTTCTTACTAGATTTGATTGGTTGGTTTCAGGTTCCGTGTCAGAGATTCATTGCTTAAGCATGGATCATACACTACAAGGAATTGGGCAATTAGCGACGCCGATTAGCGACGGCGGATATCAGCGTCGCTATAGGCGTCATTATTGGCGTCGCTATTAGCGTAGCGACGCCAATAGCGACGCAAATAGTGATGCCAATAGCGACGCCTATAGCGACGCCAATAGCGACGCCGCAGGGAAAAAAGCGTGGCCGAAACCAGAGCGCCGTTTTCATTTTCATTTCTTTGCCTTTTGAGAGCGAGAGCGAGGGAGAGAGCCAAGGCTTTGTGAGAGAAGAAGAGGAAGAGACTTGCTGCCGCCGCCGCCGCCGTTGTTCGCGAAGGAGAGGAGGAGCCCTCGTTGCAAAGAGAAGTCGCCCACGCTCGCCATATCTCATTGGTGAGTCTCCCTCTCTCTTTCTTTTACTTGTTGAAGGTTTAAATCGTTCTCTTTTGTTTGTTTAGGAGAGGAAATGAAAGAGAATGAGAGGGAGAGGGAGAGAAAGAGAGGGAGAGGGAGAGGGAGAGGGAGAGAAAGAGAGGGAGAGTGCATTCTCTCTCTCTCTCTCTCCCTTTTGCTTGTTTAATGTTTAAATTACTTTCTTTTTTGCTTGTTTAGGAGAGGAAACGAGAGAGTAAGAGAGAGAGAGAGGGAGAGAGAGAGGGAGAGGGAGAGGGAAAGAAAGAGAAAGAGAAAGAGAAAGAGAAATAGAGGGAGAGGGAGAGGGAGGGGGAGGAAATAGGAGAGGGAGAGAAAGAGAAAGAGAGGGAGAAGGAGGGAGAGTGAATTCTCTCTCTCCCTCTCCCTTTTGCTTGTTTAATGTTTAAATTACTTTATTTTTTGCTTGTTTAGGAGAGGAAACGAGAGAGTAAGAGAGAAAGAGAGGGAGAGAGAGAGGGAGAGGGAGAGGGAGAGGGAAAGAAAGAGAAAGAGAAATAGAAATAGAGGGAGAGGGAGAGGGAGGGGGAGGAAATAGGAGAGGGAGAGAAAGAGAAAGAGAGGGAGAATGAGGGAGAGTGCATTCTCTCTCTCCCTCTCCCTTTTGCTTGTTTAATGTTTGAATCACTTTATTTTTTGCTTGTTTAGGAGGGAAAATGAGAGACAAAGAGAGTGAGAGGGAGAGGAAGGGGAAGGAAATGAGAGAGGGATAGAAAGAGAAAGAGAGGGAGAGTGCATTGTATCTCTCCCTCTCCCTTTTGCTTGGAGGATGTTTAAATCACTTTATTTTTTGCTTGTTTAGGAAATGAGAGAGAAAGAGAGATAGAGAGGGAGAGGGAGAAAAAGAGAAAGAGAGGGAGAGGGAGGGGGAGGGGAAGGAAATGAGAGAGGGAGAGAAAGAGAATGAGAGGGAGAGGGAGAGGGTGAGAGAAAGAGAGGAAGAGAGGGAGAGGGAGAGAAAGAGAGGGAGAGGGAGGGGAAGGAAATTTAATATAATATACTTATTGATAATGGTATGCAATGTACTTTGCCATGGGCCACGTACTTCATCAAAATGAACCCAAAATTATTGTTATAGAAGAAGAAACCCTTAAATTGAGTATAGGATAATTTCTCTCAGGTCTTATGACTATGAGTAGAATTGATTGAAATAAATTTTATTACTATAGTTATAAAGTTTCATAGATGGCGCGCATTAATTTTAAAATGGATTACTTATACTCAAAGCCGAGATATAACAAATAATTATCTACCGGGACAAACAAATCGTTGAGCATGATACAAGGCCGAGATATAACATCGGAAAATCTCTCGACTACTATATACAATGCAAGGTTTATGGTCAACTTGCAACTTGACGTACATCTCCATAAAGCTATCCATTTAAGCCTCGTTTGCTGTAATGTAGATAAGATGGCAAACGAAGAAGGTCTTATTGTTCAAGACCGCGAGATGTATCTTAATCAGCGTGTCCCATGTCCTTGCTCTCAATGCAAGTTGGCAATTAGACGAAAACGTCGATTGTCTATAGAACACGTTTGACGATTTAGTGAGTTTCAATCTGAGATCATTGATCAGGCGATTGCAGATTTTCAGCAAACGGTAATTTGAAGTTAGCATTTTTCATGCATTGTACTCTCAAGCTAATTGAAAACCATACACAATAAGATTGGGTCTTGTTGGCAAATTTTGTATCTAGGGGGGTGATGTCTCGACCCAAGGGGGAGTGCATCTTTTGCGGCCAATTAGAAGAGTTTGTGGACGTGCGATGGATGGATTGCAGGAGCCAATCGACCACTCGCAAGGCTCATCTATACCGTCAATGCCAAAGGAGACAGACAACCTTCCCGACTTGCCTACAATCTTGGAGCCTGAGATGGAGGCAATGATCGATGCATTGATTCCCATGGATGTTGAGACATCTGACCCGCTTAGAGAGGAAGCATCCATACCATTATATGATGGGTGCCGAGTATCTAGGTTGAAGACATTGCTTGCACTCTTAAGTGTGCAAGCAAAATACGGTTGGAGCGATACGAGTGTGACTGAGTTATTCAGGTACCTTGCACACAGACTTCATTGTTTTCTTTTTTAACAGTATTATTGCAAACATGGATGGATTTTTCAAGGCGTTTTATGATTTTTTCAGGTTATTGAAATATCATATATTGCCACCTGCAAACACCATGCCTGAGTCTTGTGATGATGCACGACATGTTTTACGGAAGCTTGGCATGGACTACAATAACATCCATGCATGTATCAACGACTACATATTGTTTCGAGATGAATACGAGACTATGGAGACATGTCCAAAGTGTGGTGCTCATAGGTATCAACAGGACTTGCAAGAGCAGACCATCCCTCAAAAAGTTCTTAGACACTTTCCACTCATCCCCCACATAAACCACATGTTTCGCACGTCTGCCATGGCAAGCTTGACAACATGGCATGTGCAAAATAGGTCCACGAATGGAGTGCAACGAATATCAGCAGATTCATGCGCATGGAGCCACATTGACTCTACCTTCCCAGGCTTTGCGCGAGAGCCAAGGAATCTTCGGCTCGGTCTCGCCATGGATGGTGCGAACCCATTCGGTCTGCGCTCGACTTCTTACAGTGTGTGGCCTATAGTGCTTGTCAACTACAACATTCCTCCATGGCTTTCTACGAAGAAAGGACATCTCATCCTTAGCTTGCTCATCCCGAGCCGCTACAAAGTAAAAAATATGGACGTGTATCTTCGTCCATTAGTCGATGAGCTTAAGATTTTGTGGGAGGAGGGGGTTACGGTGCAAGATATGAGCAGGCGCGATGGTCGGCGGTCAGCCAAATTCGAGCCATTCTCATGTGGACGATGCATGACTTTCCGGGATTGGGAGAGTGCTCAGGTGAGCAGACCTTTGTTCTCACTGGTAATATCTATATTTTATTTCATTCAATCAAGTATTCACTAGGTCGTGGATCGCCTTGCAGGTCTCGTTACCTCAGGTTATCATGCATGTCCATTGTGTGGGCCACAGTTAGACTCCCGAAGGTCACGAACCATGAAGAAGATGGTATATCAAGGACATGCCGCTTTCTTGCTGGAGGATCATGAACTCAGGGAAGGTTTTCTTGGACGACCTCCAGTACGTATGAACGCTGCAAGCTGGTACGAGTTGAAAATGGTAAACCCGAAATCACATCCAAATGGAATTCGACGGTTCTCAATTTTCTACGAGTTGCCATATTGGACCCACTTACAGGTCAACCACTTGTTGGATCCCATGCATATTTTCAAAAATGTGGGCAGCTTGCTATGGGACCACATCACAGGAAAGAGAGACACTATAGGGTCACGAATGGATTTAAAGGAGGTAGGTAAGATGGAGGCGCTTTGGCTGCAGTCGAGTGCTGAAGGGGGAGTGCAGCTTCCTCGCACTCCCTGGGTTTTGTCTACCAAAGAAGAGCGCATTATGAAGCAAGTAATCAAGTCTATCTGCACTCCGACGGGTATGATGCGTTCTCTCAGGTCCGCATTTTCTAAAGATGACCAAATGTCTGGGCTAAAATCCCATGATTGGCATAAGATATGTCAGGTTTGTGAACAGAATGGATTTTAATTAGCATGGACATTTTGAAATTTGAAAAGTGACCATTATTCTTAATGCTTTCTCATTTGTGGCAGTTTGTCCTACCGATCGTGATCGCGGGATGGCTAACTCCAGAAATTCGAGGGGCCATTTACAAGTTGTCGACTTTGGTGCAATGGATCTCACAGAAAGAGATTAAGACGTCTTCTATTGAATCCACAAGGCGGGGAGCAGTTGAGACGGTCTGTCTCTTTGAGAAATACTTGCCCACTAGCATGCTCACGATACAAGTTCACCTTCTTGTGTATCTTGTGGATGAAGTGGAGATTGCTGGACCTGTCCATACGCGATGGATGTTCTTCTTGGAGCGCTTCATGAAAACCCTGAAAGTCTTTGTGCGACAACGAGCTTGTCCGGAAGGTAGCATGGCGGAAGGTTGGTTGGTGTCAGAGGCGTTAGTGCATATCTCACAATGGCTACCAACGGTGGAACCAGACAATGAAATGCTATGGATGCTGAAGGACGATGACAGGCTGACTAGAGATGTGGTGGTTGGAAATGGGGTAGAAAAAAGAATGGATGCCTCAATGGAAGAGAATGTGAATCGCTTTTGTATATTGCACCATGCCTCCATGGAGACATGGCTCGCCAAGTACCAGATTGCAAGGCAAGATTGAGAGGAAGCGCGAGCTGAATTTCGACGCAGTACGCGTCACCGACCAATTCGATATCCCAAAGGCATGGAGGAGATGCCGCGGTTTATGTCAACATGATGGTTGCATGGAGCCTTGACCGCAGCATCCATCGAAGGGACAGAGGTCTCAATGGAGGAGTGGAAGTTCTCGAGGGGATGTAGTCCAAAGGTAATGAGGGGTTTAGAATGTGTCGTATCTAAATTTGCTTGCTACATCTAATTTGAGTGTTTCAATGTGTAGTACAAAATATATAGTGCAGCGTGGTCGTGCGGACGGCATTTTCAGGTGGAGTGTATTGACCAAATGCACTCCACAATGGACTGTGGTGTCATGGCAAGGTTTGAGCAAGAGAGCCGACGACGAGCAACGGATCCGAACACGGTTGTGGATGAGATGGAGTATTTTGGGAACTTGCAAAGTATTATTACGGTGGATTACCGTAGCTTCTCCATGATAATATTTGATGTGCAGTGGTTCAAAGTGGTACTTGGAGGAGCTGGTGCAACAGTTCGACGAGGTCCATCTGGATTTCTCGAAATAGATTCCGAAAAAAAATGGATGGATTTGCGCGACACCTTTGTGTTGCCGGCCCATTGTGAATAGGTACAAATAGTCATTTGCTTGCTAATTGTAATACGACATGGTTTATGTCACAATGGTTTGAAGCCGCTTTGTAAGTGTTTGTGAACAGGTAATCTTCTATCCAAATCCCCGACAACCTCGATGGTGGTATGTTATACCTTCAACTCCTCGAGGTGCGAGAGTATACGATCAAAGCGATGTTCCAGGCATAGATGAAGAAAGTATGCAAATAGAGGGATCGAAATTACAAGGGGTGGAGGCCACCGCAAGCTTGGAGCCCGCATCGGCTAACAATGATGGAAATACAGAAGTCGTAGAATTTTTTGAGAACGAGATAGACTCGTTCTTTTGTGGTGACATGTCTATCGACCTTCCAGTGTATGCAGAGTTGTGTCTAGAGATTAACATGGGACCATAGAATACTTCAATTCGTTGTTTAGATCTTCCATAAAGGTAGATAAGATATGCATTTTAAGAGGGATTTTTCAAAAATGATTTATATTAATGTGCTTTGTATAGTTTAAATTGATTATTCTAACATCATTTTTTATCCGTGCAGGTATCTACATTTTCAGGATGAGTCGAGGGATGAGCAATGAGGAGTTTCAGGACATGATGGCACGCATGTCTCTAGATCAGCTCGCGAGATTCAGAGAGATGGTAGATCAAGAGCTGTCTCGTTCTTCGTTAGGGCGCTCTGCTAGATCAGCTTCAGCGCGATCAAATGCTTCAGCTTCGAGCAGACGATCTCGACGCTCGCGATTTGGGCCAAAGGGAGGGACTGCGACTGCAGGAGGATCAGGGGGGTGCTGATGTGGAGACACGGACGCGGTGTCTCCGTCTCGTCGTTCAACTGGAGCTGCGTCACCTCCAGGATTTGTCACACTTGTGGGGACGTCCACTCTAGTTACTCCGGCTTTTGCGCAGCCGTCGGCAGATGGCACGCCTTTTGGTGGCACCCCCTTTGGTGGCACCCCTTTGAGTGGCACTCCGGGAGAGGGTACCCCCATCGGTACACCGGATGTACAGGGGTCTCCTGGATATGCCCAGAAGCGTGGACAGAGATGGGAGAGGGCCCATCTTAGGCATACTCCTAGGGGTTATGGATACCTAGTGGATGGCAGGTCAGGAGCCATCATCATGAATGATGAGGGGAGGAGGGTGATGGCTCGCATGAGGGAGTTGTGCCAACAAGTTTTTCGGCACAACGTCCTGGATCATTGGAGGAACATACCAAAGGGGAGCAAGGAGTACATAGTAGCATCCTTGCACGAGGAGTTCCCGGTGCCAGCCGTAGTGGATAGATTCTCTATGGGCTGGATGGTGGATTGCATGCGTGCATACATGTCACATAGATGATCCGACGCACGCAAGGCAATCAAGAGTGGGGATCCAAAGCCCGAGTGGTTAGATGCAGACTACTGGCACCGACTGAGGGAGGAGGCTACAAATTCGCCAGGATGTTGGAGTTAGTAGCGGGAGGCGGCGAGGGCACGAATCGAGGCCGGATCGGTACATCATCTTGGGAGTGGCGGCCACAGGACATATTTGGAGGACTTTGTAAGTTTCTCTTTTGTTTTGCTTATTTGTTTTTTTGAGATATTCTTTGTACTAACAATCATGTTTCTAACAGTTAGCATTTTGTTTTCTTTGCAGCACTCCATTACAAATCGCGATCCACAAGGCCTTGAGACTCGATATGCAGAGAGGCACGGTCTCAGATCATTGATCGATTGATTGTATAGACGCGGCAGCCCAGTAAGTCACTCATCTTTCTTGTCCATAGTTACCATGAGATATTTGAATGCATTATTGTATGGTGGATTGATATGTTGTTTCTTTTTCTACAGAATCCGCTCGATGCTCCTTTGCAGCAGGATGAGCTTTCGAGGGACGAGGATTTGTAGCTCGCCCTTGGATCCTTAGAGCTCACATACCTTTAGTTTTTAGTCGCACGATCTATGTACACATTTTCTATGTATTAGTGATATTGTTTTATGATTGTACCAATCGCATTTTATGCGATATCATGTATTTATTTCATCTATCAGTTTTATGATTTCAGTATACATTCTTTTTGTTTGCAAACACTTTGTATGCAGCAGTGCAGAAACTATTTTGTATAGCTCTCATACAGCACACAGTGCTATATGTGGTAGGGCAGCTTGCTGCCTTGCCACAATTTTTTTTTTCTCTGTTACCGTCACTATTTGCGTTGCAAATTTACTACACGCGTCGCTATTGTCGTCGCTATAAGCGTCGCAAATTCTCTATAACCGTCGCTATATGCATCGCTATATGCATCGCAAATGCGACGAATATAGCGACGATTCTATGGCATCGTCAATAATGACGCTTTTTGCGATGACGGGGGCAAATTTTGTTGTTTGTATTTTCGTCGCTTTAAACGTCGCTATAAGGTCTATATCTTGTAGTGATAATAATTGATATACTCACAGGTCCATAGATTGGTCAATTGGTCTGGTCTACATGTTGATTATTAGTATGGTCTCCCATGCTCCTGCAAAAGTGACTCAACCTTCCCAAGTTAGGAGAGGGATCAAGTGTGTGTAGCCATAACTTTTGATGATAGATATGTATGATACCATATTATTGGTATGTATAAAGAGTAAACTTTATTTGTGTACAAGAGAGGGTTCCCAAATCCACTAGTCATAAAAGTGGAGGTTATACTTGAGTTCAACAAGGGACTCCAGGTTAGCTGTTATGACAAGAATTTCACAAAGATATAACGTTAGGTCATCTAAGGAAAATGTCCTGTCAAGCAACTAGTAACATGGAGTTCTTTTTCTTTCAATAATTTATCAATGAGGGGATGATGAAGCAACTCCTTAGGTGGTGGGAAGGTGCAAGGAAATGTGGTCTCCCAATAACTGGGATCATGTTTCAGGAAGTTGATATCCTTTAATTATTCTATAGTTGTAATTTGGCAAGCATGGTCGCTTCATGGCAAAGAGTAAATCAATTGTTTAGGAAGCAACTTATTGCATTGCATAACTACTATAACCTAGAAATAACACTTGATTCCTTGAGGAGTGTGCTACTCTTGTGTAGGAGAGAAGTAGTCAACATTTCATTAACTTGTTCAATGGGATCTTGTGTGCTAAATTTTCCAAAATTTTAATTTTTTTGTGGAATAGGTACTCATATTGTTCTTGTTAGAATTTTCCGATTCTATGGGTAGCGCCCAATGTAATTTGTGTAGTGTGGACACTTATTAAAGTGTCAATGTAAGGTGTGTACATCTAGTGTCTTAAAAACTTAAAGTAGTGACACTAGGATCTAGAGTAAAATAAAACTAACTCTAATTAGTTGGCAGAAGGCCAGTTAGGTCAACCCTTGACCTAAACATAAATTGTACTTTCACTCTATCTTTCATTCTAGCAAGTACACTCTTCTCTTTTTGCTTTAGCTCACTCTCTTGCTGTCATTGTCTCTACTCTCTCTCTCCATAGCTAGCTACCATTTTCCAACATTTGGTATCAATGCAACTTGTACGTGTGGATTCTATTCAGCCACATCATCAATGGGTGCCATCCCGCCCAAGGTCCTACATCTGCCAACTTAGTTCTCAGCTTGAGGAAGAGTTTTCAACTACTGTGAGGTGCTACTGAAGTGGACGAGAAGCTCTAGTTGAGGCGTCTCTTGTTTACTCCAGATCTACCCATCTACTACAGATCTATCCATCTGCTCCAAACCTGTCCAATTCAGCCATTAGCTTCAAATCTATTCATCTACTCCAAATCTGTTGTTTTTAGCCTCCTGCACGTAGCCCTGATAATGCAGTCCAACGCACAGTCCCACACGTAGCTTGAGGAGCTGCTATTTTGAAAGAGTTTCTACTATTTTCATCACTGCCCACCATTTTCTTAGCTTTACCTACCATTTTCTCAATCATGCTTGCCAATTTCTACAAACCCTAAAAAGTGTAGAAACCCTAATTTTCAGATTTGGGTTTTTCTCAAAATTTTTGCAATTTTCAATCTATTTCAACCATCTCTTCTCGAATCTGAGCTCATGCTGCCAAAAAACTTGGGGCTTTTACTAATTTTTGCTCCCGGAGTTTGGATTAACAATCAATTTGAAGAAATTTCTCAATTTCTTGGACATTTCCACCAAAAATTTAGGGCTTTTGCTCGATTGGAGACCATTTGCGCAAATTGTTACCAAACTCATAGACATTGCATAATTTCTTCCACATTGGCTCAAGAAAAGTAGGCATTTTCAACATGTTGGATCGAGTATCATCAGAGGTAGATTCAGCTGTTATTCACTGCTGACACGCATCTTGAGGTGACATTTTTGTAGACATTCCAAATGTAAGGTACAAATTTCTTCATTTTCTTTGAAATTTTAGAAAGAAATTTGGGGCTTTTGCCCGATATGCACTCCAAGGTAAGCAATAAGCAATACAACAACATTTAATTGCTGTTATAGTCAGATTGGACAGATAATTTTGAAAAAATTCAGTAAATTTTGGTAAGAGTCAACATTAGGTTATTGTATTTTGTACTTTTGGGGACACACATTTCGAGGCAGGTGTGGTACATCAGTACAGTGTTGTAATTTACTGGCTGAGTACTGATATGGGTGGCATTGTGCATAATTTGGCATTTGAGTGACTGTTTGGTACTTGTTTCTTAATCCCGTGGGGGATTTCAGTACTCCAAGGAGTATACTCTATACTTCAGCATTGAAGTATTTGGATACGGATTTTTGTATGTCATGGACAGCATGGCATGTAAGGGGAATAATAATCAGAGAAACATCCTTTGTGTCCTTACTCAGGAGAACAAAATTGATGGCTCAAACTACCCACTATGGAATTTTATGGTCCGTAGCCTTCTTGTGGCAAAGGACTTGTGGGACTATGTTACATGTGATTTGTAGTGATCAGGAGGTCTTGCACCTCAAACACCTCAGAGTAATGCTCGAGGATAGGTGGTGGTATTGGTGTTGCTACTATTGTTGCCCCTCCTCTCCCTCCTATCGAGGATCAGTGAAAATGGGACTCAAAAGATGCACATGCACTTTCTTTCACTACAAGATATAGACCTTATACCGACGTTTAAAGTGACGAAAATACAAACAACAAAATTTGCCCCCATCGTCGCAAAAAGCGTCGTTATTGACGATGCCATAGAAACGTCACTATTGGAGTCATTATATGCGTCGCATTTGCGACGCAAATAGCGACGCCAATAGCGACGCAACCAGTAAATTTGTGACGCACATAGCGATGCCAATAGCGACGCGAGCAGTAAATTTGCAATGCAAATAGCGACAGTAACAGGGAAAAAAATTTGTGGCAGGGCAGCTAGCAATTTGTGCTGTATGAGAGCCATAGAAAATAGTTTCTGCACTACTGTATACAAAGCGCTTGCAAACAAAAAGAATGTATACTGAAATCATAAAACTGATACATGAAATAAATACATGATCGCATAAAAAGTGTTGGTACAATCATGACATGATATCACTAATACATAGAAAATGTCTACATAGATCAAGCGACTAAAAAATAAAGGTGTGTGAGCTTCAAGGATCCAAGGGCGAGCTAGAAATCTTCGTCCCTCGAAAGCTCGCCATGCTGCAAAGGAGCATCGAACTCTTGTTGCGAGAGAAATAGACTCACAAGAATATAGCATTGTGCTCAGGTGATGTGGCTATGCTATTTAAGCTCAACGGCAAAGGAAAAGTTAAGAAAAATGTAAAAAATCAACAAAAGGTTAATGTTGGATAGCCATCAAATAAGGTTGACAGAAAAGACTAAAAAGAAGGGAAAATGCCATTATTGCAAGAAGCCTAGTTTGTACATTGATGAATGCAGAAAGAGATTTGCCAAAGAGAAGAAAAACAACTATGGTTTGGCTATCCAAGAAACATCAGCCAGTCAATCTACTGATGATGATACTTCAGCCAACTTTGTAGAGGAGGACTATGCATTTCTCACATGCATTTATGATTCTTCAATGATTGATTTAGCATTTAATGCTATTGAAATGCAACAAACATGGTATTTTAATAGTGGGGTATCAAAGCACATCACTTCTACGAAGTGTTTGTTTACCTCTTGCATTTAGCCGCTACTCGAAAGCATGTTACATGTGCGAGTAACAGCAATTATGATGTATGTGGTATTCGGATAGTCACTATTACTACTTTAGATGGTTGTGATTTCATGCTTCTAGATGTCTTATTTGTACCTGGCATTACAAATAACTTGTTGTCTATCTCTGCTTTTCATAACCATGGCTTTCAGGTCATCTTTAAGGATGACAAATGCATTGTTAGAGATAGAGAGATGGATTATGCACTTAGGCTGTCTAGCACCCTCTATAAGGGTCTAATTTTGTTGGATATATATGATAGACAATCTCATGATGCTTTAGTAGTCACTACTCTTTCACCTGTTATACAAAATGCAGAGCTATGACATACCAACTATGGACACATGAGCTTTGGGAGTTTGACGACCCTTTAGAGGTGTCATATGGTAGATGCATTGCCTTCAATGGAGACTCCACCTCCGTTTCCCAACCGAAAGTCTGGACGCGAGCCATACTCCGTGGGGAGCGCGGCGAGCGTAGATGGCCTATCTTAGACAAAGCTATCCGCATAATCCGGTTAATGATCATGATTGCAGCATAGGTTTGCCTTCAAAAAGGATGGTGCAGTGTGTTCTGTCTAGAAAATGCACCTTATTTACTCTGATGTTTGTGGTCCCATGAGGACACGTGCACTTGGCGGTCATCAATACTTTGTTGGATTTATTGATGACTACTCTCAGTATACATGGCTATATGGGCTGAAGGCAAAATCTGATGTGTTCATTCATACTTAAAAGTCTAGACACTTCACACATATAGAGGAGGGGAGTACATGTCTCATGCTTTTGAGACATATTTGCTTGATCATGGTATTATGCATCAAGCCACTGTTAGAATGACTCCAAGCAAAATGGTGTTATTGAAAGGAAGAATCAGAATCTTATGGAGATGATTCGTTGTATGCTAAAAAGTAAGGGGCTACCTCATAAATTTTGGCTGGAAGACCTTGAATGTGCAAATCATGTGTTGAATCATGCACCCACTAAGGCACTAAAGATGATTACACCGTTTGAAGCTTGGCATGGCAAGAAACCCAAAGTAGACTACTTTCAAGTGTTTGGTTGCATAGCCTATGCACATGTTTTGAAAGAGCTTTGTGGGAAGCTGGATGACAAGGCTATAAAATGCATATTTATTGGCTATAGTTTCGAGAGCAAGGGCTATCACTTGTATGACCCACGCACGAAGAAAGTCTTTGTTAGTAGGGATGTCCTATTTGTTGAAATTGCTGCATTTTCACATGATTAGTTTCAGATGCCAACCACCCATGTCATTGATGATGTCTTTAAGGGTCTTTTGCCACTTACTCTGAGTCTGAGCCTACTATAAATGGTAGGACAGACTTAATGCAGCAAGCCATTTCTGCACCATATGCTCCTGACGAACAGTAGGGTATCAATGATGGTTTGCTACATGCAGTGGAAGAAGTAGTATGGCATGAAAGGGCTGCTCTAAATGCAGCCAAAACAGTCCCAAGATGGCTGCTACACACTCTCCAGGAGAGTAAAATGGATGCTCCTATACCTCACTGCATGAGAAGAGTTGCCACAAATGCAACAAATGATGTAGGGGGGCATATCTGATTAATTTTACAGAAGTAGATGATTGTGATGAGCATGTGTTTATGAGCTGACTATTGGATGATGATGAGCCTACTTCCTTGGACGAAGCTCAACAAGATGTACATTGGATGCATGCCATCCATGCATGATGAGTTAGACTCCATTGCCACTAACTCTACATGGGATCTTGTGGATCTACCACCTAGCAAGAAGGCCATTGGCACAAAATGGGCTTTTAAACTCAAACGCAAGGTTGATGGTACAATTGACAAGTACAGAACACGGTTGGTAGCAAAAGACTATGGACAGAAGAAGGGCATAGATTATGGAGAAACTCTCGCTCCTACACCCTGTATGAGTACAATGAGACGTGTGATTGCTATGGCTACAAATTATGGCTAGAAAGTACATCAGTTGGATATTGAGACAACATTCTTGAATGGGGATTTGCACGAGGATGTTTATGTATCACAACCTCCAGGGTTTGTGGTTAAAGGGAAATAGCACATGGTATGCAAGTTGCATAAAGCTCTTTATGGCCTCAAACAGGCTCCTCATGCATGGTACTCCAAAATCGATTCTTATTTGGCTAGCAAAGGGTTCAAAAATAGTCAAACTTCTCCCACTTTATACATTAAGAATGAGGGGGGAGGGGACTTGCTGATTATCATTCTTTATATAGACGACATGCTGCTCACTGGACCCTACAAAATAAAAAATTACAGATTTTAAGGTTGAATTAAAACGTGCATTTGCTATGTCAGAGATAGGCTGCCTACACTATTATTTGGGGATTCAATTCACCCAAAATTAGCATTGTATCATTTTTTCACAGTCACAATATGTGGATAAGCTATTATATAGGTTTAATATGCAAGATTGCAAACCTATGTGCACTTCTATGGAGCCAAGCTTAAAGCTGTCTATGCATGATGGTGAAGAGATGTTTGATGTTGCAATTTATAGCCATGCTATTGGCTGTCTTATTTATCTTTGCAACACACACCCTAACATTCAATATGCAGTATCTTAGGTGAGCAAGTATATGCATAGCCCACTGACCATAGATTGGCAAGTTCTTGAGCAGATCTTCAAATGTTTGCAAGGTACTGAGTCACATGCATTATTATTTCATAGGGGGGAGACTTGCACTTACATGCTTATAGTGATTCAGATTGGGCTGGGGATGCAGACACTAGGCAGTCTACTAGTGGACACTATTTCATTTTAGGCTCTTCATGCATTTCATGGCTAAGCAAGAAATAGCCTATAGTGGCTACCTCCTCTTGTGAGGCTGAGTATAGGGGCAACCTTCGTGGCAATAGTGGAATGTGCATGGTTGTGCAGATTGTTGGCTGATCTACATTTACCATTGGAGGGTCCTACGCCCATTCTTTTTTATAGTGACAGTGCTATTGTAGTAGCATGAAATCCTTGCTTCATGTTTGCACAAAACACATAGAGGTGCATTACCATTATGTCAGAGAGAGATGCTATGCAGGAGAGATCAGCTTAATGTATGTACCCTCACACAAAAATATTGTAGACATTTTCAACAAGGCACTACCACACAAGATATTTAAGGATTCTTGAAAGTCCTTAAACTTGTAACGCTTTGGTGATTGATCATCCTTGTACTTCATTACATTGACACTGCAAGGGGTGTTAGAATTTGCTAATTCTATGGGCAGCATCCAATGTAATTTGTATGGTGTGGAAACTTATTAAAGTGTCAATGTAAGGTCTGTACACCTAGTGTCTTAGAAACTTAAAGTAGTGACACTAGGCTCTAGAGTAAAATAAACCTAACTCTAGTTAGTTGGTGGAAGGCTGGTTAGGTCAACCTTTGACTTAAACATAAGTTGTACTTTCACTCTATCTTTCATTCTAGCAAGTACACTCTTCTCTTTTTGCTTCAGCTCACTGTCTTGTTGTCATTGTCTCTCCTCTCTCCTTCCATAGTTACCTGCCATTTTCAAACACTTCCCATGTAGAGGACCATTGGGATTCTAATGAGATCATGTCACTATCTCCCATGCCTAATTCCATCATGGCAAAGAGTTTAGCAAACTCCGGTAAGTTACTCATGAATATATATGTGCATCACGTGGGTTCAAAATAAGGTGTTTTTAAAATACATTTTTTATACATTTTTTACATATAGAAGGGTGTAATATAAAGGGGTTATTTACATATTGAATAGAAAAGGGTTATGCTTTATTTAGAAAAAATTCACAGATAAGGATATTTATAAATAGGCCTTGAACCCACATGATGTAGAGGATATACATGTAGTAACTTCCCCGAGTTAGAAAAGGTATCAAAAATGGTGTCTAGAAGGATGAAGCACTTGACGAGAAACTTCTAGATGTGGACAACTAAGTTCTCAACCATTTGATATATGGATTGGCATTGTTGGGGTTTAGGGATGTGGGATAGAAGAGGATTATGTTCTAAATGGGAAAATATGTTAAAAATAGGGACAAGTTGAAAGTGGAGCTTGCTAGTGGGAGGGTTAGAAGGTGTAGGATCTCAAGGGCTTAGGAGGAAGGGGTCACCTCAAAAAACATAAATATATCACATGCGATCAACAAAAATGTTATTTTGTTTAGTAAATTTTATAAGATTACATTTACATAAGAATTTTGAAATTATGTTTTGAAAAAAAACCATATGTTTCTTAAGAGAAAAGGGATCATTTTATTACCTTACAACATGTAAGGAGAGGGTATTTTCTAATAGCATTTGAACGCATCTGATATAGAGGGTTTACATATAGTAAAACCCCCCCTCCCCCATTGAGTTGGAGGGTTATGTAAGTTAGCTAGCACAACTTGTACTATCCTTGATAATAGCCTTGATCTTCTAGAAGCTTCTTGGGAACCCAGTACTATGCCATGCACACAAGTGGTAGTGGGATTGGTAGTAGGTGGCATGTAATCTCTATCTACTACTAGAACCCTCCAACCATAGTAGGAATTAAAGTCTTCTACTTTTTTGGTTTGTATGCTTAGTTAATAGTACAATAATGCACTAGCACATGCTTAATATTCAAGTCAGTAAACCTTTTAAACAGCTTAGCAATGCAAGGTCAAGCTATCTATGATGTAGCTAGAAGAGGATGTGGCATGGTCACATCATGTTTCAATTCATGTGGTGGATATTTGACAGACCATTTTTTATGCCGAGAAGTGCTTAAAAATAGCCAAAATTTAAGCATTTCAAGGGAAAAATAGACTTCGTCGAAGGCGGTAGTGGCAATCAATACGATTTTAAGTGGCAATGCCCGAAAAGTACTTAAAAGAGCCACTGGATGACGGTTGGGAAATTTTCATAATTTTTTTGCAGTGACAGACGAGACCCTAGGAGATGCCTAGCAGTGGAGGACTTCAAGATGGATGGCCACGATTTTTTAGACCACGACTCGAGTATCGGATGTGGAAGAGGGAGTGCCCGGAAGGCCAAAGGCAAAAATGCCAAGTGGGAAAGGACTTTAGGAGAGCCCAAAGGGTGTGACCCTTTGGGAGCCCCAAAAATAAAAAAACATGGGGGGGAGGGGGTTTCGTTTTTTTTCACACAGGCAAGAATGGAGGCGCCATGGAGAGAAATGAAGGAGAGATGGGTTATGGGGCCAGAGAACAAACCCCAAGAAAGAAGGTAAAGGCTAGAAAAGAGGCACCAAAGCTGATTAAAAGACCAAAGGAGAGAATGGTTTGGCGCGAGAAGAGAACTTTGGCTAATTACCACGATTTTGATCTAGCAAGTTCCCTTTACGAAGTCAAACTAGATGTGAATCTCCTGCAATTGATTAAAATTTCTCCAGGAGTATACAAGAAATTCAAGAAAATCTTGCATATAGGGCATATAGTAGAACCTTCGGGCATATCTAGAGTGGGGGAAGATTGGCTCGATCATGCTGAAAAGCATTGCCCTAGGGTTCCATCATATATGGATGGAATATTAGTGAAGGACGCTATCGTGGGCACTGGATCCTCCATCAATATCATAAGTTCAGACTTGATGGAGAGGTTAGGTCTAGAGATCCAAAAAGATGGCTCCACACTTCTTAGGATGGCTGATGATAGTCTAAGACAACAAGAAGGTTGCATTACTAAGGTCCATGTTATGGTTGCGAGCGTGGAATGCTATTTGGACTTTAGGGTGATAAGGTTTGCAAGACGTCCTAGCTATCGAGTTTTGCTAGGCATGCCATGGATTCTACGAACAGACTATCAAGTTGATATACCTGTTGGTCGAGTGATTCTAGGTCGAGGTGCCCATTGTGTAATAGTGGATGCTTACCCTGAGTCTCCTCAAAGTGAGAGAGCTCTACTATACTCCACTGAACTAGAAACAATAGATGATTCATCTAGTAGTGAGAAGGAAGGGTCCACTACAGAGGATATTTATTAGATAACCTTGAATGAGCCGATAGAGCCTCATGATCGAATAAGAGACGCGGATGTTATTGAGCTGGATCTTGGTACGCTAAATGATTCACGGACAATTGAATTAGGATCCATGCTCAGTTCAGAAGAAAGAGAGGATTATGTGTCCTTAATTCGAGAGTTTCACGATATCTTTGCTTTGAGCTATGACAAACTTTGGGGTATTCCTCCCAGTCTAGTTGTGCATACTATTCTTGTAAAGGAAGGTACCTGCCCTGTATGTCAGAAAGTAAGGCGTATGCCTTTTGAATTAAGGAACGGGTTGTGCAAGGAACTACAGAAGTTGAGGAAAGCGGGTTTGATCTTCCTTGTTCAGCATATTGAATGGTGCTCACCAGTTGTGATCAGGAAGAAGAAGAATAATCAAATCCATCTTTGTGTAGATTTTAGAGAGTTGAATAAGCAGGTTGTTAAAGATTACTACTCGTTGCCGTTTATTGACCAAATTTTGGATCAACTAGCGGGTAGGGAAATCTATGGGTTTATAGACTGCTTTGCACGGTATAACCAAATGGTGATCGCTGAGCAAGACAAGCTAAAAACAACGTTTATTACAGTCTTCAGTATCTTTGCGTACCATGTGATGGCATTTGAGTTTTGTAATGCAGCTGGTTCATGGCAAAGAATAGCCGACAAGACCTTTGGTGACATCTCCCTAGAGGAGCTGAAAGTATTCATTGACGATTTGGGGGCAGCCACCGTAAGGGATAGACAATTGATCATTTTGTGCAAGTGTTTTGAGCGTTGCAAATGATTTTGCATAGCTCTTAACCCATGGAAGTGCGTCTTCGAAGTCCCTTATGGGCTCTTCCTAGGCCATGTGGTCAGTTCCATAGGAATTCCAACTGATCCTGAAAAGATCAAGGTAATAGTCGCCATGAGTCCGCCACATACTCCAAAGGAAGTGCATAGCTGTCTGTCATCAGTAGGGTATTATCCAAGGTTTATGAATGCCTTGGTAGAAAGAACGTTGGCTCTAACCAACCATTGTCATTTAATTGTCAATCTTCATGGAGTGATGCTTGCAAAGTATCTTTTGACAATGTGAAGCAGGAGCTTGGCAAAGCACCTATTTTAAAAGTCCAAAAAAGGGGTGAAATGTTCTATATATTTTTAGCAGCAAACCATGTATAGTATCAACTGCAGTTTGGCACCATCCGATAGCTTTTGCTAGTCAAAAGTTGGGCATATCGGAAATTAACTACACCTATATGGAGAAGTTGTGCCTTACGATAGTATTTGTGACCAAAAAGTTCAGGCACTACATTCTTTATGAGAGGGTAGTTTTTTATACAAAGACGGAAGGGCTTTGATTATTGTTGAATAAGTTACAGCCACCTGACCGTTTAGCAAAGTGATTAATCACTTTGCAGGAATTGGATTATGAGATTAAGAGCAAGCTGCCGAGGCTTCAGGGCATTGTAGAGTTTCTTGTGGATTCCGAAGAGCCAAAAGAGGTCGTAGCTGAAGAAAGTGACATGGAGACTTTGTTCAAAATTGATACGGCATCTATTCTCTCCTGGTATGCTGCTATAACACACTATCTTTCTACGAGAGAGACTAAAGCTACTTTATCAAAATCGGAGAAGAGGAAAATTAAACAGCAGGCATTGAAATTTTCCTTGATCGTAGGCACATTATATCGGTAGGGTGTTGATGATATCTATCGCCAATGTGTGATGCCTGACAAGGTTCCCTTTATTTTGGAAGAGTGCCATGACTCCAGTTGTGGAGGGCACTTTGCTGGGCGGTTAACAGCACATAAAGCTTTAAGAGATGGCTATTGGTGGTTGTCTATCTTCCAAGATTCATTTGACTATATCAAGAGATGTGATACATGTCAAAGACATGATAGTCGACAGAATAGGAAGCGTCCACTTACGCCTATCATGGCTATCCTTCCATTTGAGAAGTAGGGCATTGTTTTTGTGGGTCCTATTACCCCGTTGTCTACTACGCAGAAGAGATATATTATAGTAGCAATTGATTACTTTACAAAGTGGTCAGAAGCACGGGCGACGAGGCATGACAATGTGAAAGAGACAGCCAGTTTCCTACTTGAGCAAATCATCTGCGGTTTTGGTCTGCCAAAAGAAATAGTATCAGACCGTGGAACTCACTTTTTAAATAAAGTGATTAAAAGTCAGACTGAAGCTTGGAAAATCAAGCATAACAAGATGACCCCCTATAATCTACAAGCAAATGGACAAGTTGAAAGTACCAGTAAGCAGCTTGTGGGTATCCTATCCAAGATAGTCTCCAAAAAGAAGTGGGAATGGGATACAAAATTATATGTGGTTGTTTGGGCATATAATACGATGTTTAAATGAGCCACTGGCCACACCCCATTCAAATTAGTTTATGGGGAGGAGTGTGTTTTACCCTTAGAAATTGAGTTGCCAACCATAAGATTCGCAATCAATCTTTCTTTGGGTGATGAAGATGCCCTATTTGAGTGGTTTACGACTATAGTCCACTTAGACAAGCTCAAATAGCAGGGTTTTTTGCACCAGGAGGTAGCTAAATGTCATATGAAATGGTTGCATGATCTGAAAGTGAAGAAATATACCTTTAAGAAAGGGCAGTTAGTTCTATATTACGATGTGCGTAGGGAGCTATTTCTAGGAAGGTTGGGATGGCCCTTACAAGATAGTTCGGATAGGTAAAAATAAGTCCATATTTCTATTAGCTGATCTACAAGGGGTGGAATTTAAGAATAAGGTTAATCTTAATAAGATTAAACCTTATTATTTCTAAGTATGTTAATGCGAAAAAATGCATTGCAGGTCCATGCTGGGGCTAATTGGAATCTTGCAGGAGAGCTTAAGTTGGTTGATGGGGTGGTTAATCCCTTATTTGGAGCACCCATATCCCGAGCAAAGATATCATCAGGGGAGGCTTATCTGGTGGAACAAGGGAGATAAAGTGATTGAGCAAGAAGACGGTACCTTTGTGTGGGAAATTAAAGTTTTTTGTCATCACTATTTACAAATCTTGACAAGCATCCCTGTTGAGTTTAATGAAGAAGGTGCGATGGAGCCATCAGTTCATCCTCTAAATATGTTGAACTTTGATTATCATAATTACAAATAGGGGTGTTCTTGATGGTTGGCTGTGTAAACCCATTATGGACGTATACATTATACTTTGATAGAGCCTCTAGAGGCCCTAATAGAAAAGAAAGTGTTGGAGTAGTTATCTAAGATCCCTGACGTAGAGTTACAATGAAATTAGCTGCTTACCTCGGGATAGGATTCACTAACAACATGGCCAAGTATAAAGCCTTGATTATGGGATTGAATATTGCTAAGATAGGTGGTATTAGGTGGTTATTAATAAAAGGGGATTCCCTAAATCAGCTCAATGGGACATCCACAGTTCAGAATTCTCTTCTTTGTATGTATCATAGAACTGTTATAACCCCACTTGATGAATTTGAGAGCATATCTCTTCAGCTCATTCCACGTTATTGGAATTAGTTTGCGGACTCCTTAGCTAATTTTGCTTATGAAGAGGACCTCTTTTTCAAATGTGGTCCAAGTTTGGACGTCGTTATTGATAATGAGATAGGACCTAGTCACTTGTGGGGCATGTTATCTGACCACACATTATATGGCAAGTGATGGTTAATATGGGTAATGCGAAGAGTGGCCGAGACCCATCTACCGTTATTATCTTGGACCCATAGGTTGATCAGACGACACGTTATGCGTACACCTCTTGCTATATATGTAGGAGGTATGGGCCCTAATTTGATTCATTTAGTTTAGGGCTGAGAGCCTTATTTTTCCCCTTGGAATGGAGCGTATTTGCGTATATATGCCTTCTTCCAAGGAGGGATCTCTATGAGCTATTTTGTTTGATTCCGTTAGGCCAAGAGGGCCAGTAGCTTTAAGTAGTTAATGTTTGATTTCTTTAGGCCAAGAAGGCTAGTTGTTTTTAGGTTTTTAAAAAAAATTTCTTTAGGCCAAGAGGGCCAGTGAATTTGTAGTGAAATGCTTTATTTCATTAAGCCAAGAGGGCGAGTTTTCTGTTTAGTATGAGTGTAGTTAATGGTTTCTTGTTTTAGTCCTGTGCTAGACAGGTTCAAAGAAGCAGTGGAAGGAGCCTTTGTCGCGTGGAAGCTGCTTGTTAAGTGTCACCTCGTGAGGGCTTGGTAGGTTTTTGGGTACCGATACAGGACCTAAGGCCGATGCCCTGTTCTCCTTGGGTCACTATGCTCAGTTCTCTCCTTTTTACACACCTAAGTATGGAAAAATAAAATCCTAAAAGAAGAAATGTTCTAAAAGAAAATATTTCTTGATCAAGCTATAGGAGTCCTCGCCTAGTGGGAGCTCCTGGTTGAGTTGTCCTTAGTCAGGAATGTAGTTCAGACCACCACTTAGGGCAACCTCTTTGATAGTTCTTTTTAGTTTGGTCATGCTAGAGTAGTCGGTTAGTGACTAGCTTCGGGCCTTCTCTTAGATTATGCTGGGCCTACTCCTCGTGGATTTCATGCTTTGGTTTTATCATCAGAGGTTAGGGTATGAGCTGTGATGTGTTGTGTTGTGTATTTTTTTGTATTTTTGTTGTTCATGTGTAGATCTCTTCGTAGGATTCGACTGGCTGAGTCACCCTATCCCGTGGTCACCAATGACAGATGATTTTTTATGTCGAGAAGTGCTTAAAAATAGCCAAAAATTACAAATTTCAGGGAAAAAATAGACTTCGTCGAAGGCGGCGATGGCAATCAGTACGATTTTAAGCAACAATGTCTGAAAAGTGCTTAATAGAGCCACTGGATGGCAGTTGGGGAGTTTTCATAATTTTTTGCCATGACAGACGAGACCCTGGGAGATGCCCGGCAGTGGAGGACTTCAAGACGAATGCCCAAGATTTTTCAGACCACGATTCGGATACCAGACATGGAAGAGGGAGTGCTCGGAAGGCCAAAGGCCAAAATGCCAAGTGGGAAAGGACTTTAGGAGAGCCCAAAGGGTGTGAGCCCCAAAACTCAAAAAACGTGGGGGGGGGGGGGGGGGGGGGGGGGGGTCGTTTTTTTTCACGCAGGCAAGAATGGAGGTGCCATGGAGAGAAATGGAAGAGAGATGGATTATGGGGCCAGAGAACAACCCCCCAACTGATCTTGGGCATGTTCTTCTTCCTATCTTCACTCTCCATCACTCCAATATGCTCCTCCAATGGCTACCCGGTTGTGGAGATGCAGATCTAGTCTTTCTCTCTCCTCTAAGTGGTGGTTTGCATGCAAGAAATCAAGAAGAAGAGGGACTCAAGGATGCTTTTCCAACTATGATCAGATTGCTTCAAGAGGAAGAGGAGGCTGAGGAAAGAGGTTCAACACTGAAGAATGGTTGCTGGTCGGTCCGTGGGCTGCCCAGAATAATTACTAAAAAACCCGCAACACGCAAGACATGCGGTATGCTCCAATTTTATGAAGAAATAGTCTTGTTTTTGTTATTTCATGGTCCAAATGTTGTTCATATGTGATGAATGTTTGTTTGAATCTTTTTTGCATCATGTTTGAGGGCTGCAACTACAAAAATACAGAACCCGTAATGATTTAGAGCTGTTATTAATATACTAAAATTCACAAAATGTCATTTTTCAATGGAAATGAGTGGTTTTTTCGATTTTAAGTTGGAAAAAATGAGTGAAAATGGAATAAAATCAGAGAAAATGTTAAGTTTCAGTCAAAATAATAAGCCAACATAAATAAATCCGAAAATACCTATTTTTCATGAATAATAAATAGTAAAAAATAGAGAAAATTGGGATTTTTCGCACTAAAAAAATATGGAAAAATGATATTTATGTGCGTGAATGTTTACGAGGTTGAAGCATGAGGTCAAGCCTCATTTTGGCCTCGTCCTTTGTATTATAGTATGTGTTTATTATTTTTTCAATATAAAAATGATACAAAACAACCATTTACACCTATGCAGCATAGCAACACCTAAACAGTGAGGGAGGGAGGAAGTTTGTGTGACAATCTAATTGTTGAAAAGACACAAATTTTGATTTCCCTCTTTGTGCATAACATTTAAGGATTGTTCCATAATTAAATATAGGCGACTAGTAGCAGGGAAGTTCCGGTGATAGTCCCTAAAGCAGCGCAGCACGTAATGCTTAGTTAAAATTCATGAAAGGGCTATTTTTCGCACCTTACATGGCTGGTTTTTTTAATCATAAAATAGTTGTGCATAATCCTCATACACCTTGCATCAAGCATGTCATGTGGTATCTCCTGGAATACATTGCAATTGATTGATAAACTTTGACCAACACTGAGAGGATAGGAAACCTAAGTCATCGGTTAGATGGACACTTCCGTTGGGAAAAATTTTGTGAGGCAAATCAAAATCTCCTAGAACGTTGAATTATGAAAGAGTGGAGTTTGTGTGTTATGTTTTATATGTGTTAGCGACGCATCTTGGGGCCAATCCCTGAGGTGTAGGACAATCGCAGTGGAGCCACGGCAATCAGCCGAGAGGTGCTTCCCTATGTGTGTATTACAAGGCATTATGCCTATATGTTGTGGGATCTCCCTCTGAGGAGAAGGAAAGGTAAACGTTGAACTACATATTGGATACAAACACAAAATCGTCATAAGCATTTAGTGCAAAGTTGGTGCGCAGATCGGTCGCAGATAGCTCACGTGGTGAATCCCTGAAGGTCCCCAAGAACAATGAACTCTACCTTTTTGCACAAAAAACCATGTAAAAGCATGCACGACAAGAGACAAGAGACAAATTGGGTTTAATCTCCCCCATGCCTTGTGTGAGCGCTTCACAAAGCATGTATTTAATGTATATTTCCAATCTTCATGCTCAATAATAGCCCAATTTACAAAAATATGACAAGCTTTTAGCTTTTGAGTTTGCTTTCTACAAAAATAGAAAAATAAAGCTAATGGACGGTGCCCATAGAGTCTGGCACGCCCAATCTCAATGTCCAAATAGAAATAACATATCCGGGCGCATAAGCGCATACAAAATAATAATCGATAATCAATATCTCAATAGACATAACAAAATATAGGCGTGGCGCCTATCAAAATATAGTCCAAATGTCGAATACCCGCTAAACTCCAATGCTTTCCTCCGCCACTGCTGCTATCTCTACACATCAACTGAAGCATTCACAATCGTTAGTAAAATAATACAATTAAACCGACAAAAGTGAATACCTAGCAGTCTTCAGCTACATAAATAAATCAAATGGTTAGAAATAAATCCTAACCTTAATTTATTACGAGTGCGCACTCTAAACTCATAAACGTTTATTAATTTAATATGCATTTTGTGGAATCACCCGCTATGGAATCACCCATGTACACACTAAATTAATGAAACGCCCGAAAAGGATAGGCGTCCCCATCAACTTCTCGCACAAAGAATCCTCTTTGTGTATGAGCCCCGGCCATCTAAGTTTATGGAATCCACCGTAAAACCTCACGGAATCCACCGTGGCACGGAATCCACCGTGGAATACGCCTCCTGGCATCATACCCCCGTGGAATGAAATTATTTTGAACTAATTTTTGCCAATCAGAATGAAAAGTAATATCCTGGTGATATGTATCTTTCATAGCAATCAAAGAATCAAAAGATATGATGGAAATATTATGAATTGCAGGTCTTCTACTCAATGCATCAGCAACTACATTTTCTTTTCCAGGTTGGTATTGAATGATAGGATGAAAACTTTGAATGAAGGAAGCCCATTTGATATGATGGTCAGAAATTTGGGGTTGGCTAAGTAGATGTCTAATGCTTTGCTGGTCAGTCTTTATCATGAATTCTGAACCCATTAAATAATGCTTCCATTGTTTTAATGCTTGTACAACTGCTAACAGTTCTTTGTCATAAGTGGAATATTTGAGCTCAGAGGGTTTCAGCTTAGAACTAGAATATGCTATTGGATGGTTGTCTTGCATTAATACGGCTCCTATTCCTGATCTGCTAGCATCGGTCACAACTAGAAAGAATGGTCTATTAAAGTCAGGCAATTGTAGAACAGGGGCATTAGTTAATGCACGTTTAAGTAAGTCAAAGGATTTCTGCTGAGTTTCAGCCCATTGATAAACAATTCCTTTCTTAAGAAGTTTGGTTAATGGTAAAGCAAGTAATGAGAAATTACGTACAAACTTCCTATAGAAACTAGCAAGACCAAGGAATGAGCGTAATTCATGTACATTTTTAGGAACAGGCCAATGCAATATTGCGTCAATTTTCTTAGGATCAACTTTAATTCCTTCTTTTGATACAATATGACCTAAATATTCTATTTCTGTCTTAAAGAATTCACTCTTTTCAGGATTTGCAAACAATTGATTTTCTTTCAGTAATTGAAAAACTAATGATAAATGCTCATAATGCTCTTTTTCACTTTGACTGAACACCAAAATATCATCAAAGAAAACAATCACATAATACTGATATTTCAGAAAAATACGGTTCATCATTCTACTGAAAGTAGCAGGTGTATTAGTTAATCCGAATGGCATAACTAAGAATTCGTAATGGCCAAACTGTGTCCTAAATGCAGTCTTAAATATGTCGGATCTATCTAGCCTCACCTGATGATATCCAGACTTAAGGTCAATTTTACTAAATATAGAAGATCCTTGCAGTTTGTCCATAAGGTCATCAACTCTAGGTATAGGATACCTATTCTTTACAGTGATTTTATTTAATGCTCGGTAGTCAATACACATACGATAAGTATTATTCTTTTTCTTGACTAGGAGTACAGGTGCACCGAATGGGGAACTGCTAGGTCGAATTAGGCCTCTATTTAGTAATTCTTCAACTTGACTCTGGATTTCTTTTTGCTCTATTTGATTGTGCCTATATGGTGCTTTGCAAGGTGGTTGTGTGACAGGTATTAGATCAATCTTATGGTCTTCTAGACATGAAGGTGGTAAACCTGGTGGTAGGTCTTCTATAAAACAATCCTTAAAATATGCAAGAAATTCCTTATGCCTAGGGTGCATATGATTTTCCTTTGCGTGCAATTCATTCACCCAAATGAGATATGATTTAGTATTCTTGCGTAGTGCACGTTTTGCTTGAGTATGCGAAAGCAGTGGAAAAATATGAGATGCATGCATACCATATAATGTAATAGATTTTTCTTGAAAATTAATATTCATTGTGTGCGTAGAATAATCTATATTTGGATTATGCTGGTGTCTCCATGGAATTCCTAAAATAATGTCGCTTGACTGTAATGGGACAACTAAGAAATTTCTTCTTTCAATATATGGACCAATTTCAATTTCTAAATCTTGTACTTCTTGTGTGCCATTGTACCTAGTGCCTAAAAATGCAGCTTTTATGCGATAATGCGTAGGTACAGTATGCAATTTTAATTCCTTTACCAATTTTGCTGAAATAAAGTCATGGGTACTACCGTCATCATGCAATATAGTTCTTTCCTTTCCATGCACCATACATTTCATAGTCAACAATGAATGTGGAGTAGGCATACCTGGTAAAGTGTCGGAAGTAGTAGTAATATCATCCTCTTCTTCAGTGAAATCTGGCATATCCTCATGCTCGTCTTCGTCCATAGCTCCAAGGTAGTTGATATGTGCTGATGGCTTCTTTGAATGACAATTTGCTGCGAGATGCCCTGGTTGGTGACACTTGTAGCATACTATTGGCTTGGCTTTGGTTACATTATTTGCAATGGCTGGAAGTCTGGGTACATTTGGATTTGCTTGTGGAATAGGCTTTGGATTTGGATTGACAGTGGATGGTAATGCAGGTGGTTTAGGCCAATTCTTGCGGAAAGATGGTGATGAGAAACGACTTGGATTAAACCTTCTAAAATTGGAATTGAATTTTTTAGATCCATAATTACTGTTAGCTTGGAATGGCTGTGGTCGTCGATCTCTTCCACGTAACTTATCTTCAGTGTCGTGAGCTAAGGAGATGGCGTCTTCAAGGGTAGCAGGCTTGAACATGTTCACTTCAGCGTAGTAATGCCCACGAAGTCCAGACATATACTTCAGCTTATGTGTAATCTCTGGTACGTCTTCAAGCATGCGTAGCTGTAGGAGTGCATTCCAAAAACGCTCTGTATACTGTGGAATAGGCTCACGATCTCACTGTTGAAGTAAATCCCATTGCTTAATGGCCTTCTCATGAAATTGCGGTGGAAGGAAATTTTGCATGAACTTCTTCTTGAAATCTTCCCAAGTAGTAGGACATTCTATGCTCTTGCGGACTACAGTCCACCAAAGTGATGCTCTGTCTATCAGATGATTAGTAACACACTTGATTTTATCTTTTTTGGGATAAGTTTCCTCATGGAAATAGTCATCAAACTGGCTAATGAATGATAAGACAGTCTTTCCTTCTCTTATGCCATTGAAAGTGCGAAACTTGAAACTTCGTTTACTTATCTTGGATTCCTTGCGAATGGTTTGTGCTTCAAGAGTGGCAACGATGGTACGTCGAATCAAATCTTCAGCTTGAGGTTCTTCTTTATCGGTGGACGCTCTTTGAAGTTTTGTCAGTTGCGCTTGCAATGCTTGCCTAGCCCTTCGCTCTTCTTCCAATTGTAGCATGATTAGATCCAGCTTTTGTTCCATGGTAGGCTAAGGTAAGTCGTCTTCAGCCATAGGATCATCCATATGTGGGGTAGTCATCCTGTAAAACTCAACAAATCTTTCTCTCTCAAAATCAGGTTAGCGGGATGAGCGTAGCTCAAATTTGGGGTTACAAGGCTATGTATTTTTGGGTATTTCTTTGTATATTTTCAGAAATTCTGCAATATTTCTGTATCCGTTTGCTAAAAGTACTTCAACGAACTTGCAGATAGGTAGAGCAGCTTGCTGCGAACAACTTTCCAGTTCAGAGTTTTTGCATACGAACAAGTCTTCTAGGAGTTTTTAAGCACTAGTCAGTTCTAATTTAGTCTGACTTGCAGAGTTGCAGACTTAGCAGACTTGCAGAGTTTGTTGACTTGCTGAACTTAGGCCGACTTGCAGAACTTGCAGAACTTGATTACCGTCGACTTGCAGAACTTAACTTCAGAAGTGCGAGACCTGGAGTATATCAACTTGTCTGACCTGTGTAACTTGCAGAAAGCCTTAAGCTTAAGTGATTAAGCTTAAGCTTATTAAGCTTAAGGAAGGACTAAACAGGCATCGTCGATTTCGTGAGGGAGGGGTTCGTTTTTTCCGCCGGAATTCTTGGGATGAAGCCGTTTTGATCACGATTTGAGTATTTAAACTCCCTAAGCTTAAGATTAAGCTTTGTTATGATAATAAACTTGATTATGAAGAGAGCTTATCTCTGTAGCTCCACGACTTGATGATGGAAGTGTATGAGTGGTCCTGCGCCTGTAGAGCTTGGTCCTTCGCGATCTAACAGTGGAAACAGGGGTTCTTGATCGCCAGAAGTCTGCCTGTATCGACGGTTCGTGATGAGATTGACTGTAGAGCCCGTTTGTTCCTGGAGCTCCGCCTTCGCCCGAGATTGGTAGCGATTGGAAGCTCTTGATCTCTGCTTCGCTCTGATACCACTGGTGCGCAGATCGGTCGCATATAGCTCACGTGGTGAATCCCTGAAGGTCCCCAAGAACAATGAACTCTACCTTTTTGCACAAAAAACCATGTAAAAGCATGCACGACAAGAGACAAGAGACAAATTGGGTTCAATCTCCCCCATGCCTTGTGTGAGTGCTTCACAAAGCATGTATTTAATGTATATTTTCGATCTTCATGCTCAATAATAGCCCAATTTACAAAAATATGACAAGCTTTTAGCTTTTGAGTTTGCTTTCTACAAAAATAGAAAAATAAAGCTAATGGACGGTGCCCATAGAGTTTGGCACGCCCAATCTCAATGTCCAAATAGAAATAACATATCCGGGCGCATAAGCGCATACAAAATAATAATCGATAATCAATATCTCAATAGACATAACAAAATATAGGCGTGGCGCCTATCAAAATATAGTCCAAATGTCGAATACCCGCTAAACTCCAATGCTTTCCTCCGCCACTGCTGCTATCTCTACACATCAATTGAAGCATTCACAATCGTTAGTAAAATAATACAATTAAACCGACAAAAGTGAATACCTAGCAGTCTTCAGCTACATAAATAAATCAAATGGTTAGAAATAAATCCTAACCTTAATTTATTACAAGTGCGCACTCTAAACTCATAAACGTTTATTAATTTAATATACATTTTGCGGAATCACCCGCTATGGAATCACCCATGTACACACTAAATTAATGAAACGCCCAAAAAGGACAGGCGTCCCCATCAACTTCTCGCACAAAGAATCCTCTTTGTGTATGAGCCCCGGCCATCTAAGTTTACGGAATCCACCGTAAAACCTCACGGAATCCACTATGGAATATGCCTCCTGGCATCAAAAGTGAGTTTTAGACACCCCTGGCCCACGCCACAAAGAATGACTTCATCTTCAACATAAGAGGAGGATGCCTTGAATAATATTGGAAAAGTGCAGCATCACAATTTTCTTCAAGCAATATTCTCTCTATATACATGCCAACAATACAACCATATTACAATCCAACATGGTGAAGTACTCTACATATGACACACATGATACAACTAGAAACACTATGAATTATGGAAGAAATGGCTATGAGGCAAACCTGGAGTTGTGAAGCTCATGGATAAGAATAATGCACATGCAAGCATTGATGAGTTTGGGAAGTCAATTTACCGCTTTGCATTGATGTGTAGTTGAAGGTGGATATGGTTTGCACACTAACAAAAGGTGGTTGATCTATGATTACATGGACAATGTGGAATAGAATGTTGTGATTGTCATCTCAATAGTGATGTGGGGATACATCAACAAAGAAAGTGAAGGTGCAGCTAACAAGGATTATTCAATTTAGTCAGGGTACATGGAAGAGTTGTGACAAACTATGTTGTAGTATGGGATTGAAGGCCACCTTGCAGGGCTCAAAGATTGAGCACCACACAAATAGATAAAGAAACAAGACAAAGAGTTTAGTACTTCGTCATAAGCATCAAATATTAAAGAGAACATGGTCATGAAATGCTCCCTCCCATAGTTTCTATAATAAGTCATGCACAAAAATGTGGGAAGAGACACATGCCAGTCCTACAACTTTATTTTCTAATTGGTGCAACAATTGAAAGTCAAGGGAAGAATAATAAGTCTTTATCTTGTGAGATGAGTGGCTTGAATAGGTTGCTCAACATACTCCTTATGACCTTATTTCCCTTCTCCTTCTTAATCCTTCTCCTTCCTACTCATACATCTTTTTCAGCTTCACTTTTCAAGTTCAAAGCTTGTCACTACCTAATAAAGAATCTTACTCTTTGATTGTTCATATTTAAGGCTCAAAACCACTAGGGTGACTTTAGAGCCGTAGAATTAGCGTCTTCAATGTTAATCTTTCCCATGCCTTATCCCATCTAATGATCTCGAGTATACTTTGGGTATTCCTTATTAGTCCTATGCTTATCCTTGTGCTTCTAAAGAGCGAGAACTACATTCTTTGGTTCATGTTTTGTGGCTTTATATGAGCTGAATAGGTCTATGTACTATTGTTTGGTTGGATGAGAAAAATATGCAAGTTAAGTATTCTTGATGGTTCAAGCATAAGGATGCTGAACAATAATACTCGATTTTCTAAATGCCTTATGATGAGACTGGCATTCTTTTAGTGGTAACAATCTATTTATTTTTATCTCATCATGTTATACTCTTGCTCCTAAGCTAAAACAAATTTTAGTCAACATTATTATCTCAAAAAGCTCTTTTTGATATGGTATGATAAAAGAATATGAAAAGTCTTAAGATAGGCATGTTCTTATTGTAAATGTGAGTCACTAGTTAATGAGAAGGAAGCTACAAAATTATCTCGGCTCTATCTCCCTTGTCAAATATGAGTTGATGTGTTTAAAGTAGGGTGAGTAGAGTTTGGAATTAGCTTCGACCACTCCTAAGTGACAATATGCTTGGATGAAGTGGAGGGCTAGAATCTAAGAGTTTATCCTATGTTTCTCTTACGATACTATGATATGGGTTGAAAGGATCTGATAGGGCATATATCCTCTTGGCTTTTTCTAACTTTTTTTACTTTATACAAGTACTAGCTCTTGACTTGCTATGTCCCCTTCATTTGACCTCATGGCTTTCTAGCCATCACATTGTCATGCCGCTACACACACACCGTGTAAAAAAAATCTAGAATGTGGCTTTCTTATTGATTTAGAGAGCTAATGGCATTTTAGAAATTAGTGTTAGTGTCCATGGTTCAAAAATATTAACTTTTTGACAAGTTTTAGCCAAATTTTGATATTCTACATATTATCTCTTGTAAAAATCCATAAAACTATAGACAACTTCTAGATTAGAATGACATGTAAAAGAAATCATGTAGCTTTCATCCAATTTGAGAGGATTTTATGTAAAAAGAGAGATTGACAAAATCGCGTGATGCGTGATTGCTGTATTCAAGCAGTGAACAACACTCCAAAGGGGGAGATGAAGAAGGAGTGATCTGGCAGAATTCTAGCTAGGTGCGCTGGTATTTTACCTCCCTTTTGGAGCCAATGAAAGGATCAAATTGGCGATTTGAACAGTATAGAGGAAGGTATTACTTTATACACGTTTTTGTCTACTAGAGTTATATCTTCTCATAATGCTGAAAGAAACTGATAGGCTTCATCTCTATTAGTATTCTTCTTCATTTTCTATTTCTTTTTGGGAGTATTCTTCTACGTTTTCAATTTCTTCAAACCCCTTCTCTTCCGTCTAAACCTCTCCCGGAATCTACCTTCACCCCGCTGTCTCTTATCCCTATGGTGGACTCTTGACACCAAATGCACCGACACCATGTTAGGGGAAGTTTATTCTAGCATCAAATGTGAATTTCGGAATAGATTTGGGCTAATTTGGGGCTGATATCTTCAGCCATATTTAGAGAATTAGCTACAACATTATTATTTTAATTCACTTCTTACTCTACAAAAGACATCTTGTCAAAATATGCAAGTATTATGTGTCCCTATGGCAGGGCAATGTTTGTAGATCATTCATAGATGCTTTGAGTTGAATTAACAGGAGCTTTTTCTCTTATTTCTTGGTTGTGGTATCTTATTCTTATCAGGAACTCAATTTGAAGCTCTCTTAAAGCAAGTATATTTGCCCTACAAGCCTTGTAATTGGCTCATAAGCTTTTCTCTCTAACAGTCTACATTGAATGTAATCATGCAAAGTTGATTCATGCTATGGCATCATGTATGAATGATGGGATGCAGAGTTGTTTATGAAACATGATAGCATATTGTACTTGATTTTATAATTGGTGATTGCTCTTACAGTCAAGAAGACAAGCTTGATTTAAGATAATACTCTTGTGATCTTTGCTAAGAACATGTAGTTTGAAGCTCTATCAACATCTTCAAGAACTTGGCTTGAAACCTTCAACCCTTCTCTTATCTGTACCGTCTTTGAGTCTAAGCTCTTGAACCCCCATATATTCTTCTCTCTCAAATCCATGTGATTGACCGTGAAGTATCTCTTGAACCTTTAAACATTCACTGTAATCTACTTATCTCTTGAAGACACATCTCTATCTTTCTTGTCCAGTTTTCTTGCCAAACCCCTATGGTGATCTTCAACCCTACGCACTACGACAACACCTATAGTGCTTAGACCATGTAGTAATCACATGAGTATCAGTCATTTGAGGTGGATGCATTTCTCAAGGTAGTTGATGTGACAATTTGTCAAATATTTGAAGACTTCAATCAATCATTCTAATTCAACTAAATGATATTTGCATGCTTTAATAGCTTTCCAACTTTCTCGAATAGTGATGCATAAACTAGGGATCAAGTATTCTAAAGTACAAGGGGACGGATGCCATACATCAAAGGAAATGGGGTTTGATTGGTGGCAGTTTCATAAGCTATATGATATGCCTAGAGATTTGGCATGAGCTTGTGATCCCACTTAGAGCATGAAGCTAAAACAATTTTGATCTAGACACTAATGAGGACTTTGTTGGTCACTTCAACCTATTGGCCATTGGCTTGAGGATAATATTGGCTAGATTTTCAATGGATGCCAAAGAATATGGATAGAAGATGATGAAATACTTTATTTAGGAAGTGTGTTCCTTGATCACTAACTATTTCTACGGAACATCCAAATCATGAGATGACTTGTTTCCCAAAAACACCTAGTAGTGGCTCTTGCGTCATTTTTACAAGTGGCTTGTGCTTCTACCATTTACTCATATAGTCAATTTCTATGATGATGTATCAAGATTGTGAGTGTTGAGAAATTAGACAAATTGGTCCCATAAAATCTATACCCCACTTTTCAAAAGGTTGGTGGAAAAGGACTAGTGTGAGCTCCATTTTATCCTTGTGAGTGGGTAGTTTCATGTGTTGGTACTCATCATAATGTTTAACAAAGTGACTAGCATCCTTGAATAACATAGGTTACTAGTGTTGATCTTGAAGCACCTTCTAGGTTGTGGTGGTTGCATCAAAGTGTTATTGAGTGATACCACCATGTGCCTCTTCTAGTGCAGCCTCTATCTCATGCTCACATACACATCTCCTAAGAAGGCTGTCCTGTCTTAGATGGTACAATTGACCAGCAATCAAGTGATATGGTTGGGTTTTGGTTAGAAGGTGCATAAGGGATGATTTTTCAATTGGCTATTCTGGAAGGCCATATTGCAAAATCTATACTATGTCTCCAGTCCAATGGGGTGTGAGGTCATCTTTGAAGAGCTATGCATCCTACTTAATATGAAATAGGAGCCTCATGGAACTGGTTGTCAACTCGAAAGGCCTTCTTACCCCCACTGGTTACTTGTGAAAGGCGATCAACCATGAAATGTTGTTTATTCTTTGTATGACAATGGAAAAATCAAATTCTAGCAAGAGAAGCCATCTACCAATGCATTTGGTATCATAGGGCTTGTTTATGAGGTATAACAAGGCTTGATGGTCCAAAAAATGGTCACTATAGGAGGGCAATGGGTAGTGATCTCTCATGGTATATGAATTTAGGTTTTTGTAGTTGATGCACACTTAAGAGCTTACCATTTTTTGAGTACCATGACAATAGTGGATACCCAATCGGTACATTGTCATAGCACGTAGGGTTGAAGGTCACCACAGGGGTTTGGCGAGAGAAGAATGTATGGGGGTTCAAGAGCTTAGACTCTGGAGATGATAGAGATAAGAGAAGGGTCGAATGTTTCAAGCCAAGTTCTTGAAGATAAGTGACAGCAGGGTGAAGGTAGATTCAAGGATAGGAGTAGATGGAAGAGAAGGGGTTTGAAGAGATTGAAGATGTAGAAGAATACTTTAAAAAAGAATTAGAAAATATAGAAGAATACTAACATAGATGAAGCCTGTCAGTTTCTTTCAGCATTATGAGAAAATATAACTCTAATAGACAAAAACGTGTACAAAATAATACCTTCCTCTATGTTGCTCAGATTGCCAATCTGATCCTTCCAATGGCTCTGAAAGGCGGGTTAAATACTAGGATACCTGGCCAAAATCCTGCTAGATCACTCCTTCATCTCCCACTTTCGGAGTGTTGTTCACTACCTGAAAATAGTGATCGCGCATCGCGCAATTTCGCTAATCTCTCTTTTTACATAAAATCCTCTCAAATAAGTTGAAAGCTACATGCTTTCTTTTACATGTCATCCTAATCTAGAAGTTTTCTATAGTTTTGTAGATTTTTTTACAAGAGATAATATCTAGAATATTAAAAATGTACTAAAATCTAATATTTTTGAACCACGGACACTAACACTAATGTCTAAAATGGCATTGGATCTCTAAATATAAAAGGAAGTCACACTCTAGATTTTTTTACATTGTGTGCGCGTAGCGGCACGACATCCACCCCCTCCTAACCTGCATATCCTTTGGCATGTGCCAAAGTCTTACGGATTTGCAGTGTTAGAAGAAGTATCTTCTGCCATGTCAATGTCTTCATCTTCTACCTCTTCTTCTTCCTCTATGTCTTCATGCTCTTAAATTATATTCAAGTCTTCTAGCTCATATGTTGAGCTTTCTCTTAGTTTGAAGAGCTTGATTCTTTTTCTAGCTATGAATATCTTCATGCTTGTTCCATCCAATTCAACCAATGAATATGTGGCATTGTCATTAACGGCCTTTACCACATATGGGCCAAACCAACACTTCACCATCTTCCTAGAAGCACTGTATTGATTGTCTAAGCTACTGTCATAGACAAGAACCCAGTCATTTTCTTGAATACAATCCCTCCAGACATTGGTGAACCTGACGTGAAAGGTCGTCACAGAAGAATGAAAGATAATATGGGAGAACCTTTGAATACAATCTCCAGTGATGTTTTGCAACAGTTGGTGCAAAATATGAATATGCTTATGCAGGTACAACAATAACAATAGGTGATGCAAGCTTCAGCTCAAGCAGAAAGTATTGTGATGAATGTTTTGTAAGCATTTGAGCGTGAGGTGAAGTTATTCAATGGTAGGAATGTATCTGCATATGTACATACCTATGCTCAGAAGATGGAATTCTTTGGAGTGGTTTAATCTGTATGGAGCCGGTATTTTGTACGTGTTATTGTTCATGAATTGAAAGCCTAGATTACTGAATTATACTTGCAGGATGCAGACTGGGTAGCCTTCAAGAAGACACTCAGGGAAGAATTTTACATTGAGGAAACCAATTTGATTATGCGCAAGACTTTTCAGGAGTGGGTTATACAACCCAATAAGGGTCTTGTGGCTACAGAATTGTTAAGAGACTTTGAAAGTCGATTTGAGCAGTTGGATCTTGCAGAACAACAAGCTCTTGCAAGTCACAAAATTGAATTGTTTCTACAAGCAGCTGATCCTGAGCTTCAAGAGAAGCTTGATGATTTGCTGGAGGATCAGACTACAGAGACAGGTTTGAAAATAGAGTGGAGACATGTCAAGGAAGTTGTTACTGCACTTGTGAAGAAACATAGAAGAAGAGAAAGATTGCATGTCTCTAGCTTGCCCTTTGTTACATGCAAGATAGTTGATGTATCCAATAAGCCACCTACTTCTGTGGCTAACCCTATGGCTGTATCTGCTATTGTTCCCTTTATTAGGGAAGATGTCTTGGATGAATTGGTCAAAGGGATGCGGGATCTTCAATTGAAGGTTGCAAAATTGGATGAAAAGGACAAGAGGAAAGGGGACGGGCAGCAGTCCTTAAGCCTGGAAAAAGATGTATGTGGTGTGACAGTTTACAGCACGAGAGAAAGGATTGTGCTGCTTATCAGGAGGCCTTGGCATGACAGTTTACCTTTTGGAAAGATGGCAAGATCCATGCACAAGAAACGGGATTGCCTCTTGCTTTGAATTTTGGAAAGGGAGGTATGCAGAAGTTGTTGGAAGACTTGGCTGTCCGAAATGCTTATGCGGTAGTACATGCTTCTACTTTTGGTCTACAGTTGGATAGAATGCATGGCCAAGTGATATGGAAACATGCTTTACATGCAGCTGAAAAGAGAAAGGTCACTAATAGTGAAATGTCTCATACAGGGCAAGACATTCGTGGCATAACTGGTTGGGAATCACCGGTAGATGCATATTCAGTGTATGCATATTTAGTAAAGGTACAAAACACAGATGTACTTGTGGAAGAAAAACGAAAAAGAGATGAAGATATTGCAGGGACATCTAAAAGAATGACAAGAAGTGTGGATCTGCCTAAAGTTGCAAATCAGCCACCTCCCGAGCATGTTATGGAAGAGGTAAGTCAAAAGCAAAAACATGAAAAAAAATAAGAGGGCAAAAAGAAGGGCAAGCAACCAAGATATAAGTTGCAATCTGACATTGAGACATCCACCGATCTTAAGAAGGTTCTTGAAGAACGGATCTTAAACAATCGGGTGAAATTTACCTTGGGAGAGGTGCTTGGCATTGCCAAGCGAGAATTTCATGATGAGATCATTGGCATAATTAAAAGGAAGTGTCAGTTTCTTAGTGATATCACTAGTGCATTGCTGCAATTTGAAGAGGAAACTAGTTTGTTGGGTATTTGGGCTGAATATGAGCATGAAGTAAGTACTGGATTATCTATGCAGGATGCTACTAATAAGTGGACAGCATGTGGAAAAGAGAAGAAAGTGGCTGAAAATGCATTGTCTTGTAGCAATATGCATGGTGGAGTAAGGCAAATGCAACAATATGGAGAAGAAGCTCTAGGATTTATTTCTCGAAGTCACTACACAAGAAATCATTGGGCTAGAGCTACCACTGAAACGATAGTGAAAATAGGGGAGGGTGAAACTCCTTGTGTTGCTTTACTTAACCATGGGTCTGAGATAAATGTCATTGAGCAGGGATTGTATGAAAATGTGCATGGCCTGTGGACACTGATCATGGTTGGCGTATGAGGGCTGCAAATAATTCTTCAGGGGAGCTCTATGTTGCATGTCCTAATGTAAACGTGACAATTGGTGATGTATAGGAAGAGCAACACTTCTTTGTGCAAGATAATTCCTCATATGCAGTGATTTTGGAACAGCCCTATATTACAGAAGTGCATATGGAAACAAAGATACTTAATGATGGTTCTGCTTATGCAAGAGTCAGAAGCAAAGATGGAAGGAAAGTAGTCCAATTTCTTACTATTTGTGTTAATCATCCTAGAAATCGTGATATGCTTCGAGAGTCTCCTTTGGTTCCAAATGCAAGGGAATTCAAAGACCTAGATTTTCATTAAGCACTGCTGTAATGTGGGGCTACAGTAGTGTTGTTCAGAGGGTACGTACTCGCCTCTTGATGAAATGAAGCATGCATTTACTATTGATAATTCTCAGTTTACAGCAAACAGTTCATGTTGGTTCACTACAAGATATAGACCTTGTAGCGACGTTTAAAGCGACGAAAATACAAACAACAAAATTTGCCCCCGTCGTCGCAAAAAGCGTCGTTATTGACGACGCCATAAAATCGTCCATATAGCGACGTATATAGCGACGGTTACAGAGAATTTGCGACGCTTATAGCGACGACAATCGCCACGCGTGCAGTAAATTTGCGACGCAAATAGCGACGGTAACAGAGAAAAAAAAATTTTGTGGCAGGGTAGATATAGCATAGTGTGCTGTATGAGAGCCATACAAAATAGTTTCTGCACTGCTGCATACAAAGCGTTTGCAAAAAAAAAGAATGTATAATGAAATCATAAAACTGATAGATGAAATAAATACATGATATCACATAAAATGCGATTTGTACAATCATAAAACAATATCACTAATACATGGAAAATGTCTACATAGATCGGGCGACTAAAAACTAAAGGTATGTGAGCTCTAAGGATCCAAGGGCGAGCTACAAATCCTCATCCCCCGAAAGCTCTTCCCGCTGCAAAGGAGCATCAAACGGATTGTGCAGAAAAAGAAACAACATATCAATCCACCATACAATAATGCATTCAAATATCTCATGGTAACTACGGACAAGAAAGATGAGTGACTTACTGGGCCACCGCGTCTATACAATCGGTCGATCAATGATCTGAGGTCGTGCCTCTCTGCATATCGAGTCTCAAGGCCTTGTGGATCGCGATTTGTAATGGAATGCTGTAAAGACAACAAAATGCTAACTGTTAGAAACATGATTGTCAGTACAAAGAATATCTCAAAAAAACAAATAAGCAAAACAAAAGAGAAACTTACAAAGTCCTCCAAATATGTCATGTGGCCGCCACTCCCAAGATGATGTACCGATTCGGCCTCGATTCGTGCCCTCACCGCCTCCCGCTGCTGACTCCAACGTCCTGGCAAATTTGTAGCCTCATCCCTCAGTCGGCGCTAGTCATCTACATCTAACCACTCGGGCTTTGGAGCCCCACTCTTGATTGCCTTGCATGCGTCGGATCGTCTATGTGACATGTATGTACGCATGCAATCCATCATCCAGCCCGTAGAGAATCTATCCACTGCGGCTGGCACCGGGAACTCCTCGTGCAAGGATGCTACTATGTACTCCTTGCTCCCCTCCGGTATGTTCCTCCAATGATCCAAGACGTTGTGCCGAAAAACTTGTTGGCACAACTCCCTCATGCGAGCCATCACCCTCCTCCCCTTATCATTCATGATGATGGCTCCTGACCTGCCATCCACCAGGTATCCATAATCCCTAGGAGTGTGCCTTGTATGGGCCCTCTCCCATCTCCGTCCACGCTCCTGGGCATATCCAGGAGACCCCTGTACATCCGGTGTACCGACGGGGGTACCCTCTCCCGGAGTGCCACTCAAAGGGGTGCCACCAAAGGGGGTGCCACCAAAAGGAGTGCCACCAAAAGGCATGCCATCTGCCGACGGCTGCGCAAAAGCCGGAGTAACTGGAGTGGACGTCCCCACAGGTGTGACAAATCTTGGAGGTAACCGAGCTCCAGCTGAACGACGAGACGGAGACACCGCGTCCGTGTCTCCACAACAGCACCCCCCTGATCCTCTTGCAGTCGCAATCCCTCCCTCTGGCCCAAGTCACGAGCGTCGAGATCGTATGTTCGAAGCTGAAGCATCTGATCGCGCTAAAGCTGATCTCGCAGAGCGCCCTGACGAAGAACAAGATAGCTCCTGATCTTCCATCTCTCGGAATCTCGTGAGCTGATCTGGAGACATGCGTGCCGTCATCTCCTGAAACTCCTCATCGCTCATCCCTCGACTCATCCTGAAAATGTCGATATCTACACAGATAAAAAATGATGTTAGAATAATCAATTTAAACTATACAAAGCACATTAATATAAATCATTTTTGAAAAATCCCTCTTAAAATACATATCTTATCTACCTTTATGGAAGATCTAAACAACGAATTGAGTAATACAATTCTCCAAGAATGAAGTATTCTATGGTCCCATGTTAATCTCCTAACACAACTCTGCATACACTGGAAGGTCGATAGACATGTCACCACAAAAGAACGAGTCTGCCTCGTTCTCAAAAAATTCTACGACTTCTGTATTTCCATCATTGTTAGCCGATGCGGGCTCCAAGCTTGCGGTGGTCTCCACCCCTTGTAATTTCGATCCCTCTATTTGCATATTTTCTTCATCTATGCCTGGAACATCGCTTTGATCGTATACTCTCGCACCTCGAGGAGTTGAAGGTATAACATACCACCATCGAGGTTGTCGGGGATTTGGATAGAAGATTACCTGTTCACAAACACTTACAAAGCGGCTTCAAACCATTGTGACATAAACCATGTCGTATTACAATTAGCAAGCAAATGACTAGTTGTATCTGTTCACAATGGGCCGGAAACACAAAGGTGTCGCGCAAATCCATCCATTTTTTTTCGGAATCTATTTTGAGAAATCTAGATGGACCTCGTCGAACTGTTGCGGCAGCTCCTCCAAGTACCACTTTGAACCACTGCACATCGAATATTATCATGGAGAAGCTACGGTAATCCACCGTAATAATACTTTGCAAGTTCCCAAAATACTCCATCTCATCCACAACCGTGTTCGGATCCGTTGCTCGTCGCCGACTCTCTTGCTCAAACCTTGCCATGACACCACAGTCCATTATGGAGTGCATTTGGTCAATACGATCCACCCGAAAATGCCGTCCGCGCGATCACGCTGCACTATATATTTTGTACTGCACATTGAAACACTCAAATTAGATGTAGCAAGCAAATTTAGATACGACACATTCTAAACCCCTCATTACCTTTGGACTACATCCCCTCGAGAACTCCCACTCCTCCATTGAGACCTCTGTCCCTTCGCTGAATGCTGCGGTCAAGGCTCCGTGCAACCATCGTGTTGACATAAACCGCGGCATCTCCTCCATGCCTTCGGGATATCGAATCGGTCGGTGATGCGTACTGCGTCGAAATTCAGCTCGCGCTTCCTCTCGATCTTGCCTTGCAATCTGGTACTTGGCGAGCCACGTCTCTATGGAGGCATGGTGCAACATACAAAAGCGATTCACCTTCTCTTCCATTGAGGCATCCATTCTTTTTTCTACCCCATTTCCAACCACCACATCTCCAGTCAGCCTGTCATCGTCCTTCAGCGTTCATAGCATTTCATTGTCTGGTTCCACCGTTGGTAGCCATTGTGAGATATGCACTAACGCCTCTGACACCAACCAACCTTCCACCATGCTACCTTCTGGACGAGCTCGTTGTCACACAAACCCTTTCAGGGTTTTCATGAAGCGCTCCAAGAAGAACATCCATCGCGTATGGACAGGTCCAGCAATCTCCACTTCGTCCACAAGATGCACAAGAAGGTGAACTTGTATCGTGAGCATGCTAGTGGGCAGGTATTTCTCAAAGAGACAGACCGTCTCAACTGCTCCCCGCCCTGCGGATTCAATGGAGGACGCCTTAATCTCTTTCTGTGAGATCCATTGCACCAAAGTCGACAACTTGTAAATGGCCCTGCGAATTTCTGAAGTTAGGCATCCCGCGATCGCGATCGGTAGGACAAACTGCGACAAATGAGAAAGCATTAAGAATAATGGTCACTTTTCAAATTTCAAAATGTCCACGCTAATTAAAATCCATTATGTTCACAAACCTAACGTATCTTATGCCAATCATGGGATTTTAGCCTAGACATTTGGTCATCTTTAGAAAATGCGGACCTGAGAGAACGCATCATACCCATCGGAGTGCGGATAGACTTGATTACTTGCTTCACAATGCGCTCTTCTTTGGTAGACAAAACCCAGGGAGCACGAGGAAGCTGCACTCCCCCTTCAGCACTCGACTGCAGCCAAAGCGCCTCCATCTTACCTACCTCCTTTAAATCCATTCGTGACCCTATAGTGTCTCTCTTTCCTGTGATGTGGTCCCATAGCAAGCTGCCCACATTTTTGAAAATATGCATGGGATCCAACAAGTGGTTGACCTGTAAGTGGGTCCAATATGGCAACTCGTAGAAAACTGAGAACCGTCGCATTCCATTTGGATGTGATTCCAAGTTTACCATTTTCAGCTCGTACCAGCTTGCAACATTCATACGTGCTGGAGGTCGTCCAAGAAAACCTTCCCTAAGTTCATGATCCTCCGGCAAGAAAGCGGCGTGTCCTTGATATACCATCTTCTTCATGGTTCGTGACCTTCGGGAGTCTAACTGTGGCCCACACAATGGACATGCATGATAACCTGAGGTAACGAGACCTGCAAGGCGATCCATGATCTAGTGAATACTTGATTGAATGAAAAAAAATATAGATATTACCGGCAAGAACAAAGGTCTGCTCACCTGAGCACTCTCCCAATCCCGGAAAGTCATGCATCGTCCACATGAGAATGGCTCGAATGTTGGCTGACCACCGACCATCGCACCTGCTCATATCTTGCACCATGACCCTCTCCTCCCACAAAATCTTAAGCTCATTGACTAATGGACGAAGAAACACGTCCATATTTTTTACTTTGTAGCGGCCCGGGACGAGCAAGCTAAGGATGAGATGTCCTTTCTTCGTAGAAAGCTATGGAGGAATGTTGTAGTTGACAAGCAATATAGGCCACACACTGTAAGAAGTCGAGCGCAGACCGAATGGGTTCACACCATCCATGGCGAGATTGAGCCGAAGATTCCTTGGCTCTCGCGCAAAGCCTGGGAAGGTAGAGTCAATGTGGCTCCATGCGCGCGAATTTGCTGATATTCGTTGCACTCCATCCGTGGACCTATTCTGCACATGCCACGTTGTCAAGCTTGCCATGGCAGACGTGCGAAACATGTGGTTTATGCGGGGGATGAGCGGAAAGTGTCTGAGGACTTTTTGAGGGATGGTCTGCCCTTGCAAGTCCTGTCGATACCTGTGAGCACCACACTTTGGACATGTCTCCATAGTCTCGTATTCATCTCGAAACAATATGCAGTCGTTGATACATGCATGGATGTTATTGTAGTCCATGCCAAGCTTCCGTAAAACATGTAGTGCATCATCACGAGACTCAGGCATGGTGTTTGCAGGTGGCAATATATGATATTTCAATAACCTGAAAAAATCATAAAACACCTTGAAAAATCCATCCATGTTTGCAATAATACTATTTTTTTTTAAAAACAATGAAGTCTGTATGCAAGGTACCCGAATAACTCAGTCACACTTGTATCGCTCCAACCGTATTTTGCTTGCACACTTAAGAGTGCAAGCAATGTCTTCAACCGAGATACTCGGCACCCATCATATAATGGTATGGATGCTTCCTCTCTAAGCGGGTCAGATGTCTCAACATCCATGGGAATCAATGCATCGATCATTGCCTCCATCTCAGGCTCCAAGATTGTAGGCAGGTCGGGAAGGTTGTCTGTCTCCTCTGGCATTGATGGTATAGATGGGCCTTGCGAGTGGTCGATTGGCTCCTGCAATCCATCCATCGCATGTCCATGAACTCTTCTAATTGGCCGCAAAGGGTGCACTCCCCCTTGGGTCGAGACATCACCCCCCTGGATACAAAATTTGCCAACAAGACCCAATCTTATTGTGTATGGTTTTCAATTAGCTTGAGAGTACAATGCATGAAAAATGCTAACTTCAAATTACCGTTTGCTGAAAATCTGCAATCGCCTGATCAATGATCTCAGATTGAACCTCGCCAAATCCTCGTAAGTGTTCTATAGACAATCGGGGTTTTCGTCTAATTGCCAACTTGCATTGAGAGCAAGGACATGGGACACGCTGATTAAGATACGACTCGCGGTCTTGAACAATAAGACCTTCTTCGTTTGCCATCTTATCTACATTACAGCAAACGAGGCTTAAATGGATAGCTTTATGGAGATGTACGTCAAGTTGCAAGTTGACCATAAACCTTGCATTGTATATAGTAGTCGAGAGATTTTCCAATGTTATATCTTGGCCTTGTATCATGCTCAACGATTTGTTTGTCCCGGTAGATAATTTTTTGTTATATCTCGGCTTTGAGTATAAGTAATCCATTTTAAAATTAATGCGCGCCATCTATGAAATTTTACAACTATAGTAATAAAATTTATTTCAATCAATTCTACTCATAGTCATAAGACCTGAGAGAAATTATCCTATACTCAATTTAAGGGTTTCTTCTTCTATAACAATAATTTTGGGTTCATTTTGATGAAGTACGTGGTCGTATGCAAAGCACATTGCATACCATTATCAATACGTATATTATCTTAAATTTCCTTCCCCTCCCTCTCCCTCTCTTTCTCTCCCTCTCCCTCTCTTCCTCTCTTTCTCTCACCCTCTCCCTCTCCCTCTCGTTCTCTTTCTCTCCCTCTCTCATTTCCTCCCCCCCCTCCCTCTCCCTCTCCCTCCCTCTTTCTCCCTCTCCCTCTCCCTCCCTCCCTCTCCCTCCCTCCCTCTCCCTCCCTCTCCCTCTTTCTCTCCCTCTCTCATTTCCTTCCCCTCCCCCTCCCTCTCCCTCTCCCTCTCCCTCTCTTTCTCTTTTTCTCCTTCTCCCTCTCTATCTCTCATTCTCTCTCATTTCCTAAACAAGCAAAAAATAAAGTGATTTAAACATCCTCCAAGCAAAAGGGAGAGGGAGAGATACAATGCACTCTCCCTCTCTTTCTCTTTCTATCCCTCTCTCATTTCCTTCCTCTCCCTCTCACTCTCTTTCTCTCTCATTTCCTCTTCTAAACAAGCAAAAAATAAAGTGATTCAAACATTAATCAAGCAAAAGGGAGAGGGAGGGAGAGAGAGAATGCACTCTCCCTCCTTCTCCCTCTCTTTCTCTTTCTCTCCCTCTCCTATTTCCTCCCCCTCCCTCTCCCTCTCCCTCTATTTCTCTTTCTCTTTCTTTCTCTTTCTCTTTCTTTCCCTCTCCCTCTCCCTCTCTTTCTCTCTTACTCTCTCGTTTTCTCTCCTAAACAAGCAAAAAAGAAAGTAATTTAAACATTAAACAAGCAAAAGGGAGAGAGAGAGAGAGAATGCACTCTCCCTCTCTTTCTCTCCCTCTCCCTCTCCCTCTCCCTCTCTTTCTCTCCCTCTCTCTCCCTCTCCTTCTCTTTCATTTCCTCTCCTAAACAAACAAAAGAGAACGATTTAAACCTTCAACAAGTAAAAGAAAGAGAGAGGGAGACTCACCAATGAGATATGGCGAGCGTGGGCGGCTTCTCTTTGCAAGGAGGGCTCCTCCTCTCCTTCGTGAACAACGGCGGTGGCGGTGGCGGCGGCGCCGGCAGCAAGTCTCTTCCTCTTCTTCTCTCACAAAGCCTTGGCTCTCTCCCTCGCTCTCGCTCTCAAAAGGCGAAGAAAGAAAATGAAAATGGCGCTCTGGTTTCGGCCGCGCTTTTTTTCCCTGCGGCGTCGCTATTTGCGTCGCATTTGCGTCGCTATAGCGACGCCAGTTGCGACACCAATAGCGACGCCGATATCCGCCGTCGCTAATCGGCGTCACTATTGCCCCATTCCCTTGTAGTGGTTTAAGCTTATGGAAGTTATGTGTAGGGCTAAACGCATATCTATGAAACGGGCTACTAAGAAACTAAGAGCATTGGGCCTGTTAGCTGAAAATGATGGCATTTCAGGCATCTTTTATGGGCTGAATATTACTGACACTATGGCTAAAATTTCAACAACTATACATGCAGAAAATGAGGCTGAAAAGAGAGTGTTATCAATATGTTATTTGGATATGTATGATGTTATAGCATTGTTTGCTCAGCAGGAAGGATTACAATGGGTTGAAGCACTTGTGGAGACAAAGTATAAGATAGTTGACAAAAAGGTGAAACCAACTGCTTTGCCACTTCCACCAAAGAGTGAGGGTATGTATGAAAAAGTGTCAAGGCAGCCAAGCTTACGAGATCCTAAAGATATAGGTCATCAGTTTATATCTGAAACATTATAGGAATTGAAAGTTGGTGTAGAAGGGTTTCTTTTGCCTGCCGAGAGAAATTGTTTTATGCATATGTTGGCTAGACATGGGAAGGCATTTGCATTTCAACCAAGTGAAATAGGTTGTGTGGATCCAAATGTTGTCTCTCCTATGGTCATATTTACTGTCCCACATGTACCATGGAACTTGAGGCCTATTCCAATGCCTAAAGCTTACTTGCCAAAGCTAATGGATTTGCTAAATGAAAAGATTCGCATGAAGATCTTGGAGCCTTCTTCAGCCCCGTACTCAAATCGTGGGTTTACTATGCCCAAAAACAATGGGGCTTCGAGATTTATTCAAGACATGCAACCAGTCAATAAAGTGACCATAAGAAATGTGGGTGCAGGTCCTGTGGTTGATGAATTTGCAGAGGCTTTTGCAGGGAGAGCGATCTATTATTTGGGTGATCTTTACGCGAGTTATGATTAGTTTCATCTTGCAATTGAAAGCAGGGATATCACAACCATGAAGACTCCTTTAGGGTTAGTACGAATGTGTACTCTCCCACAGGGTGCAACAAACTCAGTGGCACACATGACAAATGCTATGAATAGGGTACTGAGAGATTTTATACCACAATTGACTATGCCCTTCTTGGATGATATTCCAATCAAAGGGTGTGCAGTGGATGAAAAGAATGAAGAGATGGATGCTCATGGATGCAAACAGTTTGTTGCAAACCATATTGTGGATTGTGAGAGAATTTTGACACATCTAAAAGAGGTGCATTTAACTCTTTCTGGACAAAAGTCTATCTTTGGAGTTAAAGAGGTTTTGATTGTTGGGAATATGTGTGGGCCTTATGGGTGAAGACCATCACCAGCAAAAATAGATGGGATTGATAGAATGCAAGATGTATGCACGAATGTATAAGAGGTGTGTAGATTCTTAGGTACATGTGTGTTCTATTTGATATGGATTCCTCACTTTACACATGTAGCTGATGCTCTTTATCAACTTCTAAGGAAAGGTCAGAAATTTCATTGGGAAAAGAAGCATCAGAAAGCAATGAAGAAATTGAACCAACTCTTAAAATCTGCTCCAACGTTGAGAAAGGCTGACTGTTCACATGGAAAGCCTATCATTATTACTATTGATACAAGCCCAATTGGGATTGAATGGGAAATTGGGCAAGATGATGAGGAAGGGCAAATATATGGAATACACTTTGGTGCAAAATTTATTGACTGAACGACAGAGAAGATATCCATAGGTAAAAAGAGAATTATGGGGAATTGTGATAGCCCTTAAATGTGATAATGAGTATTTTATGGGTGCTCATGTAGTCATTGAGATTGATTGTTTGCCAGTATTGGGTATGATTACTAGTTGTGCTACCGCAGACATTGCTATGCTCCAGTGGATTGCATATATCAAATCTTTGAACCCTAAATTTTAGCATATTACAGGAAGAGATAACCCAGTGGTGGCAGACATGTTATCCCGAGCACGCTATGAGAATGAAGATGGGACGATGAATGATAAGGAAGAAGATGACTTTCTTATGGTTGAAAATGATGTTGCAAGAGTGATTTTAGCAATGCAAGGTGTTGCTACAACATTAACAGAAGCTTGGACAACAAAGAGAAGACACTTTAGATGTTTTGCATCTTGTGTAGAAGTGTTTCTAGAAGACAAATATGCAGGAGAGTGGCTGAGAATTGGTCAATATCTCAGTACATTAACAAAGAGAGATAAATGGTTAGATGAGGAGTTTAAGAAGATCAAGAGGAAAGCCTATGGATTTTTCTTGAAAGATGGATACTTATGGAAACATGATAAAAAGAAACAGGGTATGCCATTGCGAGTTTTGGGTGACAAAGCTTCACAAGTAAAAGTAATGCAAGAATTTTATGAAAGCTTGTGGGCTAGTTATAGAGGTGTTTGGGGTACTTTTACAAAGATCAAAGAAAGATATTGGTGCCAGGGTATATATAAGGATGTTACTCACTTTGTGGAAACATATATAACATGACAAATGTATTCAACTGTGAGACATCAGGATGGATTGCAACCCACATATCCATTGTCTCTTCATTTTAAGTGGGTGGTAGATTTGGTCACAATGCCTACACATCTTTGGCAAATGAGGTATCTTGTGCTTGCTCATGAGGACTTGACTAATCAAGTGGAAGGGAGATCTCTATGTAATAAGACGACAAATGCCGTATGTACTTTTCTCTTAGAAGAGATCTTTTGTCGATATGGCTGTGTGGGAAAAATTACAGCAGATAGGGGTGAGCTGGATGCAGATGAAGCTCATGATTTCTTTGCACGGTTGGGGATAAAGATTGCTTTTACTTCAGCCTATAACCCTGAAGGAAATGGAAAAAGTGAAAGAGGTCATCCACCTATTGTGAAGGCATTGGCAAAAGCGTATGGAGAGAATGTAAAAGAGTGGCCACGATTTCTCCCTTATGCTTTGTGAGGGGGCTGACAAAACAACTCATAGTGCTGTTATAGGATATATGCTTGCAGAATTGATGTATGGTCAAAAACCTATCATGCCGATAGAAGAGATGACAGTCACATGAAGTGTGTTACCTTGGGAGGAGGAGTTGAATCGAGAGGAGTTGTTGGCCTTACGCATTAGACAATTGGAAAGAAATTCAGAAGATATAGAGGCAGCAACTACAAAGTTAAGGGCAGCAAGGATACAGAACAAGAAAGGGTTTGACAAAAGACATTGACTGAGACCAAGAACCATACAAGATGGGGATTGGGTATTGGTTTATGATAGCAGTTTAGATAACCAACATAGTGCTATGCGTAAAGTTTCCAAAAGATGGTTTGGACTCTATGTGGTAAGACAAGTGTTTGATAATGCTACTTATGCATTAAATGAGCTGGATAGAATAGCCATAAAACTTTCGATAGCAGGGAAAAGAATCAAATTATTCAAAAGGTGAGAATCTACTACCTATGAGTTGCTAGAATTAGAAGAAAATAGTGGCCATGATACAGGGGCTATCTAGGAAGATATGGAAGATGAAGAAGTAAAGGATATGGTTGCAGAGGATAAGGAGGACTTAGAATCCGGTGACAACTAGGATTTTGGCATATACTAGAGGATGTGCAGGTTTAGAGGGGGTGGATGTCGTGATGCTATGAGGACATAGTGTGAAAAAATATGGAATGCATCATCATTTAACTTCTCTATTGATCTAAAGAGTCAATGTGATCTGAGCCATTAGTACTAGTGTGAGTTGCATGGATTATCCGAAAATACTAGATTTTTGGATAATTTTAGCCTATTTTTTATATTATTTATTGTAAAAATCCAAAAAATTTAGAAATGGCTTCTAGATTAGGATGGCATGCAAAAAACTAGTTGCTTTTTTAGCCAATTAGAAGATTTCATAAAAAAGACAGATTGACAAAATCATGCGCATTCCGATCGCTGTAAACAGGTTGAAAACTACAGATTGAACTGAAAGAAGAAGAATGAGTGATCTGGGAGATCCGTGACTAGGTTTCTTGGAGTTTTACCCCCCCTTTCAGAGCCAAAGGAGCCATCAGATTTGGGTTCCGGATAGCAAAGAAAGAGCTGATTTTTCTTATCCACGTTTTTGGTCTATGAATGAGCCCTAGGAGAACTAATGCCTAGAGATTGCTTCTGAGTAGTGCAAAGATTCTAGGTTCTTTCAATATATATTGATTCAATTCATTGTGATTTGTTTTTGTCATGTCTACCACTTTGGTATTCTCTATCTTCTCTTCCATCTCCTATCTCTACTTCCTTCTACTTCTGATCCCCGGTGGATTCGACCTTTCGACAAAAACCCCTCCGACAACGTGACCACACTGCACAATATATTTTGTACTGTACATTAAAACACTCAATTATTTGTTGCATATAAAATATAGATACAAAAAACCCTAAACATGTCATCACCTTTGGACTACATCCCCTCGAGAATTCCCACTCCTCGGTTGAGACCTCCACCCCTTCGCAAGACGCTCCGGTCAAAGCTCCATGCAACCATCTCGTTGACATAAGTCGCGATATCTCCTCCATGCCCTTAGGATATCGAATTAGTCGATGGCGCGTACTACGTCAAAATTTAGATCGTGCTTCCTCTCGATCTTGCCTGGCTTGCTGGTACTTGGCGAGTCACGTCTCCATAGAGGCATGGTGTAACATACAAAGTGATTCACTTTCTCCTCCATTGCAGCATCCATTATTTTTTCTATCCCATTTCCAACCACCACATCTTGGATCAGTCTATCATCATCCTTCAGCGACCATAGCATACTGTTTTCTGGATCCACCGTTGGTAGCCATTGTTAAATATGCACTAGCGCCTCAGACACCAACCAACCTTCAGCCATGCTACCTTCTGGCCGAGCTCGTTATCACACAAAGCCTTTTAGGGTTTTCATAAAGCACTCCAAGAGGAACATCCATCGCGTATGGGCAGGTCCAACAATCTCCACTTCATCTACAAGATGTACAAGAAGGTGGATTTGCACCCTGAGCATGCTAGTAGGCAGGTATTTCTCAAAGAGACAAACCGTATCCATTGCTCCCCGCCTCAGGGATTCAATAGAGGACATCTTAATCTCCTTCTGTGAGATCCATTGCACTAAAGTCAACAACCTGTAAATGGCCCCACGTATTTCTGGAGTAAGGCATCATGCGATCGCGATCGATAGTACAAACTGCCACAAATGAGAAAGCATTATAAACAATGACTACACTCCAAATAGCAAAATGTGCAGGCCACTTACAATCCATTCGTAGTACAAACCTGACATATCTTATGCCAATCATGGGATTTTAGCTCTAATAATTGGTTATTTTTAGAAAACGCAAATTTGAGAGAACGTATCATACCCGTTGACTATTTACTTCACAATGCGCTTTTCTTTAGTGGACAAAACCCAAGGAGCGCAAGGTAGCTGCATGTGACCATTAACACTCGACTGCGGCCAAAGCGCCTCCATCTTGCCTACCTCCTTCAAATCCATTCATGCCCCTATAGTGTCTCTCTTTCCTATGATGTGGTCTGACAGCAAGCTACCCACGTTCTTGAAAATATGCATGGGATCCAACAAGTGGTTGATCTGTAAGTGGATCCTTTATGGCAACTCATAGAAAACTGAGAACCGTTACATTCCATTTGGATGTGACTCTGCGTGGACCATTTTCAGCTCATACCAGCTTTGGGCATTCATACGTGTTGGAGGTCGTCCAAGAAAACCTTCCCTGAGTTCATGACTCTTTGGCAAGAAAGCGGCGTGTCCTTGATATACCATCTTCTTCTTCATGGCTCATGACCTTCAGGAGTCTAATTGTGGCCCGCATAATGGACATGCATGATAACCTGAGGTAACCAGACTTGTCCCAACACCTCTATCCAATGAATACAAACTTGAATGAGCTATGATAGATATTACCAACGAGAACAGAAGCCTATTTACCTGAGCACTCTCAAAATCCTGAGAGGTCATGCATCATCCACATGAGAATGGCTCAACTACTAGATGAAGATACACGTCCATATTTTTTACTTTGTAGCGTTCGTGGACGAGTAAGCTAAGGATGAGATGTCCTTTCTTTGTAGAAAGCCATGGAGGGATATTGTAGTTGATAAGGACTATAGGCCACACACTGTAAGAAGTTGAGTGCATACGGAATGGGTTCACACCATCCATTGCAAGATCGAGCCAAAGATTCCTTGGCTCACAGGCAAAGCCTGAGAAGGTAGAGTCAATGTGACTCCATGCGCGTGAATTCGCTGATATTCGTTGAACTCCATTTGTGGACCTATTCTGCACATGCCACGTTGTCAAGCTCGCCATGCCGGACTTACGAAACATGTGGTTTATGCAAGGGATAAGTGGAAAGTGTCTAAGAAATTTTTGAGGGATGGTTTGCCCTTGCAAGTCCTGTCGATACCTGTGAGAACCACACTTTGGACATGTCTCCATAGTCTCGTATTCTCCTCAAAACAGTATGCAATTGTTGATACATGCATGGATGCTGTTGTAGTCCATGCCAAGCTTTCGTAAAACATGTCGTGCATCATCATGAGGCTCAGGCATGGTATTTGCAAGTGATAATATACGATGCTCCTCTCTAAGCAGATCAGAAGTCTCGACATCCATGGGAATCAATGCATCAATCATTGCCTCTATCTCAGGCTCCAAGATTGTAGTTAAGTCTCGAAGGCTGTCTGTCTCCTCTGGTATTGACGGTATAGATTGGGTCGTATCTTCCAAGTGGTGGATTGGCTCAAGCACTCCATCCATCGCATGCCCACTAACTCTTCTAATTGGCTGCAAAGAGTGCACTTCTCCTTGGGACGAGACATCACCTCCCTGGATAGAAAATTTACCAGCCACACCCAATCTTTTTGTATATGGTATTCAATTAGCTTGCGAGGACAATGCATGATTGATATTAACTTTTCTTACCATTTGCTAAAAATCCAAGATCGTTTGATCAATGATCTCAGATTGAAACTCGCTGAAGTGTCGTACGTGTTCTATAGACAATCAACATTCTCATCAAATTGCTAGCTTGCATTGAGAGTAAGGACATGGGATATGCTAATTAAGATACGTCTCGCGATCTTGAACATCAAGACCTTCATCGTTTTCCATTTTGTCTATGTTATGACAAACAAATTGTTTTTGTTATCATTCTTTTTTCTCTTTCTTAAATTGTTTGAGAAGGGATTTCTTCTCTTGTAACTCAGCAAAAATTAACGTATGTAAAGACTTCACCCACTCACCCACAAATTAATGTATGTCAAAGTGTTTCCAGTCTCGTGGTGTTGGACCGGACCTCACCTGACCTCACCACCACTCTCTCTTTGTTTTTTATCCATTCATTATCTCCTCTCCTTCCATCTCTCTCTCTTTTTATCTTTCTTTATTATGTTGTATATTTATTCCCTCTCTCTCGTTCCTTCTTCCTTTTTCTCTTCCTCCCTCTCTCTTATTTTCTTTAGCAAAACATATATCTCTCTCTACTACTACAACAACAACAACAATAACTACTACTACTACTGCAAACAAGAAAAGAAAAAAAAAACTACTATTACTACCACTACTACTACAACAACAACAAATAAGAAAACTAGACAACAATAAATAAGAAAATAAAAAAAACTATTACTACAACAACAACAACAACAACACTAACAAACAAGATAACCGCTATTACTACTACAACCACGACTACGATGACTACGACTACAACTATGACTATGACTACGATCATGACCACGACCACGACCACTATAATAAACAAGCAAAGAAGAAAAAACTACTACTACTACTACTACTATCACACAACAACAACAAATAAGAAAACTAGACAAAAATAATCAAGAAAATAAAAAAAACTATTACTACAACAACAACAACAAACAAGAAAACCACTACTACTACTACAACCACGACTACAATGACTATGATTACGACCACGACTATGATTACGACCACGATCACGACCATGATTATGACTATAGCTATGGCTATAACTACCACTATAATAAACAAGAAAAAAAAAAAACAACAACAACAACTACTACTACAATAACAATAAACAAGAAAAGAAGAAAAAACTACTACTACTACAAAAAAAAAAAAAAACAAGAAAACTAAACAACAATAAACAAGAAAAGAAAAAAAACTACTACTAGTACAAAAACAAGAAACATGAAAATAACAACCTCTCCTCTCAGGGGGGGTCACTCATGAATATATGTATAGAAAATGTGAGTTCAAAATAAGGGGTTTTTAAAACACCATTTCTATAAATTTTTTACATACAGAAGGGTGTCATATAAAGGGGTTACTTATAGATTGAATAGAAAAGGGTTGTTTTTAATTCAAGAAAAATTCATAGATTAGGATATTTATAAATAGGCAATGAATGCATGTTATATAGAGAATATATATATAGTGAACCCCCCGAGCCTCTCCCTCCTCCTCTCTCTCCCTCCCTCTCCCTCTCCCTCTCCCTCTCTTTCTCTCTGTCCCTATTATGTTTAATGTTTTCTCCCTCTCTCCCTCTCTCTTGTTCTTTCTTTCATTTTCTCTCTTCCTTTCCCTCTCTCATTTCCTCTCCCTCCCTCCCCCTCACCCTCTCTTTCTCTCTTTCCCTATTATGTTTAATGTTTTTCTCTCTCCTTTCTCTCTCTCATTTCCTTTTCTCTCTTCCCCTTCCTCTCTCATTTTCTCTCCCTCCCTCACCCTCACCCTCTCCCTCTCCCTCTCTCTTTCCCTATTATATTTAATGTTTTCCTCTCTTTCCTCTCCCTCCCTCTCCCTCTCTCATTTCCTCTCCCTCCCTCACCCTCTCCCTTTCTCTCTTTCCCTATTATGTTTAATGTTTTTTCGCTCTCTCTCTCTCTCTTTTCTTCTTTCCTTTTCTCTCTTCCTCTCCCTCTCTCATTTCCTCTCCCTCTCTTTCTCCCATTCCCTATTATGTTTAATGCTTTTTCCTTCTCTCTCTCGTTCCTTCTTTCCTTTTCCCTCTTCCTCTCCCTCTCTCATTTCCTTTTCTCTCTTCCTCTTCCTCTCCCTCTCCCTCCCTCTCCCTCTCCCTTTCTTTTTCTCTTTCCCTATTATGTTTAATGTTTCCCTCTCTTTCCTCTCCCTCCCTATCCCTGTCCCTGTCCCTCTTCCTCTCCCTCCCTCTCTCATTTTCTCTCCCTCCCTCTCCCTCTCCCTCTCCCTCTCTTTCTGTCTCATTTTCTCTCCCTCTCTCAATACACATGAATTTTAACAAAAACAAGTAAAAGAGAAAGAGAAAATACAAAAACAAAGCAAGAAGGAACAATGAACTCACCGTAAAGGCTCGAAGAAGGATTCGGCGACTCCTCTTCACGACAGCGGCTCCTCTTTTCCCTCCGTACACTTCCTCCTCTTCTTCGCGAACGGCGGTGTCGGCGGTGAGAAGCTTTCCTTCTCCCTCTTTCTCTCTTTCTCTCCCTCTCCCTCTCAAATGCAATATGTCTGCTCTCCCTTTCGCTCTCCCTTTTGGTCTCTCTTTCATATATGCGCACAAAATAACGCACTCGGGTTTCAACTCGTGTTTTTTTCGTCTGAGTATCGTCGCTATTTGCATCGCAATAGTGATGCCAATAGCAATGCCGCTATTTTGCATTGGAAAGCTCCATCGCTATACCTCCATATCCTTGTAGTGGAAGATGTGGTAAAAGAGGTTCTTACCATTAAAATAAAAACATAAAGAGAAAAAATCAAAAGAGAAAATGTTCATCACCTTGTGATGGATTGATAGATTCTTGGGTTGAATCGGACTTGGGGCTAATGCCTTGTGTTCTTGGGGGTAGCATGTAGCCAAAAGACGACAAGGATAGTTGGATCAAAAACAAAAGTAAGCGAAAAAAAGGATTTAGTGTCACCTTACAAAAGCTCGCTAGGTTCTTAGGTACCAAGACTAGACCTAAGATTGTTTCCCTATTTTGCTTGGGTCACAATAGCAACTCTTTCCTTTTTAACATCTGAATACCAAATAATAAAGAATAAAAAATAAGAAAAATGAAAGTATATATATGAATTCAAGTGGACCAGGTTATAGAAGTACTCATCTAATAAAAGTTCTTGGTACAGTTGTTCTAGGTGAGGTAGGCATATTAGACCACCAATTAGGATGACCTCTTTGATAACTTCTTTTTGTCTGTACGCAAGCAGTTGGGTAGCAACTAGCTCTTGATCTCTTTGTGAGATTATGCTTGGTCTATCCCTTGTGGAATTCACTCCTAGATCTTTGTTAGGGGTAGGATGAGAGTTGTATTATGTATTCTATTGTATATATTATTTTAAGCAGCTTGATGCTTGCTGTATTTGATTTTTGTATAGATCAATATGTGGGTTCAACAGCCTAAGTCGCCCTATCCCATGGTTGTCAATGAGAGATGTGACTAGGCGTCAAAACTAAAGCAAAAAATGAAGAATTTGTAGTAAAAATTAAGAGGCATCAAAGTTTTCTAAGCAAAAGTGGGTGGCTTCGAATATATAAGAAACGTCCAATTTGTCAATCAAAGCTATAACTTTTGCATTATAAAACAGTTGCTTGATCTAAAGGCTAGAAACAATGTCCAAAGGCCAGGTCAATAGAAAATGATACGAGGAACGTGATTATACCTTGAGATCTTGAACATGAGCTTGTTTGCTTCTCGAATTTTAAATACTCACTTTGTCAACAATGTGAATGCATAAGAAGTGAACTAGATAAATAGAAATTAGTGATTAAGAAGGTGAAAAACTCAAAACTTGTCACAATTGGGAGAAAGTGTATTTTTTGACACCTCATTCTTCATGAAATTTAGATTTTGTAATTATTTAAGGAGAGAAGCATTCTTGGCTGTGATTCCTTTATTTTCTTCACTCTCCATAGCCGCAAGTAGTGCTTGAAATGATGCATTCTATCAAAGTATTAGTTTTTAGTATTTCTCTCTCCTCCTTATCTCTTCTTATAGTGGGTATTCATATAAAATGAGAGGGATGTCGAAGCGTGATGTGATGCAAGCAATGGAGTGAAGAAGCATGAAGGTGATTGTTAGTGGTTGTGTAGAGTGTCAACGGATTGCCTAAGCGATGTTGAAATAATTAAAAATAAAATGGTTTTATAAAATATTCTATGACAAGTCTTGTTTTATTTGAGAATTTAAAAAATGAATGGTATACATGTATATAAAGCATTCTTGCTAAGAAAAAATCAAAAAAGTATTTTTCAAATGCTTGATTAGTGTGCTTGCTATTATAATAATTAAATTTGTGAATGTATTCATATAATTTTTTTTTAGAAAAGTTACAAAGAATGGGGTCTTGAGAGAAACGGAATGATTAGATAAATCTCGATACTATGAAATAATAAATATATGTTTGTGTACTATTTGTGTGATTCCACGGGATGGAGATTTCCTTAGTATGGTCACATATTGTGTGTTAAGGTATGTTTCTATGTGGTTTTTCTCATTTCACTACATGCCTAAGAATATGACAATGCTTGCAAAATTTGTCAATAGGGGGTTGTTAGAAGGGGAAAGTAAGCTTCTTGCATTCTTCTAGCATCCTCTTCTAGCTTTACATGTTGTTGCTTGTACAATTCAACTAACCTCCTATATGTTTCTAAAAGGTTCCTTGTGAATTCTAGATCTCCATATCCAAGCTCAATTATTTGCAAAGAATACTCTAAGTATCTACTATACATCTTGTAGAGAAAGTACATTTTAATCCCAATAACCTATCATAACCAAATCTTTATCCTAGTTGCTTCAATGGCGTTCACCTCAATGTTGGAAGGAGTTGTGTGCAAATACGAGAAAGATGCGGGGTCTTGTGAAGATGGTTCAAGAGTGGAAGGGTGAGAAGCTATGGTAACTCCAAGTTTCAAACGCTATCCAAAGGTACATAAGCAAAATTGAAAACACATATAAAAACTCCTAGAAATTAGCCCTCAACTAAACTCTACTCCAATACTCAAATTCTCATCAAAACCCAAATCTCAATTGCATAAGTTTTGACATTGAGCGGAACTACAAGTAGTTGCATAGTTTTTGTTTCTTTAAACATAAAATCAAACTATCGCATGAGAATATCTCCATCATGAACATCTAAGGAATCTTCTCCAACATGAACTAACTTTATAGTAAACCAAAAGCAACATCACAATTGTGTGGAACTCTTATCTTCCTTACTTAATTACTCTCTATAAGACAAGTCATTACTCCAAAGTGTTGCCTTTTTCTTATTAAACAAGAGTATGAGATGTTGTTTCGACTCGCACATGCAAATACCATCAGCAACCTAAGGTGATACATCAACTCAATGTTTGGAAATCAGTTAGGACAAATGGAGAGGGACAAAAGCAAGCCTTTGTAGTCTTGATTTAAGTGAGTAAGAAAGAGGTTTAGAGGAAGATATGGAGAGGTGGTGAACAAAAACAATGCATGTAGCCTTTGTAAATGCCGCTTCATCCAACTCACAGTGAAGGAACCACGCCTTCATGAACTCCTATAGCTTGATGCTTTTAACTCGTTGCCTTGCGTTCAAGTTTGCTGATCAAGTTACATAGTGCTTGGGCTTTACTTCTCTCATAAATGAGGCCTTTGCCAATCAGGCTCGTACTTCATTCTTCTGACGAAAAATAACTGCACCCAAAATAGATATTTTTAATTGTATAAATAAAAGTTATTATTAAACTATGTTTATCTACCGAAGAGGCAAACACTGTAAGGCAAATGTCGTGACAAATAGTCACGTGACATTTTGTATAACTTCTCCTTTCACGAATAATCAATCGGTTCTTCATTTCAAAATCTCTAAGCAAGAGCCTGTCTGTATTGTGTATTCTCTCTTCTCTTTTTCTACATGGTATCAATGAGCTAGGCCCAGGAACCTGAATAACTAGGTTGGTGCTTTTCCTTTTGGTCCTGCTTCCCATGCCTAATCACCATGGTGCAAGCGGCTACTATATAATGCACCTACAAGATTGATAAATTAACCGATCGCAATTATCAACCTTGGCGAATGACCATGGAGATAGTCTTGAAGAAGATGGATTTATTATACATCGTTGATGGCATTGAAGTTTTCCCAAATCCCAATCAGGCTTCTGCAGATGATGTTCATGATTGGGAAGCGCGAGATTTAATCACGCACTTGGAATTACTCCTACACATGGATGATTCCCAAAAACAATTAATTCGTACTTTGACTACATCCAATGCAATTTGGAAACAATTGAAAGATACCTATGAACCTACTGATGTTGGCAGCCATGTTAATCACCTCAAAAATTTGATTAAACTTAACATGACTGAAGATCAAGATGTTGAGAAGCTCACGCAGCAGTGGCATTTCCAACTTAACAATGTTCTTCTCGCTGGTCTTCACCTCCCCAACCGTGTACAAGCAATTTTGTTGCTTTACTAATTGCAGCCATTGACATGCCAACAGTACTACCGTTGCATCCTCTTCCTCCTGTTCTGCTCATCCAAAAACATGACCACTTGCAAAGGGGCGAAAATCCATTTCCACTTTTAGGCTTAGCAAGCCTCATTGCAAAGGCCATCTTGCCAAGGACTGTTAGAATAGAAAGAGATAAATTTCCAAATCATCTTACCATAAACAAGCCTATTGTGCAAGTGACTCAGCCGAGTCCTCTCCATCGCAATCAAACACTCCAAGTACTCAATCTGATTATGATTATTTTTACAGTGAGGATGCTTTCGTTGCTTTTCTTGCCCTCCATGTTCAAGATTCTCTCCCTTTCGATTTTTGGATTGTTGACACGGGCGCCACATGCCATTTGACTTCCGATTCTTTGTATCTTCATCCTACAAACGTTTAGAAAAACCATTTGATGTTTGCTTTGGCAACAAAAGCGTACAACGAGCTATAGGTGTTGGTAAAGCCCGCATTGAACTTCCTAATGGAAACATTGTCATACTTTCCAGCGTTTATCATGTTCCTAATTTAGCCAAAAATTTTCTTTTTGTTAGTAAAATTACCTCTCTTGGTACATCCGTTGAATTTTTTGGCCATCATTGTTTAATTTGCCATCGCCTTTGAAATGGTCGTACATATGTCATTTCTTGACCCAAGATTGGACGTTTGTATCCCCTTGGTCGCAGCCAACCTAGTCGTGAAGTACATAGTGCCTTTCATAGAACTAACACCCCTTATTCTGCTCTTCTTTGGCACTATCGCCTTAGTCACTTAAATCTCGCCACCATGAAACACATGGTAATAAGGCTTTAGTTCGAAATTTTACCCTGCAAAAACACAGCCAATTAGCATTATGCGAAGGATGTATTTATGGAAAATTTTCGAATCAAAAAATTTCCCCTAATAGATGTCGGTCTAGTAGACCTCGTCAGCTCATTCATTCTGATTTATGCGGTCGTTCCCTGTCAAATCCTTCCAGTTTAATAGATACTTTATTACGTTTATTGATGACTACACCCGCTTCACCGGCGTTGCTTTCCTACGAAATAAAACCAGTTCATTAGTACTGTCCCACTTCAAAAAATTTAAAGCACTTGTTGAAAATCAGCAGCACGAATCTCTTTTTTTTTTTTAATGAAAGCTTTAAAGTTGTATTAAAATATATCAAAAGGTTTACAGCTGTTTAAGGGGGCGTTGCTTCAAAACACGGAAGTTACCTTGACTTGAGAGTACATATTAACAACATTACAAAATATAGACCATAATAGGTCTGAACTTAAGCATCAGATGTCAAGATGTTTATCCTAAGATTCATATCTACATCATTATTATTCAGTCTTCTTCTTGATGTCCAGCAGTATGGCCGCCACATCCACAGTGGAAAATGCTTTCCCTAGTCCCTCCTTCATATTGTCTTCATGCTGCTTGAGAATTATTGTTGCATCTTTCTCAACCTGGAAACAAATATAAAATTTAAGACCATTGATAGGATCCAAATCAGTATTTTCAAATGTTTTCTTGTTTTTGCTTATCCATATGTTCCACAGGTAATAACTTCTGATCCAATTCCATATTGTGGGAGGGAGTCCATGTATTTCCCTGAGTAATAACTCCTTCCAAGTGAGTTTAGTGGGGTGATACTTGATGACAAGGACCTGCATGAAATACCAAATGTTAGAATTTTTGAGGCAGTTAAGGAATATGTGAGGGATTGATTCTACCTGTTGGCCACACCTTAGGCAAAGTCCATTCCCCAGACCAACTTTGAGTGCTCTCTCATTAGTCCAAAGGCTTTTGAGAGTAATGAGCCACATTAGACAAGACAACTTTGGTTGGATTGAGGGAGCCCAAATGTTACCGAACCTATAATTCCACTATACTACTAACCAATTAATATGCCATCTGTTATTTAGTTTAAAAGAAAGAGGAGCACTGCTTTCTAATAGGTCTGTAGGGAGTAGAAGAGGTTTGTCCCCCATAAAACAGATTCCCCTGTAATTGAAGTGGTGATTAAGATTAATCATTGTAGACATATTAGGTCCCGACAAGAGTACCCTTTCAGTTATCAATTCCAGTTCCTGTCTTTTTAATTTGAATTTCTGTTTTAGTTGTGTTCCAGTCATCTACCTTTTTAGGGCTGAATCCCAAATGCCCCTCCAACTTCTAATGCCTTTCTTGAAGAGCTTGTGGGTTAAGTTAATATGATTATCTGGAATGGCTCCCTGAAAGAAGCTGAACCAGATGGAGTCTTTGGAACTCCAGGGTAGGGTGAGGTTGGGATGGGAAGAGGGGATTAACAGACTCTTGTACTTGAACCAAGCCTCCCAGGGACCTTTTGCCAAAGGAGAGTAATCTTTAGCTTTTAGTTTGATTGGACAAATAGTTATTATAAGCCTTTCCATTTTGGACAACCCTCTACATGAAATTTGCTAGTGGCTGCCTTAAGCAAAGTTATCCAGTCTTCTTCTTTTCTTAAGATGCTTCTTGCAATCCATTTGGCTGCAAGTTTGTCAGCTAGAATACTAGGATTGGGGATACTAAGAAACTCAATTATAGGTGGGGGTCCAATGCTCTTGTGAGAGGTGGGTACTTTTTATTTATGGATCACTTAAAATGCATGGGAGGGCAAAGGATTGAGGGTAAGTTCTCTCGTTATGTGGAATGGCTCTAGAGACTTAGGAAAGCTTAGTGAGACTTTGAACTACTCAATTTTCTATTGTTCATGAAGGTGTGAGATCACATAAAGCACAACCGTGGGGGAACCACTTATTAATGTATGTGTATATCACATGCATTCAACATAAGAGATTTCTCCAATACCATTTTAATTTTTAACTTACAAAAGGGCACCATATAAATGTATTATTTATAGATCGAATAGAAAATGTGTATTTTATTCAAGAAAAAAACACAAACTGGGGTGTTTATAAATAGCCCCTAAATACATGTAATATAGAGACTATACATATAATGAAACCCCCCCCCCCCCCCTCTCCCCCCCTCCCCGACAGCCTAACCTTGCGAAGTTGGAAGGTCCTATCCTAAGTTGTTGGACGGTTGCCTTTTCTATTAAGAGATGAATTTTGTACCACTCTAGAGTGTGATGTTTTTTTTTTAATTTTATGAAATAAAATATTATTTTTAAAAATATCTATTGCTAAACTTGCGAAGTTGGAAGTTCCTATCCTAAGTTGTTGGACGGTTGTCTTTTCTATTAAGAGATGAATTTTGTATCACTCTAGAGTGTGATGATTTTTGTATATATTATATAAAATCAAATATTATTTTTAAAAATATCTATTGCTAAAGGCTGTGTTAATGGCCCCTATTTAATGGGATAATAAAAGAATAATGTTTCTGTATACTTCAATAGTGTAGTAGCATGATCTACTAATTAAATAGCTTAAAGAAAACTCGGGCCCAATGAGAAAAATTAGAGGCCTCCATCTTGACAATTGATCACTATGGCTAGTTGGACGAGATAAGTTGGGTAGCTTTTCTAAAACTAAATATAATTGTCTCGTATATTACCCTCGACTTTTGAAAAGATAGTTATCAAGATTAACACCATTTTAGGGGTAAAAGCTCAGATTTGCCTTATAGATAGAGGGATTGAGTTACATTCTCTCATGTCGCTTACTCTCCTTGAACAAAGTGTGATGTTAGCCCTACTCTCGCCTTTGGTTGGCTGCAAAGTGACCTTTCTTAGCTGGATCTTAGATTGTGGTCAAGGGTGACCTTTCCATGCTTTACGTATAAGTACAATCGGGATTTCCATGCTGAACCAAGTCTATTGTTTCCCAGGCAAGACTAGGTGTGATGTGTATGGACATGAATATTGATTGACTCTATTAGAACACTCCTCTATGTTTATTAGACGAAGTACCTCACACTATGAACCTAGAAGAGTCACCCCTTCCTAAAGAGTGAGTTTCATGTGCATCAATTAGGCTTACAATTTATTAAGATTTTAGTCTTAGGATATGCATGTATATGTATGATAACTACCAAACAACTTTAATTATATAATCATAATATATTTATAGGCCAAATAGGAAGAAAAAGGGAAATCCCTATCAATTTCCTAGTTAAAAATACACATAAGTAAGAAAAGTAAATTATAAAAAAAACAAAACATTTCTTAGCTAGAGAAACTAGGGTATCACATCTGAAATTTCTTGCATTGGGAAATTTCCTATGTAAGAATTTCCTCTAACTAAGAAATGTTCTATTTTTCCTATCATTTACTTTCCCTACTTATGCATATTATTAACTAGGGAATGGATAAGAAATTCCCTTTTTTATTACTATGTAAGGAATGAGTAGAAGTTTCTTATGACATCTAGCGTAACATGGATTTGGGCCCTGGAAGCGTTCGTATCTCTACTTCTTTTTCCCTCCGACATAAGCGTCCATATTTTTTCCTATTTATCCGTCGGAATATTAGTCTTAAAAAGTGTCGGTATGTTACGAAGTATTCTTTGACACTTACACCGATAGGTATTTCTGATGCTTATACCGGCGTACACAGACCGAAGCTAATACCAACGGTTATTCCGATGACGGAGCTGAGTGTTTTCATGCTTATTTGCGTCTTGTTTTTTATCTGTATTATATCCACATGTGGTAGTGAAAGCATATCATTGTCCAATGCATTCTCAATAAACACGCAATCCTCGCTTATTAAGAATGCAAGCTATACTTATTAGTCATCAGTTTTCATCTGATGTTGTGCAGCGTCTCTGGAGTCTGTACACGTAGAGGTAGATGAAGCTTGAACTGCAGACCATCAAAGAGCGACATGGTGTGGTGCGTCCTTTGTAATGTTCTTTGGCATTCGAGCCTTCAGAGCAGAGATTCAAAGAAATTCTTATCTGACACTTCGAGAATTGGCATCGCTCACCAAAAAGAATGTTTGAGCATTATGAGTTGTGGAATTCCAGGCGTCATTCTTGATGCTAGATGGTTGTTAATTTTTCGGCAAACGTGTTAATTACGACTATTTCCGTTTAACTTAGTTATTTATTTCGTATGCACGTCTCAAGCTCTCAAAGTAGTGATCCCAAGCCGCTTGTTTATTACCGATTATATATATATATATATATATATATATATATAAAATCGGTAATACATATATATAATCGGTTATATATATATATATATAGCGAGAGAGAGAGAGATGGAATGCATTCGTTTTTATTGACGCACCTACTATAGATACATGCATGCAGGATTGCAGGAGTTTCCCTTTAGAGGATCGAAGAGTCTAAGCCGCGTCTAAGAGTAGTCGGTGGTGCGACCTGTTGGGGCTGGGCAGCCTGCAAGAAGCATGAGGACCGGTAATGGCGTATGAGTACGATACAGAGAGAGAGAGTACTGACTGTACTTATTCGTACGTACCGTATATATGCCCTGAGCCCTCCATTATTTCACTGCTCAGTTCCAACCACCACCGTGGTGATAGCCTCCTCCTCCGTGGTGATAACCTCCACCACCGTAATACCCTCCAGCCTCGGTGTCTTGCGGCTGCCAGCCCCCACCGTGGTGATAACCTCCTCCGCCTCCGTGGTGATAGCCTCCCCCGCCGTAATATCCTCCAGCCTCCGTGTCTTGCGGCTGCCAGCCCCCACCGTGGTGATAACCTCCTCCGCCTCCGTGGTGATAGCCTCCCCCGCCGTAATATCCTCCAGCCTCCGTGTCTTGCGGCTGCCAGCCCCCACCGTGGTGATAACCTCCTCCGCCTCCGTGGTGATAACCTCCGCCGCCATAATACCCGCCAGCCTCCGTGTCTTGGGGCTGCCAGCCCCCACCATGGTGATAGCCTCCTCCGCCTCCGTGGTGATAACCTCCACCACCATAATACCCTCCAGCCTCCGTGTCTTGTGGCTGCTGCTGCGCCCAGTGACCGCCATGGCCACCCCCTCCGTAGCTGTGGTGACCTCCACCCCCGTAATATCCTCCGGCCTCCGTGTCTTGTGGCTTTGCTTCCACCGCAACTGCCTCCTCAGCTAATTCGCGAGCTGCCCAGCTACTGCTGGCAGCCGTTGCCATAACGACAACTGCAACCAGCAGCATCGACACTAACCGCTGACTCGACGCCATGGGAACTATATGTGAAGCACTACTACTGCTGATCCTAATCGAAGAAGCTTGTATTGTAGTGGGGTGATTACGAATGCACGAAGAAGCGCTGCTTATATAGCCAACTTATACGCTGTCCCGCATTCGCACGCAACTCCACTTTGCTTTTAGATCTACTCAGCGAGGTGAGTGCGGGCGCAACATGACGATGGCGACCGCCACCATGCTAGCGCCTGCACCACTTTTATCTATCCCATAGCAAAGCTAAACACTTCGAAACTCATAAGAATTGTTAATATGCCGTGTGTGCATGGATGTCAATCTAAGCAGGGACCCGGTGGTACATAAAAAACGTAAAGCTTAAATACTGCGCCGTGATAAGACCGCCGTAATCGCATTTTCAGTTACGCACGTCTTCCCTTGATTAAAACAGCTAATCGCGTGCACACTTTCTATATAGTGCGGTCTACATTAATGAAAAAATATTTACATCATCCACAAAAGCAGATGCTTCTAAGTGAGACATAACAGTTATAATGCTCGACGGCTTTGTAGAAGGCTCTACAAATAGTGGACCTCTAGCCCAGACCTTTGAAAACAGACAGAAATGCAGTTTTACAAAAAAGAAAAAAGACTTTGAAATCGTTAGTTCTTCTTTAGAATGATTTGGTACTCCTATAAGACCAAATTGCCCTAATCATAACAGCTCGGATGACATTCCAAAGAGACATCTTAGTATCATGTAGTTGTTCATAGTCTCCAAAAAGGTAGTGTTCGCATCACTGCGACATTGGAGCCCTGCCTTCTCCACGCACTTGCTCATGGCGTTCCGGTCACCTTTAACCTCAATGCAGTCCCAAAACAAGGTATTTGACTGTTTTGGCATTTCTTACGCACCTTGCAAAGCGGGGAGATATTGCCAAACTTGGAGATTCTCTCCCTAGTCGGCCACTTGTTCATGACAGTCTTCCACAACATAGGATTGAAATGTCTGGAGGGTGGACTAGACCGTACCAACCTTATCCTCCTCTTCAAAGTCCTAAAAAGGTTCATGGATAGAACCTCCTCCATTACTCTTGAACCTTCGTAAGCAGCCAATTAATCCTATGGATTACCAAAATCATCCCTTTTGTAGCTCTCGAAAAGAACTTTGCCCTTCTCAATTTTGACACATCTTATTAGGTTGAGTTGAAATATCTTAAAAGAGGAGGTTAGTCAATTCTTCCTCTTCTTTACCATGCACTACCATAGTCAAACATTGCATCTCCTCATGATTCAATCACAACTTATGTTGAGACTCTTCACTATTTTGCAATTGAGCAAGTTCCCCCGTGTCTTTCCACCTTCTCAAAGCTTTATCATGAATGCTTTTAGAAAGCTTTGGTTTGCATAAGATTGATGAGAAGTTGTCTTGATAGGCACCATCAACAAGCCATATAGACTGTAGAACAAATTGGAGTCACCCCTCCCCTCTTGGTGCCCAAACCACTCAAGATCTTAAATGATAGATTTTTAGTAAAATAGATGATCAATTAAATAGCTTCCAAACCTTTAGCTTTAATTTATAGTCCTTTGGGAAACATCAAGTCCTCCCAACTAAGCTTACTCCAATTGCTTACTAGCAGCTAGAAAGTGGTAATAAATTGTCAAACTACTTACTACATCTTAGGAGATAGAGTTCTATCATTGTCTTCACTATTTGGACCACATGAATGATCAAAAAATATTTTCTAAGTCATCCCAGCATGTCATAAAGAAGGCTAGAATTGAAGCAATGAAGATAATGCTAGAAATAAGCATGGATCCCAATATCATCACCTTTCCTCCAAAGGATTATATGCTCTATACCCACTTGGATACTTTAGTCTTAACTTTGTTAGAGAACTGTTGGAATTTCTTGAACCGTGTGAGGCCTAGGCGAAGAGGACAGCCCAAGTACTTGAAGATCTCACCTTTCCTAATAATCTTAAATCCATATCTATCTAACCATGCTGGTAGGATGATGTTTAACAATTTAGTTTTGTTTCAATTGAGTGGGTAACCCCAAATGAAAGGAGAACTCTCATAATGTCTCCAATAAAACATTAACATAATCTTTCTCACCTTGATTCATATTTGAGTAGTCATCTATAAAGAAATGCAAGGTGAATTAATCTTCCAAGAGTGTTAATGGTCTAATGACTTCATGCTAAACTAGCCAATCCAATTTATGGAGTGGGTCTATAACCACCATAAAGCGTAGGGGTGCTTATTAGTCCTGTTTGGGATCAATTTCCTCCCTACATTGACTTCTAGTGGCATCATTTCTTTTTTGATGCCATTGATTGATATCCATTTTAGTCTTTGCAATAGCTTTCCCACATACGCTTATAAATCTTAGCAGGCATCCCATCCAATCCTACGGACTTGCAATCCTTCATGTATTAAAGCAAAGCCTAGCTCCTCCATAGTGAAAGGGACTTTAAGTATTAGCTACCTAGTTTCTAGAAAGCCTTCTACCATACCCCTAAAAGAAGGCTTGGACTCTATGTTCATATCACATGGATTCTCGAAGGCATTTCCTACTATTGCTACAAGGTGACCTCTAAGGCCTCCAAAATCTTCTCTTTGTTAGACACATTATTTCTTGTTGATCCTCGTCTATAGAAATGATCCATCCTTTTTTCATTTTTTCTTTAGGGCATTAAAATAGAGGCTATTGGAGTGTTTTTCTCCACCTCCCACCTAGCTTTCAATTTTGTTTTTGTAACTTGAATCCAATAGGTCTCTTGAGCTTTGAGGAATAGCTCCATCTCTTGTAGCAAATAGTGCAATAGAGCATCATCTAGAGCATAACATAAAACAAATACAAGAGTTAGTCTAGCTCTAGCATGGGGGATTCACTAGTAGTAATAAGGAGACGTCACCTACGTGCAAGAAATATATGAAATACCCCTTATCTACCCCCCATTTTTGGGACCTTACCTTATAAAATGTACCTTCCTTCCCTTAAATAACTCCCCTCCCTTACACTCATGTGGTACCATACGGTAAACCCTAGTGGACCCCCCGGGAGCTCTAGGAGCATTATCCATGACAACTTAGCATACAATTGACAAGTAGAAAATCTACCATACTTCTTGTTTGGCTCTATTACAACTCTATTACTTTCTATCCATGCTTTGGTTGGGTTAGTATATGACATATTAGATTCATTCTAAACATGTTTCATCTTCATCAAAAGGATGGGGAATCCAAGAAGGATGTGCTAAGTCTGAATAAGGGAGGACTACCACTTGTGCCAATGTTGATTGGTGGGCAAAATGAGAATTGAATAGAATACTAATGAGAAGAGGTGACCTCATGGGTTAAACCAAAATTTCAATTTGATGGAATTCCACCATGCACCATCATTTCCATAAGCCATATCTAATTATCACATTGTTCTCTAGTGCTCCCCTTTTTGTTGGTTAGTTCCTCCTTTGCCAAAGGCAATAGCAATATCAATTGATTCTTGCATAGACTAAAAAAACTACAAAGCTCTCAATTCTTCCTCTCCTTGTAAAAATTTGTTTGTTCCTTTACCATGCAAATGATCATTCTCCCCTAAATTCACATTCTAGTCACCATTGATAGATTTGGGCCACTGCTTATCTTACCTACCAGCATTGATTGCAACTTTCTCCTATAGGAGTTGTTTGTAGTATTTATTGAAATAAGGAGGAACTTATCTCAATGCATACCTTTTCCCATTCCTAATATTGATCCTTCATCTTTATCTATTGTGCCACATGCTCAACAACATGTTGGGGCCGATGGGCACACTCTTATTCCTTCAAGAGCTTGAATGCATGCATCATAGACTAGCTCTTACCTAGTCACTCGTATGTGGGTAAAAAAAAACTGATGTATCAAGCATAGGGTTGCATGCCTCCTACCAAGAAGGTTGCAAGTCCTAGCTCCATGATCCAAGTGAGCACTCCATTGCCCCCTTAGCTCTCTACAACCCTCATCACTCAAGAGGAATCATGGTGGGCATGAGAGAGTACTAGAGATAAGGCTAGAGGTTTCACTCTCCTTGTCCCTCACCTCTTACACACACTCTCTCTAATGCAAGACTTGGAGCAAGAAGGTAGAGGAGTAAAGTTGCACACACAAGAATAATCATTTCCATTCAAAATAAACACTTTTATACATAAATTCTAATGTGCACAAGAGGGAAAGCGTGTCTCTCCGAGAATCAACATAAGGCTTTGCATAATTGGTGCAACTTTTTAAAAAATATTGTAGTTGTAATGTTCTCATGCTTCCAAACTTGTTAATATTTTATCTCGTCCCCTAATGTACTGGCAGTCCCATGATGGCAGTGTTTCTCTCTTTTGGTCATTGGAAAAGATGAGCTTCGTGGGGGTTGCTCAAATGATGAGGGTGAGGGTTGGATAGGGTGGATACCCTGCCCTTGATGTGCCCTAAATTGATGATGTGCCAAAAATGGGTAGGGGGTAACCTCCTAGTGTTGTCTATGTACTCTAGTGCTTTTTTTTTTGGAAAAATAAATGAGGAGGAGTGATAAGTAGGTCTACTACTTAGGAAATGACATATGCACATGTTGAAGGCATCCCATGTTGACCATGTATCCTTTCATTGAATTGTGCAATTTCGGGGGCGATACAGAGTAGAAAGTATGTGTACATAGTGCAAACCGACTATCAACTATATCCTCAGGTAGATCAATATAATGAGGTAATATGGTGTCTCGACGATGGAGTCCTATCTTCACCACCTGGTCAATTCCCATGTTTACATAAAAAAAAGAGGGGTGGGAGTCGCTCCTAATATGGCATGATTGGCTACCAAAGTTGATGCCAGGAGGCATATTTCACGGTGGATTCGGCGAGGTTTTACGGTGGATTTTGTAAACTTTGTAGATCGGGGCTCATACACAAAGTGGATTCTTTATGCGAGAAGTTGATGGGGACGCCTATCCTTTTCGGGCGTTTCATTAATTTAGTGTGCACATGGGTGATTCCATAGCGAGTGATTTCGCAAAATACATATTAAATTAATAAACGTTTACGAGTTTAGAGTGTGCACTCGTAATAAATTAAGGTTAGGATTGATTTCTAACCAGTTGATTTATTTATGTAGCTGAAGACTACTAGGTATTCACTTTTGTCGGTTTAATTGTATTATTTTACTAACGATTGTGAATGCTTCAGTTGATGTGTAGAGATAGCAGCAGTGGCGGAGGAAAGCATTGGAGGATAGCATGTATTAGAGTTATCACTTATATTTTGATGGGCGCATACCTTAGGCATGGCGCCTATATTTTGTCTCGCTTATTTATTGAGGCATTGGATATTTATTTATTATTTTGTATGCGCATGGGGCCACGATTATGATATTTGTATTTGGACATTGTATTGGGTACACCTGACTCTTTGGGCACCCGCCCATTAGCTTTATTTCTATTTTGTGCTAAAGCAAACTCAAAAGCCAAAAGTGTGCTATTTTGTAATTTGGGCTATTATTTGAGCTTGAAGATGATTAATACATAAAATACATGCTTTGTGGAGTGCTCACACAAGGCATGGGGGGAGATTGCACCCAATTGGTCTCTTGTTCATGTCGTGCGTGCTTTTTACCTTGAGTTTTGTGCAAAAAGTAGAGTTCTTTTGTTATTGGGGACCTTCCGACATTCACTACACGAGCATACAGCATTCGATCTACGCACCAAAAGTAGAGTAATGAGGAGTCAAATATAGTTTGAGGTGGTGACAAAGGAAGGGTTTGGGCAATTTGTGAATCTTCTCACAACAAAGGAAAATGATGGGCTGAGGTTAAGTGGTTGCAACAAACAATTCTTTTTCTTGTCAATGGCTCTTATGTTGGTGATTTTGGGAAAGCTATATCTACAATGATCTTCTTCTATGTATTCCCTGCCATGTCACTGAGGACAAGGGTAGTGGAGTGGTTTCAGCTTTGGAATTCTACTTGAGTAGACAAAGGCTTGCTAAGCCATTTTGTCATATTCCAAGATGAGGTATCTCCCTTTTGGTTGTCGTAGCCCTGGTTCCCACAACTTCATGGTGACGTGTCTACTTTTTCCTCTAGTAACTTGGGAAGATTTCTTGAAAGCTTCTACAACAAGTTTCCTTGCCCATTTTTTCGCTATGCTTTCAGTTGCTGTGATGAGCGTTCATGTTGTGCATGGGAAAAGTAGCCCTTTGAACTAGTTTTCATCATCCACCTTGAGGTCAAATATCATTGTATTGTTGTTGCTCTTGCTATGATTAGTATTTTTACATTGCTTCCTTAAGGTTCACATGCTTTGCGTTAACCAGAAGCTCTAGAGAAAGAGGGGGATTAATGAACTTCTGTAGGCTATGCTTTCAATTCCTTGATCATGGCTTCATAAGCTTCTTTTTGCTCTAAGGTTTCTTTTATTGGGTGTTCCATTAGTTTGCCAAAGTCAAAATTGGGAAGGTCAAGTAGATCACAAAAGTCAAAATTGGGAGGGATAAGATTCTTCTTCAATTAATCCATCTTTTCTATCTCTTGTTTCCTCTATCCCTTCTACAAGAGGTTCCTTATGATCTCCTACCTTGTTGGGTCAATGGTTAAGAAGCATTGCTCCTTGATTTGCTTTATCCCCTCTAAGAGGCTTTGCACTATCCCTAGTTCAGCCTTAAGCTCATTGGGATTTTTAGATAGTGATATGTAAGCTCTAGAGGTTGCCTTCCTATAGATTTTCTATTTTTTGACAATGACACACTTGTAAGCATCCAATTGGATCTTATAGTGGGTTTCTTCATACAGGGCATTGTCTAGATCATTGGACCGTTTGAGAAGCATCTCTCCTTGTAATCTTAACACTTTTTTCCCAAAAAAATTGTAGCTTGCCCTGACTCACTAATGATGTCCTAGAGTAGGGTGTCAAAGGTTTTTTTCCACTATTCTCATTTCAAAAGATGTAATTGATGGTCCCTTTTTGTTGGACTTTGTCTTTTTCTTAGGAAATCACCACCTTACTTTCAATGAGTGCATGACTCAATCCTAGATTTTCTTCCTACAGCCTTTCATTCTCAATCTTCTATGCTTTGTAGCTTATTGCACATTCTCAAGTTTTTTCTTGGTGCACCTTCTTTATACTCGAGCTATTTTTGAAGTGCTACTTCCCTTTGATTGGTAGTTTGCTCTCACTTGCAAGCCTGTCTCCTTCTTCTTCATGTCCTTTAGGAATTTCTCATTTAAAAGGTTTTCTTTTTCTAGCCAAATGTTTTGGAATTCTACTTGTAGGGCTCTTCTTTTCTTGTTACTCCTTTTGGATGTCCTTGTCCCACATGGCTCTAGCCATTTCGATATGCTCTCTCTTTGCTTGGAGTTGTGATTCCTTTTCCTCAAATTGTTCTTGTAGTTCTACTACTTATTTCTCTTTTTCTATATGAAGCTCCTATAATTTTCCTACAACTCATCTAGCTCTTCCTTACCCTTCCTAGAGCTAGATTCTCCCTTTTCAAGAGCCATCATAGTCATGACTTGTTCTTGGCTAGAGGTCCCTAGTGATGCTTGTATAGCCTTAGTGAGATCCTCCCCCTCTTGCTCTACACATCCAACTTCTAGTTTGTCAAATCCTAACTTGGAGATTCTCGCTACCATCTCAACCAGCCTTTGTTCCTTCTCACCGGCTATGTCTTCTCTTAGCTGCTTTTGTTGCTCATTGTTTTTCGGTTATTTCCTTGCACAGTTTGTTGGTAGGGGGCCATGCATTAGTTGTTGATGAAGGATTCTATGGTGAGCCATCAATTATTCATCCCCTATTTTTATAAAGAACACTCTCTTTGGTGTGACCAACTACGTTGGGATCCTTCCAAGTTAGGGACACTATTACGACTTTTGTTGTTTTGTTGTATCTACCTATTTTTCTTTTCAAACCCAATCAACTAATTTGAGCATGAGTTCAATGACCTTTCCTATTTTTCCCAGTGATCTCCATTCTTTCTGTGGAACTACATCTTCAAGCTTTTTCTTTCTACTTAACCATAGATCATAGCTTTGCATGTTTTGAATTTAATAGGATGGGTGGACACTTTGATGAGGCTAGCTAGCTCACAATTGCTTATCAGTTCTCTAAGTGATTGATGAAGTGGTCAAGGCTACTTGAACCTTTGAAGAAAATTTGTTCCACTTTAGATATGTTCACTTGGATGCCCAAAGTGGCCATTTTCAAAGGAGAAAATATATTTTTTTCCTCATTAAGGGAAACTTTGACTAATATTGGTATGTTTTCAATTGCTCATTGTTCTGACTCCTACATGTTAGGGAAAAGATTATTATAAATTCCTTTTGGATAAAGAAAATTACTTATTGTGTATTAATTTTACCAACAACTCAATTCTCACATGCATCTATTTATAGCTAAAATTCACACCTTACCCATTGCCTTACCATTTTGACTACTAAAATTGTTTCTTACTAGATTTGATTGGTTGGTTTCAGGTTCCTTGTCAGAGATTCATTGCTTAAGCATGGATCATAATAATTGATCTACTCACGGGTCCATAGATTGGTTAGTTGGTCTGGTCTACATGTTGATTATTAGTATGGTCTCCCATGCTCCTGCAAAAATGACTCAACCTTCCCAACTTAGGAGAGGGATCAAGTGTGTGTAGCCATAACTTTTGATGATAGATATGTATGATACCATATTATTGGTATGTATAAAGAGTAAAATTTATTTGTGTACAAGAGAGGGTTCCCAAATCCACTAGTCGTAAAAGTGGAGGTTATACTCGAGTTCAACAAGGGACTCCAGGTTAGCTATTATGACAAGAATTTCACAAAGATATCATGTTAGGTCATCTAAGGAAAATGTCCTCTCAAGCAACTAGTAACATGGAGTTCTTTTTCTTTCAATAATTTGTCAATGAGGGGATGATGAAGCAACTCCTTAGGTGGTGGGAAGGTGCGAACTTCAATGATGGTGCAAGGATATGTGGTCTCCCAATAACTGGGATCATGTTTCAGGAAGTTGATGTCCTTTAATTATTCTATAGTTGTAACTACTTTATTGGCAAGCATGGTCGCTTCATGGCAAAGAGTAAATCAATTGTTTAGGAAGCAACTTGTTGCATTGCATAACTACTATAACCTAGAAATAACACTCAATTCCTTGAGGAATGTCCTACTCTTGTGTAGGAGAGAAGTAGTCAACATTTCATTAACTTATCTAATGGGATCTTGTGTGCAAAATTTTCCAAAATTTTAACGTTTTTGTGGAAGAGGTGCTCATACTCTTCTTGTTAGAATTTTTAGATTCTATGGGCAGTGCCCAATGTAATTTGTGCAGTGTGGACACTTATTAAAGTGTCAATGTAAGGTGTGTACACCTGGTGTCTTAGAAACTTAAAGTAGTGACACTAGGATCTAGACTAAAATAAAACTAACTCTAGTTAGTTGGCAGAAGGCCGGTTAGGTCAACCCTTGACCTAAACATAAGTTGTACTTTCACTTTATCTTTCATTCTAGCAAGTACACTCTTCTCTTCTTGCTTTAGCTCACTCTCTTGCTGTCATTGTCTCTGCTCTCTCTCTCCATAGCTAGCTACCATTTTCCAACATTTGGTATCAATGCAACTTGTGCGTGCAGATTCCGTTCAGCCACACCATCAACAGCGGGTGCCATCCCACCCAAGGTCCTACTCTACTGCCAACTTGGTTCTCAGCTCGAGGAAGAGTTTTCAGCTGCTGTGAGGTACTGCTGAAGTGGAGGAGAAACTCTAGTTGAGCCGTCTCTTGTTTACTCCAGACCTGTCCAATTCAGCCACCAACTTCAAATCTATTCATCTACTCCAAATCTGTTGTTTTTAGCCTCCTGCACGTAGCCCTGCATATGCAGTCCAACGCGCAGTCCCATACGTAGCCCGAAAAGCTGTTATTTTGGAAGAGTTTCTACTATTTTCATCATTGCCCCCATTTTCTTAGCTCTGCCCGCCATTTTCTCAATCATGCTTGCCAATTTTTGCAAACCCTAAAAAGTGCAGAAACCCTAAATTTTAGATTTGGGGTTTTCTCAAATATTTTGCAATTTCTGATCTATTTCCGCCATCTCTTCTCAAATCTCAGCTCATGCTACCAAAAAATTTGGGGCTTTTGCTAATTTTTGCTCCCGGAGTTCGAATTGACAATCAATTTGAAAAAAATTCTCAATTTCTTGGACATTCGCATAAAAAATATGGGGCTTTTGCTTGATTGGAGGCCCTTTGCATAAATTGTTCCCAAACTCATAGACATTGCATAATTTCTTCCACATTGGCTCAAGAAATTTGGGGCTTTTCAAAATTTTGGATCCGCCATTATCAGAGGTAGATTCAATTGCTGTTCACTGTTGGCACACATCTTGAGGTGACATTTTTGCAGACATTCCAAATGTAAGGTACAAATTTCTTCATTTTCTTTGAAATTTTAGAAAGAAATTTGGAGCTTTTGCTCGATATGCACTCCAAGGCAAGCAATAAGCAATACAACAACATTTAATTGCTTTCACAGTCAGATTGGGCAGAGAATTTTGAAAATTTTCAAATTTTTTTGGTAAGAGTCAACATTAAGTTATTGTATTTTGTACTTTTGTGGACACACATTTCGAGGCAGGTGTGGTACATTAGTATAGTGTTGTAATTTACTAGCTGAGTGCCGATATGGGTGGCATTGTGTATACTTTGGCATTTGAGTGACTGTTTGGTACTTGTTTCTTAATCCTGTGGGGGATTTTGGTACTCTGAGGAGTATACTCTATACTTCAGCATTGAAGTATTTGGATGCGGATCTTTGTCTATCATGGATAGCATGGCATACCAGGGGAATAATGATCAGAGCAACATCCTTAGTGTCCTCACTCAGGAGAAAAAACTTGATGGCTCAAACTAACCACTGTGGAATTTTATGGTTCATAGCCTTCTTGTGGCAAAGGACTTTTGGGACTATGTTACAGGTGATTTGTAGCGATCAGGAGGTCTTGCACCTCAAACACCTTAGAGTAACGCTCGAGGATAGGTGGTGGTATTGGTGTTGCTACTATTGTTGCCCCTCCTCTCCCTCCTACCAAGGATCAGCGGAAATGGGACTCAAAAGATGCACATGCACTTTCTTTGATTGCCTTGTCAGTGAAAAGGATCATTATTCCACATATTCGGTCTTGTAAGACCTCAAAATCAGCATGGGATGTACTTGAGCGTATGTTTGCAACACACAATGAGGCCATGATATCCTATCTCCGCAAACAGTTGGCCAATGTGGCCATGGATGAAGGTGATAGCATGGCAAAGCACCTTACTCACATATAGGATTTATGTGAGAAGCTACTCAATGTTGATGAGGTCATTAAGGATGCTTAATTGGTAGACATCACACTGAACTCCCTTCTAGAGTCATATCTTGATTTCCACACCTCTTTGATGTTGTCTTTGAGGGGGGAACAGTAGCCCCTTGCATTTGTGGAGTTGAAAGGCCTCTTGTTGCAAGAGGAATAGACTCAGAAGAATGTAGCATTGTGTTGAGGTGATGTGGCTATGCTATCCAGGTTCAAAGGCAAAGGAAAAGTTAAGAAAAATGTAAAAAATCAACAAAAGGGTGATGCTGGATAGCCATCAAATAAGGTTGACAGAAAAGACTAAAAAGAAGGGAAAATGCCATTATTGCAAGAAGCCCAGTCACTATATTGATGAATGCAGAAAGAGATTGGCCAAAGAGAAGAAAAAGAACTTCGGTTTGGCTGTCCAAGAAACATCATCTAGCAAATCTATTGATGATGATACTTCAGCCAACTTTGTAGAGGAGGACTATGCATTTCTCACATGCATTTTTGATTCTTCAATGGCTAATTCAACATTTAATTCTATTGAAACACAACAAACATAGTATTTTGATAGTGGGGCATCAAAGCACATCACTTCCAGGAAGTGTTTGTTTACCTCTTGCATTCAGCCCCTACTGGGAAGCATGTTATATGTGCAAGTAACAACAATTATGATGTATGTGGCATTGGGATAGTCACTATTACTTCTTTAGATGGTTGTGATTTCATGCTTCTAGATGTCTTATTTGTACGTGGCATTACAAAGAACTTGTTGTCTATCTCTGCTTTTAATAACCATGGCTTTCAAGTCATCTTTAAGGATGACAAATGCATTGTTAGAGATAGAAAGATGGATTATGCACTTAGGCTGTCTAGCACCCTCTATAAGGGTCTATTTTTGTTGGATATATATGACAGACAATCTCATGATGCTTTAGCAGTCACTACTCTTTCACCTGTTACACAAAATGTAAAGCTATGGCATTCCCGCTATGGACACATGAGCTTTGGGAGTTTGGCCCTTTAGAGGTGTCATATGGTAGATACATTGCCTCTAGTGGAGACTCCGCCTCCTCATACATGTGAGGGATGTATTTTGGGCAAGATGCATAGGTTTTCCTTCAAAAAGGATGGTGCAGTGCGTGCTGTCTAGAAAATGCAGCTTATTTACTCTGATGTTTGTGGTCCCATGAGGACACGTGCACTTGGACGTCATTAGTACTTTGTTCCATTTATTGATGACTACTCTCAGTATACATGGGTGTATGGGCTGAAGGAAAAATCTGATGTGTTCATTCATACTTAAATGTCTAGAAACTTCACACAAATAGAGGAGGGGAGCACATGTCTCATGCTTTTGAGACATATTTGCTTGATCATGGTATTATGCATCAAGCCACTGTTAGAATGACTCCTTAGAAAAATTGTGTTATTGAAAGGAAGAATCAAACTCTTATGGAGATGATTCGCTGTATGCTAAAAAGTAAGGGGATACCTCATAAATTTTGGCTAGAAGACCTTCAATGTGCAAATCACGTGTTGAATCATGCACCCACTAAGGCACTAAAGATGATCACACCGTTTGAAGCTTGGCATGGCAAGAAACCCAAAGTAGACTACTTTCGGGTGTTTAGCTACATAGCCTATGCACCTATGCACATGTTTCGAAAGAGCTTTGTGGGAAGCTGGATGACAAGGCTGTAAAATGTATATTTATTGGCTATAGTTCCGAGAGCAAGGGCTATCACTTGTATGACCCACACACGAAGAAAGTCTTTGTTAGTAGGGATGTCCTATTTGTTGAAAATGCTGCATTTTCACATGATTAGTTTTAGATGCCAACCACACGTGACATTGGTGATGTCTTTAAGGGTCTTCTACCACTTACTTTGAATCGGAGCCTACTATAAATGGCAGGATAGACTTAATGCAACAAGCCGTTTGCTACACTATATGCTCCCGACGAACAATAGGGTATCGATGATGGTTTGCCACATGTAGTGGAAGAAGTAGTATAGCATGAAAGGGCTACTCTAAATGTAGCCAAAACAGTCCCAAGATGGCTGCTAGACACTCTCCATGAGAGTAAAATGGATGCTCCTATACCTCAATGCATTAGAAGAGCTGCCACAAATGCAGCAAATGATGTAGGGGGGCACATTTTATTAATTTTATAGAAGTAGATGATTGTGTTGAGCATGTGTTTATGAGCTCACTATTGGATGATGATGAGCCTACTTCCTTGGATGAAGCTCAGCAAGATGTGCATTGGATGCATGCCATCCATGCTTGATGAGTTAGACTCCATTGCCACTAACTCTACATGGGATCTTATTGATTTACCACCTAGGAAGAAGGCCATTGGCACAAAATGGGTTTTTAAACTTAAATGCAAGGTTGATGGTACAATTGACAAGTACAGAGCAAGGTTGGTAGCAAAAGGCTATGGACAAAAGAAGGGCATAGATTATGGAGAAACTTTTGCTCCTACACCTCGTATGAGTACAGTGAGATGTGTGATTGCTATGGCTGCAAATTATGGCTAGAAAGTACATCAGTTGGACATTAAGACGACATTCTTGAATGGGGATTTGCACGAGGATTTTTATGTATCACAACCTCCAGGGTTTGTGGTTAAAGGGAAAGAGCACATGGTATGCAAGTTGCATAAAGCTCTTTATGGCCTCAAACTTGACGAGAATGAAGAACTTGATGAGAAACTTCTAGATGTGGACATCTAAGTACTCAACCATTTGATATATGGATTGGCATTGTTGGGGTTTAGGGATGTGGGATAGAAGAGGATCACGTTCTAAATGGGAAAAGATGTTAAAAATAGGGACAAGTTGAAAGTGGAGCTTGCTAGTGGGAGGGTTAGAAGGTGTACGATCTTGAGGGCTTAGGGGGGAGGGGTCACCTCAAAAAATATAAGTGTATCACATGTGATCAACAAAAAGGTTATTTTATTTAGTAAAATTTATAAGATTACATTTACATAAGGATTTTGAAATTATGTTTTGGAAAAAAACCATATGTTTCTTAAGAGAAAAGGGATCATTTTATTACCTTACAACATGTAAGGAGAGGGTATTTTCTAATACCATTTGAACGCATCTGATATAGGGGGTTTATATATATAGTAAAATCCCCTCTCCCCCTTGAGTTGGAGGGTTATGTAAGTTAGTTAGCACAACTTGTACTATCCTTGATAATAGCCTTGATCTTCTAGAAGCTTCTTGGGAACCTAGTGCTTTGCCATGCACACAAGTGGTAGTGGGATTGGTAGTAGGTGGCATGTGATCTCTATCTACTAATAGAACCCTCCAACCATAGTAGGAATTGAAGTATTTTACTTTTTTTGTTTGTATGCTCAGTTATAGTACAATAATGCACTAGCACATGCTTTATATTCAAGTCAATAAACCTTTTGAATGCCTTAGCAATGTAAGCTCAAGCTATCTATGATGTAGCTAGAAGAGGATGTGGCATGGTCACATCATGTTTCAATTCATGTGGTGGATATTATGTCGTTAACATACAATGTTTTTCATTATGGAAGTGTAAGCTACACTCACATTTATGAATTACAAGGAGTGTAAGTGTTAAAAGAAGGATCTACAGATAACAAGAATCTCTTTGAAGGAAAGTGCATCATGAATATCTCTTGTTAGAGGAGAAAAGAAAGCAAAAGTTAAGAAGGATCATGTGGAGTGGAGAAGGGAGATATCATGAAAAGGAGAAAAAGAAAACAATCTAAGAATGTATGGTGCTTTGGGAGGAGGAAGCAAGAACATATATTCGGGGAGAAGATGGTGGAAAGTGTAGGGCAAGAGCACCAACTATGGCTTCATAACTATGGATATGGCACTACTAGTTGATTTTGATTTGACAATGCCTAGGAATTCACACTTGTGGAGGAGTGAAAGCATTGATTCAGGAAAGATTAGTGCTCTACACACATGTATTAAAGTTTCACATCGATGCCACAAAGAATGACTGCAGCTTCAACTTAAGAGGAGGATGCCTTGAATAATATTGGAAAAGTGTAGCATCACAATTGTCTTCAAGCAATATTCTCTCTATATACATGCCAACAATACAACCATATTACAATCCAACGTGGTAAAGTACTCTACAGATGATACACATGATACAACTAGAAACACTATGAATTATGGAAGAAATGGCTATGAGGCAAACCTAGAGTTGTGAAGCTCATGGATAAGAATAATGCACATGCAAGCATTGATGAGTTTGGAAAGTCAATTTACCGTTTTGCATTGATGTGTAGTTGAAGGTGGATATGGTTTGCACACTAACAAAAGGTGGTTGATCTATGATTACATGGACAATGTGGAATAGAATGTTGTGATTGTCATCTCAATAGTGATGTGGGGATTCATCAACAAAGAAAGTGAAGGTGTAGCTAACAAGGATTATTCAATTTAGTCAGGGTACATGGAAGAGCTGTGACAAACTATGTTGTAGTGTGGGATCAAAGGCCACCTTGAAAGGCTCAAAGATTGAGCACCACGTCACAAATAGATAAAGCAACAAGACAAAGAGTTTAGTCCTTCATCATAAGAATCAAATATTAAAGAGAAACATGGTCATGAAATGCTCCCTCCCATAGTTTCTACAATAAGTCATGCACAAAAATGTGGGAAGAGACACATGCCAGTCCTACAACTTTATTTTCTAATTGGTGCAACAATTGAAAGTCAAGGGAAGAATAATAAGTCTTTATCTTATGAGATGAGTGGCTTGAATAGCTTGCTCAACATACTCCGTATGACCTTATTTCCCTTATGCTTCTTAATCTTTCTCCTTCTTGCTCATACACCTTTTTCAGCTTCACTTTTCAAGTTCAAAGCTTTTCACTACCTAATAAAGAATCTTACTCTTTGATTGTTCATATTTAAGGCTCAAAACCACTAGAGTGACTTCATAAACTATCTAGAGCCGTAGAATTAGTGTCTTCAATGTTAATATTTCCCATGCCTTATCCCATCTAATGATCTCGATTATACTTTGGGTATTCCTTATTAGTCATATGCTTATCCTTGTGTTTTTGAAGAGCAAGAACTACATCCTTTAGTTCATGTTTTGTGGCTTCATATGAGCTGAATAAGTCTACGTACTATTGTTTGGTTGGATGAGAAAAAGATGCAAGTTAAGTATTCTTGATGGTTTACGCATAAGGATGTTGAACAATAATACTTGATTTTTTAAATATCTTATGATGAGACTGGCATTCTTTTAGTGGTAACAATCTATTTATTTTTTATCTCATCATGTTATACTCTTGCTCGTAAGCTAAAACAAATTTTGGTCAACATTCTTATGTCAAAAAGCTCTTTTTGATATGGTATGATAAAAGAAGATGAAAAGTCTTAAGATGGGCCTGCTCTTATTGTAAATGTGAGTCACGAGTTAATGAGAAGGAAGCTACACAATTATCTTGGCTCTATCTCCCTTGCCAAACATGAGTTGATGTGTTTAAAGTAGGGTTAGTGGAGTTTGGGATTAGCTTCCACCACTCCTAAGTGACAATATGCTTGGATGAAGTGGAGGGCTAGAATCTAAGAGTTTATCCTATGTTTCTCTTACGATACTATGATATGGGTTGAAAGGATCTGATAGGGCATGCATACTCTTGGTTTTTTCTAACTTTTTTTACTTACTTTATATAGGTACTAGCTCTTGACTTGCTATGTCCCCTTCATTTGACCTCCTGGCTTTCTACCCATCACGCTGTCATGCCGCTATGCGCACACCGTGTAAAAAAAAATCTAGAATGTGGCTTTCTTATTGATTTAGAGAGCCAATGGCATTTTAGATATTAGTGTTAGTGTTAGTGTCCATGGTTCAAAAATATTAAATTTTTGGACAAGTTTTAGCCAAATTTTGATATTCTACATATTATCTCTTGTAAAAATCCACAAAACTATAGACAACTTCTAGATTAGGATGACATGTAAAAGAAAGCATGTAGCTTTCAGTCAATTTGAGAGGATTTTATGTAAAAAGATATATTGATGAAATCGCGTGATGCATGATTGTTGTTTTCAGGTAGTGAACAACACTCCAAAGAAGGAGATAAAGAAGGAGTGATGCGGCAGAATTCTAGCTAGGTGTGCTAGTATTTTACCCCCCTTTTGGAGCCAATGGAAGGATCAGATTGGCGATTTGAGCAGCATAGAGGAAGGTATTATTTTATACACGTTTTTGTCTATTAGAGTTATATCTTCTCATTATGCTAAAAGAAACTGACAGGCTTCATCTCTGTTAGTATTCTTCTTCATTTTCTATTTCTTTTTGGGAGCATTCTTCTATGTTTTCAAATTTTTTCAAATCCCTTCTCTTCCATCTACTCCTCTCCCTGAATCTACCTTCACCCTGTTGTCTCTTATCCCTGTGGTGGACTCTTGATACCAATGCACCGACACCGTGTTAGGGGAAGTTTATGCTAGCATCAAAGGTGAATTCTAGAAGATATTTGGGCTGATTTGGGGCTGATATCTTCAGCCATATTCAGATAATTAGCTACAGCATTGTTATTTTAATTCACTTCTTACTCTACAAAAGACATCTTGTCAAAATATGCAAATGTTATGTGCCCCTATAGCAGGGAAATGTTTGTAGATCATTCAAAGATGCTTTGAGTTGAATCAAAAGGAGCTTTTTCTCTTATTTCTTGGTTGTGGCATCTTATTCTTATCAGGAACTCAATTTGAAGCTCTCTTGAAGCAAGTCTCTTTGCCCTACAAGCCTTGTAATTGACTCATAACCTTTTCTCTCTAACAGTCTACATTGAATGTAATCATGCAAAGTTGACTCATGCTATGGCATCATGTATGAATGATGGGATGCAAAGTTGTTTATGAAACATGATAGCATATTGTACTTGATTTTATAATTGGTGATTGCTCTTGCAGTCAAGAAGACAAGCTTGATTTGCGATAATACTCGTGATCTTTGCTAAAAACATGTAGTTAAAAGCTCTATCAACATCTTCAAGAACTTGGCTTGGAACCTTCAACCCTTCTTTTATATCTACCATCTTCGAAGTCTAAGCTCTTGAACCCCCATATATTCTTCTCTCTCAAATCCATGTGATTGACCATGAAGTACCTCTTGAATCTTTAAACATTCACTATAATCTATTTATCTCTTGAAGACACATTTCTATCTATCTTGTCCATTTTTCTTGCCAAACCCCTATGGTGACCTTCAACCCTACGCGCTGCAACAATGCCTGTAGTGCTCGGACCATGTAGTAATCACATAAGTATCAATCAATTGAGGTGGATGCATTTCTCAAGGTAGTTGATGTGACAATTGGTCAAATATTTGAAGACTTCAATCAATCATTCCAATTCAACTAAGTGATATTTGCATGCTTTAGTATCTTCCCAACTTTCTCGAATAGTGATGTGTAAAGTAGGGATCAAGAATTCCAAAGTACAAGGGGACCGATTCCATACATAAAAGGAAATGGGGTTTGATTGGTGGCAGTTTCATAATCTATATGATATGCCTAAAGAGCTAGCATGAGCTTTTGATCCCACTTAGAGCATGAAGCTAAAACAATTTTGGTCTAGACACTAATGAGGACTTTGTTGGTTGCTTCAGCCTGTTGGCCATTGGGTTAAGGATACTATTGGTTGGATTTTCAATGGATACCAGGGAATATGGATAGAAAATGATGAATTAACTTATTTAGGAAGTGTGCTCCTTGATCACTAACTATTTCTATGGAACATCCAAATCATGAGATGACTTGTTCCCAAAGAAACCTAGTAGTGGCTCTTGCACCATTTTTACAGGTGGCTTGTGCTTCTACCCATTTAGTCATATAGTCAATTTCTATGATGATGTATCAAGCTCGTGAGTGTTGAGAAATTAGACAAATTGGTCCCATAAAATCTACACCCCACTTTTCAAAAGGTTGGTGGAAAAGGACTAGTGTGAGCTCCATTTTATCCTTGTGAGTGGGCAGTTTCATGTGTTGGCACTCATCATAATGTTTAACAAAGTGACTAGCATCCTTAAATAACATAGGCTACCAGTGTTGATCTTGAAGCACCTTCTAGGTTGTGGTGGTTGCATCAAAGTGTTATTGAGTGATACCACCATGTGCCTCTTCCAGTGTAGCTTCTATCTCATGCTCTCATACACATCTCCTAAGAAGGCGGTCATGTCTTAGATGGTACAATTGACCAGCAATCAAGTGATATGGTTGGGTTTTGGTTAGAAGGTGCATAAGGGATGATTTTTCAATTGGCCGTTCTAGAAGGCCATATTTCAAAATGTATACTATGTCTTCAGCCCAATGGGGTGTGAGGTCATCTCTTAAGAGCTATGCATCATGCTTAATATGAAATAGGAGCCTCATGGAACTAGTTGTCAACTCGAAAGGCCTTCTTGCCACTGGTTACTTGTGAAAGGTGATCAACCATGAAATGTTTTTTATTCTTTGTATGACAATGGAAAAATCAAATTCTAGCAAGAGAAGCCATCTAGCAATAAATTTGGTATCATAGGGCTTCTTTATGAGGTATAACAAGGCTTGATGGTCCAAAAGATGGTCACTATAGGAGGGCAATGGGTAGTGATCTCTCGTGGTATGTGCATTTAGGATTTTGTAGTTGATGCACACTTAAGAGCTTACCATTTTTTGAGTACCATGACAATAGTGGATACCTAATCGGAACGTTGTCGCAGCACGTAGGGTTGAAGATCACCGCAAGTGATGGGACCTAAAATGGGCCAACACTGGCTATGGCACTAGCCGGATCTCATGCATATGACAAACAACCCCACCACACGACCTCACGGCCCAAGAGCGTCTAAAAGTCACTTTGCACTAAATACTTATGAGGATTTTGCATTTGTATCCAATATATAGGCCAACGTTCACATTCCCTTCTTCTTAGAGAGAGATCCCACAACATATAGGCATAATGCCTCGTAATACACACATAGGGAAGCACCTCTCGATTGATTTCCGCTGCTCCACTGCGACTCTCCTACACCTGAAGGATTAGCCCCAAGATGCGTCGCTAACACATATAACATTTGCAAAAACTCCACTCTTTCATAATTCAGCATTCGAGGAGATTTTAATTTGCCTCACAAAACATTCCCCAACGGAAGCACCCGTTTAACCCTACAGCTTGGGTTTCCTATCCTCTCAACGTTGGTCAAAGTTTATCAAACAAGTGCAATGCATTTTAAGAGATACCACATGGCATGCTTGATGCAAGGTACTATGATTATTATGCACATCCATTGTATGATTTTAAAAAACAGCCATGTGAGGTGCGAAAAAGAGCCCTTTCATGAATTTTAACTAAGCGTTACGTGCTGCGTTGCTTTAGGGACTAGCACTGGAACTTCCGTGCTACTAGTCGCCTATATTTAATTATGGAATGATCCCTAAATGCTATGCACAAAGAGGAAAATCATAATTTGCATCTTTTCAGCAATTAGATCATCGCACAACCTTCACTCCCCCCTCACTGTTTAGGTATTGCTCGGTGCATAGGTGTAAATGGTTGTTTTGTATCATTTTTGTATGTAAAAAGCAATAAATATGGACTATAACATAAAGAACAAGCCCAAACTGAGTCTTAACCTCATGCTTTAACCTTGCCAAACATTCACACACATAAATCTTATTTTTTCATTTTTTTGAGCCCAAAAAATCTAATTTTCTCCAATTTTTGTTATTTTCTCTATTTATTATTCATGAAAAATAGATATTTTCTGATTTATTTATTTTGGCTTATTTTTTTGTCTGAGACTTAACATTTTCTTTGATTTTATCCCATTTCCATCCCTTTTATCCAACTGAAAATCGAAAAAAACCACTAATTTCCACTAAAAATGACATTTTACGGGTTTTAACAAATTAATAACGGCTCTAAATCATCATAGGTTCTATATTTCTATAATTCCAACCCACAACCATGATGCAAACAAGGTTCAAATAAAATTTCATTACATATGAACAACATTTGGACCATGAAACAACAAAAACAATCAAATTTCTTTATAAAATTGAAGCATACCGTGTGTCTTGCGTGTTGCAGGTTTTTTAATCATTATTTTGAGCAGCCCACAGACCGAGCAACAACCATTCTTCAATGCTGAACCTCTCTACTCAGCCTCCTCTTCATCTTAAAGCAATTCGATCACAGCCGTACATAGCATTCATTAGCCCCTCTTCTTCTTGATTTCTTGCACATGAATAGCCTCTATGTAGGAGAGAGAGGGAGGAGAGAGAAAGACTGGTTTTTGTTCTCTTCATTGAGTGCATCATTTCTTGATTGGTGGTGTGATGGAGAGTGAAGGATAGAAACATTCCAGGCCCAGGAGCATTCCTCCAGCTTTCTCAGATCAATAAATCATGATTTTGGGAGAAAAGAGGGGCCGCAAAAAACTGACGCCCCCCGCCCCCCCCATCATTTCATTTGGTGGGGATTTTCCCCCTTAAGCTCTTTTAATTAGAGCATTAAAACTCCAATCCACTTATCTAGTTCAAGCCTCTTGCATTCACACTTCCGGTCAAATGGTTTTTTCAGATTTGAGGGGGCAAACAACATGGGAATCGAGATTCGTCTAGATGAGTGGCTTTGTGATGTAGAAATCTACAAAGCTAGACCCTGTCACACTCTTCCCAGCTTTTGGATCCAATAGCTGCTTCATAATCCCAAACCTTTGCGGGGATTAAATGGGGGATCGAATGACCTCGGAATGGAGATCCGAAACTTGCGTTGGATTCTTGACGTCATTTTACATCTAGGAACCTCCAGCTTGATCATCCGTCACCATTTGATTTCCATGAAAATAAGCACTAGCACTTTAGGCACTTGCCGCTTAAAATTGTACTGATTGCCACCGCCGCCTTCGACAAAGTCTATTTTTCCCTAGATATTTGTAATTTTTGGCTATTTTTAAGCACTTCTCAGTATAAAAAATCATCTGTCATTGGCGACCATGGGATAGGGCGACTCAGCCCGTCAAATCCCATGAATAGATCTGCACAGAAACAATAAAAAAGAGCATCAAGTTGATACAAAATAGACACAACACAACATTGTGCAGCTTGTACCCTACCCCCTGACAAAACCAAGGCATGAAATCCACGAGGAGTAGGCCTAGCATAATTTGGCAGAAAGTCTCAAAGCTAGTCACAAACCAACTGCACCAGCACAAGCAAGCTAAAAAGAACCTACAAAGAACCTATCTCGGTACCCAAGAACCTACCAAGCCCTCACAAGGCGACACTTAATCCTTTTCTAATGCTCACTTTTATTTTCGCTCCAATATTCTTTTATTTTCTTTATTTTTTCAGCTAGATGCCACCCCAACGAAGACAAGGCATCAGCCTTGGATATTGTCTCGTCCCCGGGAACCTACCAGGCCTTCACAAGGTGATAAACAACAACTCAAGGATTTTTCTTTCTTTCCTTTTCTATTTTTATAGGAGTTAAAACCCCTTTTTACACACCTCAATATATTCATATATTGTCTTTCAGATCTTTAAGGTCTTGTCTCTTTTCCTCATTGTTTTAGTTGGCTTCTCTAACTGCCTCACAACTAATAGGAACTCCTAGAATGGCTGCCTAGCAGGTCATCATCCCTTTTTACACACCTCAGTATATTCATATATTGTCTTTCAAATCTTTAGGGTCTTGTCTCTTTCCGTCATTGTTTTAGTAGGCTTCTCTAACTGTCTCACAACTAACAGGAACTCCTAGAATGGCTGCCTAGCAGGTTAGTAGAACAGGGTCACTAGAACTCCCATCTAAAACACGTCTTTCAATGCCTGACACTGCCTTACAGGAGGCAAGGACTACTCAGACCTCCCCTAGACATAGCTAATCTAGACCTGGACTTCATACCTTGATTGTCGGTCCCCAACAAGAAAGAAAACCCTCACCCGCACATATATCATTAATTGCTTAAGGTAAAAAGGAAAAAAGGGGACGAAACCACCTGGAAGGGCCCCAAAGAAGCTTCTTCACAGCAAAGACTCCCTCCAGTAACTTCGTCAACCTATATGGTGCAATCACTAAAACA